>NC_083590.1:24876681-25186681 GCF_027579695.1 Neoarius graeffei | reverse complement strand
GCTCTGGTAGAACAGAACGTGTATCATGGTGGTAAGTGCAAAAAGTGAACGATGCAGGTATATACCAGTGCAATTACAGTGCAAAACACCTATACAAGAATGAATGTCTGAAGTATTATTATTATTATGCTGTTGCTGTTGCGCTGTTGTCTCTGCTGCTGTTGCCACACTGCACATTTCCCTGGTTTTAGGGTTAATAAAGCATTATCTGATCTGATCTGATCTGATCTGATCTACCCCATTCAGGTCTCACCATGAAACAGCACAGCGAGCTCTGAAGACTGTTTCCTGAAGCCGAACCTAAAGAATCTACTTTAAATTATTACATGAAAGCAACCTGTATCAGAGAAAGAAAGTATCCTACATCATCCAATACACCAAAAAAGTATTTTATAGCCTTATGTTTTAATACGCTGTATAACTTTGTATTTGTTTTTATTTCACATTGAGCCTAAATGCAGCATGTACTGTATGTGTTTCCCATGTAGCTCATTGCCATCACTTTTTACAGACTTCAAGAAGTATTTGTTCAAAGGCCAATGTGTGTAAATGATATATTTTTGTGTAATAAACTAAGTATAATTAATAACAGCCTCAACACACATCTCATCTCTTTTTATCATATGAAAACGAGATCGAAGTTAAACCTAATCTTTTCAGTACGGTCGGCTGCATAAAGTATGAATCAGGGTTGCTGGATTTTTTTTCCTTTTGCCAAAATATGCTTTAAGAGTCCTTCTGAGCAGGTTTTATACAATCATTCAATTAAACAAGAGCAATTGGGTAAGAAAAACTCAGAAATATGCACTATTTAAAAGCATTTAAGATTATTATCAAGCAAGATCTCGAGTGATTCATTAATTCTTTACAATGTTGGCCCAAAAATTTATTGACACTGATCTATTCCTTGGCCTAATATATTCCACATTATACACAAGCTATATTGGTGTGCAATACAATCAAATAAGCATTTAAGAGAATTTCAGCATTAAAAGCAGACGGTTAGATTTACTGCGTTTTCTTTCTAACAAATGTAAACGTTTTAACTAATTACATTAACTAAACTTAACTATGAATGTTCATAAAGGCTTTATTTATTACCTCCCACTGACTTGCCTTACTTTTACTATAGTTAATAAATCATTTATAATACAGTAGTTACTGTATAACATGCTTAGTCAGGCCCGACTGAAGAGTTTTATAGCTTTCGTTTAAGAACAGTGTGTTTAAGAAGGATTAATAAACAGTCTTCATACTGTATATAGACTGACATGATTGCATAACCAGCAAGCTCATCATTATGCCTTTATATCTTTGACCATCATCATCTTGCTCAATAATTATCAGTCCAGTGACTTTTTCACAACTCATAAGATTTTTTCATAAGATCACTAAGTAGGTCGATAGCAGGTGCTGTAGATAATAATAACACTGCACATGTGCATGAAAATATTGTAAATACACAGTATAGGTTACTATTTACCACAAAATTAGCTGCTAAAATGCTTTAAACCACTGTCGCCTCACAGCAAGAAGGTTCTGGGTTCGATCCCCGTGGCCGGCGAGGGCCTTTCTGTGTGGGGTTTGCATGTTCTCCCCGTGTCCGCGTGGGTTTCCTCCGGGTGCTCCGGTTTCCCCCACAGTCCAAAGACATGCAGGTTAGGTTAACTGGTGACTCTAAATTGAGCGTAGGTGTGAATGTGAGTGTGAATGGTTGTCTGTGTCTATGTGTCAGCCCTGTGATGACCTGGCGACTTGTCCAGGGTGTACCCCGCCTTTCGCCCGTAGTCAGCTGGGATAGGCTCCAGCTTGCCTGCGACCCTGTAGGACAGGATAAGCGGTTACAGATAATGGATGGATGGATGCTTTAAACGTCAAGCAATTATCAAATCCTTTAGAAATTCAGTTTCCTAAAAATGATCTGCTGAGGTTTGTCCATATTTGAGTTTTGGAAGCCACAGCTTGGGCATGACACGAGAGCTGATCATCTTCGTGACGGTGAGAGCCGGTGACATTTTGGAGGCAGGTGAATGTCGATCACAGCTGCTGAAATGCCAGGGCACCCCATGTGTGTGAAGACGACCAGGACAGGAGACTCTGCATAGGTAATGTCACTGATACGCAAAAACAGAACTGAAAGCTGACCCTTTGTTATCAGAAATGAGTATACTAAATGAGTAGCCATTTTAAGGATTTCTGTCTGGAAATTTGCCATCACAATCATTTTGTCTTGTATGTACACTCGTACTTGTGCGCGCACACACACACACACACACACACACACACACACACACACACACACACACACACACACACACACACACACACACCTGCCATCAGGAGGATCTTCTTTAGACATTGCTAATAATTGAAACCAATACTATAAGGTGAATTCTATACTTAGAAAGTAAATAGCTAGAAAAGTCAACTGGTTCAACAAACCTTCTGCTCTTAATGTCACATGTCCTTCTGTGTATCCACAACGATTGTCACACGTGACCCAAAGCAGCCGCATAAACAGTGGGCTCCCCTGCCGAGGGCAGAACCTCAGCACTGACCTTCTGCGACCCTACAAAGCAAATAAACCACACCGCAGCCCAAGAGGTGATTTGAAAACAAGGGCCGAAAGGTTTACACGAACGTAATCTAAACACAAGTTAATTAATTTTCATTGTTTGGAAGTGTGTTTACATAGGAGCTTGTGGTGCGCAGGCTCGGCGTGGCAGATGCTGCAGAGCACCGTTCAGGAGCAGTGTTCAGTGAGATACACACATCTGGATCAGGTCACTCATGCACACAGCAATGCGTGTTCTTAGCGTGACACGAACACACTGATTTATGACTCGCTTAGCCAAACGTATGAGAAAGAAAGTGATCATTTTTCAAAACGTTTCAGATGCAAAGCATCAGAACAGAAAAAGGCAATATGGTGGTGAAGTATAGCACTGAATGGGGAACGTCTGAAGTCATGACTGACGTTGATTTAAACCTGAAGGTCAAACCTAGGACAAGTCAAAAGTGCAAGAAGATTCAGTTTTGGAATAAAACTTCGCTTTTTTGGAATAATCCTCAGATTACTGTGCATCTTAATGTAAGTTCTATAACAGAATGTGGTGTATAGTTATGAGTTTTAACAATAAAACGATAACGATAATGGTTTCATATATAGACTTGCTTCATAAAATGGGGGGAAAACGATAAAATAAATTAGCTTTAAGGTTTACTGATCATTTATTACATAATATTTATATAACACTTAAGGGTGGGCGATCTGATAAAAAAAAATCATATCAAGATTCTCAAAGACATTTCTCAAAGATGATACTAGATATGGATCACGATTTAGGTTTTGTGAACAAATTAGTCACAAAGCAGTAGAGTTTGATGTTGCTTATTTATTTTTAACAAAATACAATTATTTTATTAAATTGTATTTTCTATTTACTATTTATATTAAAATGATATTTATAATAAATAAATAAATAAATAAATAAATGTGTAAAAATTTGTACAAGGAAATTAATTTGATCAAGTCCACTGCTTCCAATAAATAATAATAATAATAATAATAATAATAATAATAATAATAATAATAATAATCTTCATATTCTTCTTCTTTCAGCTGCTCCCATTAAGGGTCACCACAGTGGACCATCTGTTTCCATCTCGCCCTGTACTGTACCAGTGACGGTCGTTGTTAACCCGGGTCTCGACCGACCCAGTATGGAAATCCGATTTATGATCTCATCTCATCTCATTATCTCCAGCCGCTTTATCCTGTTCTACAGGGTCGCAGGCAAGCTGGAGCCTATCCCAGCTGACTACGGGCGAAAGGCGGGGTACACCCTGGACAAGTCGCCAGGTCATCACAGGGCTGACACATAGACACAGACAACCTTTCACACTCACATTCACACCTACGGTCAATTTAGAGTCACCAGTTAACCTAACCTGCATGTCTTTGGACTGTGGGGGAAACCGGAGCACCCGGAAGAAACCCACGCGGACACGGGGAGAACATGCAAACTCTGCACAGAAAGGCCCTCGCCGGCCACGGGGCTCGAACCCGGACCTTCTTGCTGTGAGGTGACAGCGCTAACCACTACACCACCGTGCCGCCCTCAATTTATGATCTGCGTCTGTGATTTGGCAGAGGTTTGACACCGGATGCCCTTCCTGACGCGACCCTCCCCAATCTATCCAGACTTGGGACCTCTCGCTTGTGCAACTCCAATGGCTGTATGGTTGCAATAATAATAATAATAATAATAATAATAATAATAATAATAGAGCAAAGATAGTCTAGGACTTTGAGTTTAGTCTTAGGAAAACATCAACTGCTAGGAGACCAGACTTAATTTTGGAGTATAAACAAAAGAAAATAATATGGATGTGTGACATGGTATGCCCCCAGGAACCTAATATTGAAAAAACTATCACAGAGAGCAGAACATGATACCGACAGCTAGCATTTGAAATTCGAGAAAGAAGGCAGGGATACATGGTACATGTGGTTCCACTGGTGATTGGCTGTTTAGGTGGTGGTGGTATCTCTGGTGTCTTCGGTGAAGAGGAGGACGCTTGCTCTGTGGTTGGAACAATGCAGGAAATGGTTCTAATGGATGGAGAAATAACTATCCAGAAGGTTCTATCAGGTCTAATTGAAAGTACAGTTGATGAGTAAGGCGCTGTGAGTTCTCGAGTGGGTTAACAAACTTTGGTCACCCTTTTTATTGGCTGTTGGCTTATGTTAACAGCTATAATAATAATAATAATAATAATAATTGACATAGAAACATAACTAGGATGTGTGTTTTAATTAACTGTCTTTTGTCAATCAAGTCCAATTTTGCTGATTTTTGTCCATTGAAAGACAGTTTCAGTATTCTTTCATCAGAACACCTCAATGTCCTACCTCTACTCTTTTGCACTTTTTCCCTGAGCCTTTACTGAAATATTTGTTATGCACAGATGTGATAGAGTTTTGCCTTGCTTTGCTATCAGTTATCCCACCTGCTCAGGTGAGGTGTCAATCAAAGCAGCAATCCCAGGCAAGGTGTCAGTCACGTTAAGGCGTATCTGACCCTTGCTAATGCTAATAGTACGAGCCCAGGCACGGCCTTTGTGGCCCAGCCGTGATAAGACATAAAATGGCTCAGTGTTTGAAGGACTAGGTTCGGGCCTTGTGAAATGAATATATTAATCCAAGAAAGTGCACAGAAATGGTATGATAGAGAAATATATATATATATATATATATATATATATATATATATATATATATATATATATATATATATATATATATATGAGAGAGAGAGAGAGATGATGATGAACAACTCAATAAAATGAAATGAAATGAAATGAGATTGAGGATGGGCGAGTATTAGATGTTTAAAAAAAACCCAGATGGTTCCTTCTCATGAAAAAAACATAAGTGAAACTGAATATGGATTCCAAACTGTTACAGGAGCTAGAAATTCATTTCCAGCCTGAGACATCTTGGCTTAAAGTTCAAGGTTACACTTTGCGTATCACAACCTAACCTGAGGCAAACGTGTCCACGGGGCAACTGGTTCAGGCAAGAAGCCCCCTGCGGCAAAAAAAAAGGATTAATGGCCAAGTGTAAAAGAAGAGAGTGTTAGTCTCGTAACAGCATGTCTGCTTATCATTCATCTACCTGAGTGAATCAACAGCAAAGTGAAACAGAGCACTGTGTGTGTGTGTGTGTGTGTGTGTGTGTGTGTGTGTGTGTGTGTGTGTGTGTGTGTGTGTGTGCCTCTTCCTGTGAATATATCTCTCTACATTTTTTCTGCTATTGGAATATTTAACAGTTATTACATGAAATGGAGTCAAACATGAGCTGATACCCAGTGAGGCACGTAGCACCGAGTTGGCTATAAGCCGTGTATGACGAGATTGAGTGGAATAACTGTTTTATTCTATCCATGTTCACTGGATTTTGAGAAACAGAGCATTTTTATTTTTATTTTTTGCAAATTCAATAAATAAAAATTTTATACAGAACGTCCGACTAAATTATTTCCGCTTAGAATGTAAACAAACCGATGTCGTAATTTGTGAAAAATGCTATAATAATAATAATAATAATAATAATAATAATAATAATTCTTGAAAAATAAAAAAAGATACATTCTTACTATGAAATCAAATACTTTCATTCCATATTTTGTTGCTTTTTTGTATTTTTTTGGATTTTGTTCTTGAGTAGAGTTTTTATTTCATCCTCGGTTGGTTCAGTAACATGCTCCGCCACTTTGTTTTTCTCTACTTACGGTATATGAGCTGATATCCTAGTAGCAGAGTAGCCAATCAGAGCACACGATTGCTCATATCCAGTGAATATGGATAGAATAATTATATATAATATATATCATGAATCATTCCCAAGACATCCTCAAGTACAAGTGTAAAAGTCTTAGGCACATGTAAAGAAATGCTGTCGACAAAAAATGGCTTAAAAATAATGAAATGAAACGATTCAACATTTTTTAAAAATACTATAAACAGCGATCAATAAGCCATAATAAATGAAACACAGTCAGTATTTGGTGTCAGACATCCCTTTGCTTTTAAAAAATAAAAACAATAGCAGTCTGAGGTCCAGTGAGTGCAGTTTTATGTGGAAATGAGCTGTAGGTTTTACTGAGCATCTTCCAGAACCAGCCACAGTTCTTCTGGACACTTTGACCGTCACACTCGCTTCTTCATTTTGCACCAAAACCCAGCAGCCTTCATTATGTTTTCTTTTTTAATCTGAAAAGTGCTCTCTTATGGAATACGCTGCTCAGATACAAACTTTTTTTTTTCTGTAACATTTAATTTTGTGCTGGAAAATGAAACGAACATTTGGAACTCTAAAATGTTTTTGTAATTGTAAAATGTTTTGACTCGATAAAATAGAAATCTATAACAAAGTTTGTATGAATGAAAAAAATAGGGTGACTCAGACTTTTACACAGCACTGTATATTATTGCTGTTAGACCATATCAGTTTACCAACTAACCATATTTTATTCATTATTCATTTTTTATTCATTTATTCATCTGTTTACAATTTTTACATATGCAGCACTGAGAAAGCAAGTTTCTGTAGCTATAGTCACTCCAAGTTCTTTTTTCTCACTTGAAGTTCATAAAACAGATCAGCATTTTCCAGAGAAACCACAAAGCGCAAAAATACTAATAAGGACGTAGAATTTTCCAACACGGTCTGACATTACGTAAGCCTACAAATACATTAAAAATTGCATGATTAGATTTTTCTAAAAGGTCTCCAAAGTTAAATTTAGGGTGAAGGTGGGGTTTGCTTATGAAATAGGATTTAAATCTCATCAATCTTTATATTCAAAGTGTTTTTCTCAGGGGTTTTTTTTTTCAGTCTGAGTTTATTTGTTATCCAGGGTAGAGATTTGAAAGCACACAATGCAGGACGTACACCATAGGAATATCTGTAAAGGCGAACCAGAAGATGAACACGGCATGTGTGCGTGTGTAATTCGGATCTATCCTCATATTTGTATTAAATGTAAGTCATTTCACATGGGCCTGCTTTCCTCAGAAGCTATGCTATTCACATGCAAGACATTACACAAAGTATTTTATTTTTCATGAAATCCGCCTGGAAAACTTATGATGGAACATGAAAAGCTGCTCAGACACACATGGATGCATTTACGTCCATATCGCTGACATCTGTATTGCTTCATAACGCACACATTTTCCAGGTATTGTCCTTTCTGAGCATGTCTGTATGTGTTTTCATAAATACTGAGAATTACTGAGTAATACACTCACACACTGAGAATATTATAGCGCAGTGTATATCTGTGTTCTCTGTGTCTATGGTAAAAAAAGACTCAAGTCTGTAAATGTGTTGCGATGAAATTGTTCATGATTGCCTGCTGGAGAAAACAAATTAACTGATGCACTCTAAAAAATAATGGGGCCAGTACCGGTTCTTCAGGGCGATGCCATAGAAGAACCTTTTTCAGGGCTTCAAAGAACCGTTCATGCAACAGTTCTTTAAAGAACCATTTAAATCATTTGTTTGAGCAGTGAAGACAGATTTGTGTAAACATAGCCTATGTGCATTGACCAGCAAATGGTAAGAGAATGCCAGGCTCTGAAGAACCATTTCCAATGTGAAGAACCTTTTGCATAATGTAATGGTTCATCACAGAGTTTTGACTCTCCATGGAACCATCCAGAGATTTGAAGAACCACTGAAGCACCTTTATTTTTTAGAGTGTGTATTATCGATTCACCAGAAAAACCCATAACAGATTAACTAATGCTCATGAAAAGGCATTTTTAACAAATGCTTGCTTAGCGTATCAACTTCCTGATGATCAAACCCCAGCAGGCTGGACGTGCGATATATAAAACATACTTTATAACATGATGCAGCTGAATCCTTGAATCTGATTGGTCAGAAGGTTTTGAATCATTTTCTATAAAAGCAGCTCGAGAAGTTTTTCCTGCTCTAAGGCAAATCACAAACGCTTTCATTCTAATATTGTATCTGAAGTAAGAGACTAATAATAAACTGACTGTTGTTTTATCTGTAAGGAGATGTTTATTTAACCTGCAGGACCAGTCAAAAGTTTGTACACCCCTACTCTAATCATTCATAAGTTTTTCTGTATTTTCTATATGTTTGATATTTTAGATTCTTCAAAGTATCCAGCATTTACCTTGATGACGCTTTGCACACTATTAGCATTATCTTAACCAGCTTCATGAGGTAGTCACCGGAACGCTTTTCAATTAACAGCTGTGCCTCATCAAAAGTTAATTAGTGGATGAGTTTCTTCCTTCTTAATGCGTTTGAGATCAAATAGTAAATAATAAAAATACCCTCTTAAATAGTCCTATTCCATCCACAACTGTAGTAATCCTTACAGTATTTTATCAAGAACTGACTAAGTAAAGAGAAACGACATCTACTATTACTTTAAGACATGAAGTGACTTCTAATTCATAAAAATAAAGAAAAACCATTGAATTAGAAGGTGTGTCCAAAGTTTTGACTGATATTGTAATGAAAGAAGTGCCCAAATTCAGTCAAAATTTCCACCATGGGAAAGTCTCCAGAGGATGATTATTCTCATATTAATTTCATTTATTCATTAAATTAAATTAATTTTACATTGTTTAACATTGAAAAAAAAAACTAGATAGAGACTGTGACTAAAGTCACAGTAATTTGTGCTAGTTCTTACAAAACAGGATGTCTGGTCACCATATCCTATAGATCCAGAATGGTAAGAGAAAGAGAATGATGCTTAGTGAGGAAAAGTTGCACCCTGCTGCCGTGAACAAAATGTAAAAAAAAAAAAAAAATGCAGATTGAAAAAAATCATGAAAATTGACAGAGTTATAAGTGATTGAAAAAAATCCAGTTTTTCATGGATCATTCCGGATCAGTGATCCAGATCAGCACCAAAAGTCATAGCAACATAATTCAGCCCAGAAATGTTCTTCCTGTAAAATTTGGTGATCATTTGCTGAAAACTGAGGGAGAAATAGTGTCCTAAAAATGTAATAATAATAATAATAATAATAATAATAATAATAATAAAGAGGAAGAAGAAGAACTAGATAGAGACTGTGACTAAAGTCACAGTAATTTGCATTAGCTCTTACAAACCGGGACATCTGGTCACCGTACCCTATAGATCCAGAACGGTAAGAGATAGAGAATGACACTTAGTGAGGAAAAGTTGTGCCCTGCTGCTCTGAACAAAATTAATTACAAAAAAACACACAGATGGAAAAAATAATGAAAATTGACGGTTATAAGTGATTGAAAAAAAATCCCGTTTTTCATGGATCATTCCGGCTCAATGATCCAGATCAGCACCAAAAGGCATAGCAACTTAATTCAGCCCAGAGGTATTCTTCATGTGAAATTTGGTGATGATTGGTTGAAAACTGAGGGAGAAATAGCATCCTAAAAAATGTAAGTAGAATAATAATAATAAGAAGAAGAAGAAGAAAAAGAAGACAAGAAGTAGAGGAACTAGATAGATACTGTGGCTAAAGTCACAGTAATTTGCACTAGCTCTTACAGACCGGGACGTCTGGTCACTGTACCCTATAGATCCAGAACGGTAAGAGATAGAGAATGACGCTTAGTGAGGAAAAAAGCCTGTTTTTCATGGATCATCCTGGTTCAGTGATCCAGATCAGCACCAAAAGTCATAGCAACTTAATTCAGCCCAGAGGTATTCTTCATCTGAAATTTGGTGATGATTGGCTGAAGACTGAGGGAGAAATAGCATCCTAAAAAATAAAAAAATAAAAAAATAATAATAATAATAATAAACTAGAAAGATCCTGAGCAAGAGTAACAATTTGCGCTACCACTGCCAGAGCAAATTAACAAACCAATGAGTTTGTTCATAAAATGTGTATTTTATTAACTTATATAATTGTTCATAATTTGCTGGGATAAAAGAAGAATAAACTAATAATACAAAGATGAAACATGAAATGAAACTCAGATTGGTGCATGGCCTAGTGCACGCTCAAAAATAATAAATTAAAAACACACTGTTCGCCTGAGCAATATGAGATGGCTATCTTGTTACCAAGATAAAGTAGCTTTTGCTAAGTCTTTAATATATTTGAATGCATATTAGTGATAACGTAAATCTAAACACATTGTCTGGGTTGAGTACAATAACGTCCTGTTGGGTTCAAAGTAATACGAATTGATTTATAGTGTACCATGTGCTGTTTTAGCACAGTTTTTGAGTTTTTTTTTTATTTTACTTCTGGAAAGCAGGAAGACTTTAAATAATTCACTGGATCTACTTATAGCATGAGTCGAGTACTAACATTATATTTCTTCCCTCAGGCCTGTGAACACAACGAATTCACGTTATAATACTTCTCAAGCAAGAGTGCATCATTTTTCGCCAAGAGAAGTGAAAAACAGTGAAAAACGATGGAGCAAAATGTATAACGCACAGAGGGTATTAGGAATTAGTTACTGAGAGAAAAAAGACTTAATACTGTGTGTTAAATGCTTTACGATTTTAATTACGTTTAATGAATTATAACAATGTAAATTAATCGAATGTTCAAATACTGTACATTTGAGTTTTACTGATCTCCAAAATGTTCATTCATGTGATGTTCTGTGTAGCGACTGTCATCATCGATTATGTCTAGAAGAGAAGGTTCCGGGTTTGAACCTCACAGCCGACAGGGGCCTTTCTGTGTCGAGTTTGCATGTCTCCCGTGTCTGCATAGGTTTCCTCAGGGTCCTCTGGTTTCCTCCAAAGACATGCAGTTAGGTTAACTGGCTACTCTAAATTGCCCATAGGTGTGAATGTATGTGAATGATTGAGTAGGAACTGCTCTACGTCCTTGACATCCACCCTGGGTAGCTCTCCTAAACTACCTAACAAATCTGTAGTAAACAGTGAACTCTGGCTGACATACGAGAAGAAGAAGATGTCTAGAAAGCAGGTAGAAACCTTTATCAGCACTTTGCCACTAAGTGAACAATGTAACAGAAGAAAAAGCAGTTAACTAATGTGAAAAACAAAGCTCTGCTGCCCTCTGCTGCTCTGGACATAGACTTAGAAACAGCTCCAGAAAATTATTGTTAGCGCATCTGCAGGGAGACACTGTGTGGGGTGATGAAGAAATGAAACAACAGAATTGGATTTATTACTTAACTGGTTAAATACACTATAGAACCAAACATCTGTGGGCACCTGACCATCGCAACCATTCTCCCCAAACACAAAGTTGGAAGCACACACTTGTATAGAATGTCTTTGTGTGCTGTATTATTATGATTTCCCTTCACTGGAACTAAGAAGTCCAAATCTACTCCAGCATGACAATGCACCTGTGCATAAAGCACGCTCCATGAAGACATGGTGTGTTAAAGTTGGAGTGGAAGAACTTGAGTGTCCTGTACAGAGCTTTGACTGAACTCAGTCCCACTGAACACCTTTGGGATGAACTGCAGCCCAGACCTCCTCACCTGACATCAGTGCCTTATTTCACTAATGTTGAATGATCACAAATCCCAACAACCACACTCCAAAATCTAGTGGAAAGCCTTCCCAGAAGAATGGAGGTTATTATTAATAGTAAAAAGGGACGCAATCTGGAATGAGATCTTCACCAAGCACATGTAAGTCAGGTGTCCACATACTTTTGGCCATAAAGTGTATATTAAGTTTACTTACATGACAACACTGCTGAATTCTTGAATCTGATTTTATTCTTTATTTGTCAGTAGACTGGAAGCCATGGCCTAATGGTTAGAGAAGCAGCTTTGGAATCACCGGTTTGATTCCCTGGACCAGCAGGAATGGCTGAAGTGCCCTTGAGCAAGGCACCGAATCCCCAACTGCTCCCCTGGTTGCTCTGGGTACATTGTAGGTCCACTCTGGATGAGTGTCATTGCCATTAACGTAATGTAATGTAGACTGTAGTCCTGGGTGAATGTAACTGAGTATGGACCCTTTTCACGTGACGTCACGACAAACGCGACCGCCATTTTGGACGTGTACTACCAGTAGTTTACCACAGCCAGCACTGAGGAACGGCAGCAAAGAAAGTGTTTATTTTCAGCAAGACTTCCATCATGCCACTATATTGTTGTGCACCTGGATGTAGTAACCATCAACAAACAAGGCAAGGGCTATCATTTTATTGGATTCCGGTAGATGCTGACCGACGGAGAAGATGGATAGCGGCATACCAACGCTTGTGTAGTGACCACTTTGTTGGAGGTAAGACGAATAAAATTAGCCAGAAAAGGCATTACATTGCTGTTAACATTCTGTGGCGGCGAGTGTGTAACCAAATAAGCTAAAATAACCCATTGTAACCTCTTTGTTCTTCTGTAGTAGCTATTAGTTAGCGTTGTGTTCCTTTGCTGTTGGTAGACTGTAGGACAGATCAGAGGCAGTGTCCTACAAACAGCGCTTAATTTGAGGGGGAGCAAGCCGGAGCGTGCTCCGGAACCTCGGGCGTTGGCTCCGGCAGCTATTTACACTGGATCCGGTGATCCGACACCTCTTTTGACTATGTAACAAAAAAAAAAAAATAATAATAATAATAATTAAATTTAAAAATGCAAGTTTATTTAGTGTTAATGTCTGATTTTGATATCTGTCTTGTTGGTGATTTCTCTCATGAAACAACATCCACAAAATATCTGCAGATGAACTTAATTTGCAGTGTTATTACAAAACATGCCCAGAAGCGCAGCGCCATGCCCCTCTCCTCTCCTCTCCTCTTTTTTTCCGCTCCGGAGCCGCTCATCCTCTGCGCTCCGGGACCTCCCACTTTACAAATTAAGCACTGCCTACAAATAAGTGTTCAAAATAAGAGGAACATGTATTTGTCTCTTAAATCCAGGCTGTTCCCTGTAATCTGTAACAACGGTTGGAGAAAGTAATGGCAACTAGTGAGTGCACAAACCATAGAAGGTAAATTGTACACAGCACCAGGGCAGTGTGATGGTATGTCTACTTTTAGATTGTGTTAGCTGATCAATGAACACACTCGTCACTCGACGAGTTTCACGTCTTTACGACGGATACTTAAATGTGTGTTAGGTATTATTGTTGCAGTCTAAGCAGTCACTGTAGCAGCTAGATGAGCGAGAACCGAAAGGGTCTGTACCATAAACTGTTATTTCTGTACAGCGTTGCTAATGTGTCGTTACTGTTGTTATTTCTCCCTCTGCTCGCCCTGTAAATGCCCTACGTCGCTGGATAGCGAAGGTGTTTTCTGCATCTCGCTCCTTTTTCTTGTATGTTCTCCGTTTGTCACCTTCCTCGCATTCAAACCAATTCGAGCCGAAGTCCGCTACATGTCCAAAATGGTGGTCGCGTTTACGAAGGTCACGTGACTGAAAAGGGTCTATAGAACGGGATTAGTTATTGGCTCGACTCTCAGGTTGTCTTGTTTGTGTCAACAGCAACAAAGTTCATCTGTTCCAGGATGATAATTGGAGAAGGCTAAATCTGTGTGTGACGTGTTACGACACAATAATTTCCACGAGTTATCCAACAAAACACAGAATGTTTCTCCAACATTGGTATTTGGTTATCCTTTTGGTAAATTTTTTCAGGTGGACACATCTCATAACATGAGCGGCACGGTGGTGCAGTGATTAGCACTCTCGCCTCACAGCAAAAAGATTCTGGGTTCAAACCTTGCGGTTGACTGGGGCCTTTCTGTGAGGAGTTTGCATGATCTCTTCATGCCTGCGTGGGTTTCCTGTAGGTGCTCTGGTTTCTTCCCACAGGCTGAAGATATGCAAATTAGGTCAACTGGCTAGTCTAAATTGCCCATCGGTGGGAGTGTGAATGGTTGTTCATCTCTGTATGTGACAGATTAGCGACCTGCCCAGGGTGAACCCCGGCCGAATTGGCTCCAGCTTCCCCTGCAACCCTGATGGATAAGATATTAGGTATAGATATTAGATGGATGGATCTCATAACATTCTGGTAATGTTCTATGTTGGTTAACAAAGTCAGTGTTGTTCCTGATATGTTCTGGGCACCTTTAAAAAAACATGATGTTCTTCCATGGCAACTGATAAGCAACATACACTCTTTTGGTTATTATATTCTGTGACTAACATTCAGGAAGCGTTCCATTCATTTATGACCATATAACAGGAAGTTTAGTCAAATAGGCACCTGTATTACTGCAAGACATATACACTTACCGGCCACTTTAATAGGAACTTGTTCTCGATTCTAAGATTCCTGTTCTTGGCTGCAGGACTAGAACCCAATGTGTTGTTCTGCTGTTGCATGCTGAGATGCTTTTCTGCTCACCACAGTTGTAAAGAGTTGCTATGAGTTACTATATCCTTCCTGGCAAAAAAGCTTGAACCACGAATCTGGCCATTTTCCTCTGGCCTCTCATCAACAAGGCGTTTGTTTCCACCCACAGAACTGTCGCTCACTCAATCGATGTTTTTTGTTTTACACACCATTCTGTCTGCGTGAACTCTCGAGACTGTTGTGTGTGAAAACCCCAGGAGATCAGCAGTTTCTGAAATACTCAAACCAACTCAAACCATAAGGCTCAAACCAACACCCATGCCAACACACAGTGAAAGAAAGTCACACTTTGAGATCACAATTTTTCCCATTCCGATGTTTGAACATTGTGAGCATTAACCGAAGCTCTTGATTTGTATCTGTATGATTTGATGCACTGTGCTGCTGTCAAGGGATCGGCTGATTAGAGAACCGCATCAAACAGCAGGTGGATGTATGGGTGTTCCTAATAAAGCAGTAGGTGAGTGTCTCATCTCATCTCATTATCTCTAGCTGCTTTATCCTTCTACAGGGTTGCAGGCAAGCTGGAGCCTATCCCAGCTGACTATGGGCGAAAGGCGGGGTACACCCTGGACAAGTCGCCAGGTCATCACAGGGCTGACACATAGACACAGACAACCATTTACACTCACATTCACACCTACGCTCAATTTAGAGTCACCAGTTAACCTAACCTGCATGTCTTTGGACTGTGGGGGAAACCGGAGCACCCGGAGGAAACCCACACGGACACGGGGAGAACATGCAAACTCCACACAGAAAGGCCCTCGCCGGCCACGGGGCTCGAACCCAGACCTTCTTGCTGTGAGGCGACAGCGCTAACCACTACACCACCGTGCCACCCGTCGGTGAGTGTATTTCTAATATATGTCCTGCAGCTATTCTGCCATCTGGTGGTGCATGGTGGTCATTTTATTTTAATGATGTGTTTAAACTGTTTAATAAACTCTTTCGTACTCAATATCCAATGCAGTCTGCTAAATCATAAAACATAGATACTGAATTTCTGGTTAATAAAAGCATGTTTCTGCTTATTCTGCTACCATGTCTTAAGAAGACTGAAGGCAATTTCATGTAAAGCATAAAAAAATAGAAAGAGACAGAAAAAGGTCACAATTGACCCAAAACAAACAAACAAGCAGTGAAATTGATTTAGAAATAAAGCTAGAGATGACCAAACAGACTAAAAGAATGTGTATATTTAGAGAGTGATTATGGTTAATTACAGTAGTAGGGGTGTTAAGCTAAGAGAGATGAGACTGAGATGGTACGGGCACATCCTGAGAAGAGATGCAGAGCATGTGGGAAGGAGAATGTTGAGGATGGAGCTGCCAGGGACACGAAAACGAGGAAGGCCAAAGAGGAGATACATGGATGTGGTGAGAGGACATGAATGTAGCCGGTGTGGTAGAGAAGGATGCGGAAGACAGGGAGCAATGGAGACGAAAGATCCGCTGTGGAGACCCCTAATCGGGAGCAGCCAAAAGAAGAAGAAGACAGTAGCAGGTGTGTGTGTGTGTGTGTGTGTGTGTGTGTGTGTGTGTGTGAGAGAGAGAGAGAGAGAGAGAGAGAGAGAGAGAGAGATGAGAATATATGTGAGAGCCTGAGTAAGTGTGATTGGCAGGAAGTGGCTGTGGCTGCTAGTGAGGATTCTGGGAATTGGAGTTTGCCAGAGGACAGGGTGTTTATAATACACATGAACACACACTGCTTCTCCCTCTTCACACTGTAAAATTAATGTTTACATCTACGTATGTACGAATTATAAAACATTTCCCAAAATGCAGATATGACAAAAACATTTTCCCTGCAACAAACTCTATATAAAAAGTGACAATACATTTAATATCTGTAATCTTAACAAGACAAGAAGAAGAAGCCTTTATTTATCACACATACACTCAAGCACAGACTTAAGCACAGTGAAATGTTTCCTCTGCATTTAATCCATCTGAAGTAGTGAACACACATATGCACACACGAGTGAGCAATGAGCACACACATGCCCCTTTTCCACCAAAGCAGTTCCAGGGCTGGTTCGGGGCCAGCGCTTAGTTTGGAACCAGGTTTTCTGTTTCCACTGACAAAGAACTGGCTCTGGGGCCAGAAAAAACGGTTCCAGGGTAGCACCAACTCTTTGCTGGGCCAGAGGAAAGAACCACTTACGTCAGCGGGGGGGCGGGCGGAGTTGTTAAGACCAACAACAATCGCAAGGCCGTGAAAAGTCGCCATTTTTAAGCGACGAGAAGCAGCAGCTGTACAAACACGAAGTCATCCATTATTGTTGTTGTTGTTGCTTCGATATTCGCGCCAAGGTTTATGCAAACGCAGTGACATAACTGACGTATACAGCGACGTAACTGACGTATACAGCGACGTAATGACGTGGCTCCCCTTAGCACCACAAGCTATGGAAAATCAAACTGGTTCTCAGCTGGCTCGCAAGTTGAACAAGTTGTGAACCAGCACTGGCCCCGAACCAGCCCTGGAACTGATTTGGTGGAAAAGGGGTAACACATACCCAGAGCAGTTGGGGATTAGGTGCCTTGCTCAAGGTCACTTCAGCCCAACCTTCAGGCTGCCTCATGTTAACCTAACTGCATGTCTTTGAAGTGTGGGAGGAAACCGGAGCACCCGGAGGAAACCCACAGAGACACGGGGAGAACATGCAAACTCCACACAGAAAGGCCCCTGTGGGCCACTGGGCTTGAACCCAGAACCTTCTTGCTGTGAGGCGGCAATGCTAACCACTACACCACTGCGTCCCCTAAATCTGCAGAAATGTTTTATTTCACTGCTTTTTATGAGAGTTTCCGAGAATCACTAGCCACATTTCCATTGTAGTTTTGTACAAAATAGAAGCGATATTTTAAAAAGTCCAACAAATCACAATTGCAAATGGTTTGTGTTTCCATTAAGCAGAAGTGATGGTATGTGATTAAGGCTGGGTTTTCTCCTCTCGTGATAGCTCTTACAGAGCGCTGTTTTTCAGAAAGGTAGCATTTCCATTTGCTCTTCATGTCATGTCATCAATCATCATCATCATTATCTTCCCCATTTGGGTTTAAAAAACCCTTAGGGTGCTCCTGTTAGCACTCTGTCCGACAGTCGCAAGAAGTCCATTTTATCTATCATTATCTGTCTTATCTGCTGGGCATCCATACCCAACAGATTCTCAACCTTAGTCCATCTTGGTGATCTGACCTCAAAGAGAAGTTGTTTTTGAAAGCCGTCATTGCCCATCCTAAAGATGTGTGCTATATATTTAAGGCCCTGTCCACACGGCAACGGATTCAGGTGAATCCGATACAATTGTTTATCGTTTCGGCCTGGCGTCCACACGGCACCGGCGTTTTGGGTGCCCCAAAACGCAATCTTTTGAGAACGGGTTCCAGAGTGGAAAGATCTGGCAACGTTGCCATTGCGAAGTCGTCTGGATGAGTAGAACGGATTTGTTTACGATGACGTCACAACCACATGTGCTTCACGCCGGGTAGAAGTGTAACGAACTCGATGCGAGTTGTCAACAAATCCTATAACTTGGTTCATGAAACACGCTTACAAAATATTTTCACTGTGAATATTTATTGTGTAATGGTGCAAAGTGAGAGAGAGAGAGAGAGAGAGAGAGAGAGAGAATAGCTCTTAGGGCAGAGTCAATCCCGCCAGCAAAAATAGGGGAAAAAAGGAGCGATCTCACCTCTTCAGATGTTGGTTTAAGTCCTACAATACATTCCTCAAAAAGGGCGTAGGAGAACAAATTAATCCATCAACGTGTAGCATTCAATTTATTCCGGATCATTAAAGACACCGCCTTCCGCGTAGAATCATATGTCATCCTCGCCGCCATATTGGATAGGTCAAAGCAGAGAATAAAGATGCTTCATTCATGTGCTGCGTTTAACTGTACCAACAGGTTTACCGTCCAAACAAGATCACATGGGATTACCTTTCACAGGTGAGACTGGAAAAATATTTTTCATTGTATTTGGTCATTATAATGTAATTTTACGAACAGATTTTTCTGACTTTGTGGCTAATATGAAGTCTCGCGCATAATAGTTTATGCGCATGCGTCCTTACTTCTTCTATTGTTCTGGTGTCTCCGATGGGACCATCTTACAGCGCCCCTAGAGGTGTGGCATGTGTATTGCATCGTTTTCAGCAAGCGTTGCGTTGCCATATGGACCTGATATTTTACTGATCGTTGCCCATTTGGACGTGATATTTTTTTAAATAACATCTCGTTGCCATTGTCGTGTGGATGTAGCCTAAGTTGCTGTTCGTAACATGTCAGCTTAATAGGTGGGGTGTTGGTCATCTCACGTAGGTCTACATTTGATAGTCTGAAGCTCCAGTCCACGTCCCCCTCGACATCAGCGTCTCATGAGTCAGGAGCATTCTTTCACTTCATTTTGTTTACCATTCAATGCAGGAAGCAGTGCCATACAACCTCAATTTTGTTGACATCATCAGCAGACATCTGCCATGCTTGTACACTGTATAACAGGCAGGATCGAATACAAGCTACAAGGAATTTCACCCTAGTTGACAGTAGGATGCAGTGGTCTGTTAGAACATGCTTTAGTTCATTCCATTTCTGAAACACTGCACCAATCCTTGTGCCAAGGAAGTGAGATGTTTCTGCATTTGAGTTACTGATGTTGTGTCCAAGATATTTGTGTCCACGTGAGGAGCATTGGGGAGTGTCATAAAATGGCTGACAGAACGTCTATCCAAACACAATGTCATGTGACTTAAATGCAAAAAAAAAAGTGTTTCCATTTCACTTTTGCAAAACACTGGTTTACTGAATCGTCTGAAAAACCGCATCATGCAAGCGTAAAAACTTTTTTGTGATATTTGAGAGTAGATTTTTAATTCACTAATTTCCTTTCTTTGTTTTTTTTTAATTTCATATTTTCAAATTGCACATTAAGCAGGTTGATGCACTCTCAGAAAATGAAGTACATTATTGTACCTTTAGGGGTACAATGGCTTGTCACTGGATCAGTACTCTCTAAGGTACTTATTTGTACCCTTTAAATACTGCTTGGGAACATATACGGTATGTACCTTTTTGGCCCTAAAAAAGTACACATAATTACCTTGAGGTCCATAATGAGCCTGAGGGGGTACAATAGTGTAGATTGTACCATGGGGGACAGAAATGGACTCCTACTGTAGCCCTATTTCTGATAGTGAGGAGCACTGGGGGAGTGTCATAAAATGGCTGACAGAAAGTCTATCCAAACACAAACAAGCACACCAGTTACTCTGTACCACAGTTTTATAAATGGGTTTTCTCAGTCACATACCGTATGATACTTGTGCTGAGGGCATGGCTATGGCCAAGATTCTATATATTCCCCATGTTATTTGTATGAGTAAGAAATGAAATAATAATAATAGCAATAATAATAATAATAACTATTGCACCTTTAAGTTTCAGCTTGCTGGGCCGTTGTGTGCTGAGCAGTAAATCCAAATACTTCAGAAATGATGCAGAACAACATTGATCCAGAATGTCAATACGCTGATTTCACTCCATCTCATCACCTCTCATATTATGACAGGCATCGACCAGAGACTCCATGCAGCCCTGATTTACTTTCAGCATTAAAATGATTAGTAAAACCCACCACAAACAACGTCAAGAAAACTGCCTCTGAAAACCAAGCATTCGTTTAACATTATGGAACAATGGCTCTTGATGAAACAGTATTTATAGACGCAGAATCATTTCATTACTAGTCTAGATGGCATGCTGCTCTGGGATTCTGTACACGAACATGAAAGGACACATCTCTGAGATGCTGTGTGGAGAGAATGGTCTGCATTTTGGCAGCAGAGGACAACAGATTTCTCCTCAATGCAGGCGACGCATGAGTCATCTGACCTGATTCTAGACGTGCCACGAATCTGAGCTTCAGAACATTTGGAAGCCATTTGGAACAAAGCCACTTCAAATTATACCAGCAAATACCACAAATCAGAACTAAGACTGGGAAATCATATCACAACCAAAGAGCTAATGTGTGAATATGTAGCCATATTTTTACATTTTCTCTAGCCACTGTGCATTCATGCAATTATCCAATGAGCCAGTCATGTGGCAGCAACATGATGCAGGAAATCATTCGGATACAGATCAAGAGCTTCACATCAGAATGGGGAAACGGTGTGATCTCAGTGACTTTGAAATACTTTGACAGATGGCCTGGTTTACGAACTCCGCTGATCTTCTAGGATTTTCGCACACAACAATCTCGAGAGTTTATAAAGAATGGTGAGAAAAACAGAAAAAACCTCCACTGAGCAGCAGGTCTGTGGGCAGAAATACAATGTTGATGCCATGTTGTTATCAGAGGAGAATGGCCACACTAGTTCTGACAGGAAGTCTACAGTAAGTCTACAGGCCATTGAGGAGGATAAGCGACAACGGTGGAAGACCACATCAGGTCCCACTTCTGTCACAGCGGGCACAGATTGACCCAAACTGGATAGTTGAAGATTGGAAAAACATCAGCTGGTCTTGTGAATCTCAGATCCATGCAGATGGTAGGCTGGTGGGGATGGTGTAATGGTGTGGGGAATGTTTTCTTTGCACACAATGGGCCTCTTAGTACCAATCAAGCATTCTTTGAATGTCGTATCCTATCTGAGCATTGTTTTTGGCTATGTGCATCCTGTTATGGCCACAATTTACCCATCTTATAAAGGCTACACCCCAGCATGATAATGCAGCATGTTACAAAGCATAAGTTTTCTCATACTGATTCCATGAACATGACAATGACAGTGTACTTCAGAGGTCTCCAAAATCATCAGATCAGAATCCAATGCAGCAGGAATCTGTCTTTCCCACCTTTGTAATACTATGTTTCTGTGCTTAGCAATTAATTGAAACCCTCATAGAATAGGGTTAGAAGAAGAAGATTATTATTTGTCACATGTACACAAGCACAGTGAAATTCCTCCTCTGCATTTTACCCATCTGAACCAGTGAACACACAAGTAAGCAATGAGCGTACACACATACCCAGAGCAGTGGGCAGCTATACTACAGCACCAGGGGAGCAGTTGGGGGTTCGGTGCCTTGCTCAAGGGCACTTCAGCCATGATACAGAGGAAGGGGAAAGTGCTGTTCATTCACTCAACTCCCCTTATATTTTTCCTGCCAGTCCCAGGAATCAAACTAGTGACCCTTTGGGCCCAAGGCTGTTTCTCTAACTTTCAGGCCATGGCTGCCCCCAAATAAAAAGGTCCCCCCCAACAAATTCACCTACAGCTGGCATGCTGCAAGCAGAATTCAAACCTGCATGGGGAAACCCCTTTGGATTTCAAGTCCAACACCTTAACCTCTTGGCTATCACAGCAATGGTCTTATTAATAATAATAAGAAGAAGAGAAGAAGAAGTTCAATTTATAGCGCTTTTCACAACCCCAAGGTCACTTTACAGAAGGGAGGGAGGTAAATACAAAGCAGTAAGAGAAGAGATCATGGAAGCAATAAGTCTTCAACAGAGATTTGAAAGTAGAACAAGAAGACCAGCCAAGGAAAGACTGAGGAATAGAATTCCAAAGTTTGGGGGCGATGGCACTGAAGGACCTGCCCCTCCAATGGTGGAAAGTCTGGTGCATGGGACAGCAAGTAAGTTGTTGCTAGAAGACCTAAGTGATCGAGTGGGGGTGTAGGGGGTCAATATGTCTGTGAAGATTCTCAGTCATCCAGGTTGTCATAAACCATAGATGCTAAAGAAGGCAACTGGACTTGCTTGAAATCCTTGAAAGAATTTCAAGGATTTCAAGCAAGTCCAGTTGCTTTCTTTAGCACCAACGGTTTAGGGGGTCAGTAGTTCCCTAAGGTATGTTGAAGTAAGATTATGATTATAAAGGGTTCATAGATCTGACTTGAATAGAGAAAAAGAAAACACTTTTCACATCTCTTTTCCCTTCACGCCACACTGTTTTCTTAGATACACTAGAGGGAGACAGCGGCATTTTGAAAAATTTTGAAGCGCTCCCAAATCAGATAAAGCCAGCAGAGGAAACTGCAATTCTTACATTCAAAATGATGGACTTTCCATCTCAGCAGATCAAACAGATCCTATCCTAAACATGATTGTCATTTCAGTAGCAGACATGATGAAGCAGCAGTGTCTTTGATCTGTTAAACTTGTAGATTTTAAAGACTCTTACATGCCACAATACTGTAATGACTACAAAGCCACTATTTATTGGAATTAATTTTCTCTTTCAGCCGACCTTATGAGAATCTTCTGCCGAGATTAACAGACACCTTTTCCTTTCTCTCTCGAGGCAGGGTGCAAAGTGGCAGTAGCAGTAGCATTTTAGGCCAGCTTGGCCATTGGCATGAAGACTGATATTGAGGGAGGGAGAGGCTGGGAGTTTTATTCTTTTTAGGCAAGGAATTAAACACAGTGTATTGTACTGTTAAAAGTTACAGCTTTAACTCTGAGTGTTACAAAGCACTGACACTGGAGAGTAAATGCTAACTAAACTAAATCAAGTCCCTGTGTAAACTGAAGAACCCAATGTGTTCTTCTGGTGTCACATGCTGAGATGCTTTTCTGATCACCACGGTTGTAAAGAGTTGCTATGAGTTGCTATATCCTTCCTGGCAGCTCGAACCAATCTGGCCATTTTCCTCTGAGCTCTCTCATCAACAAGGCGTTTGTTTCCACCCACAGAACTGTCGCTCACTCAATGTTTTTTGTTTTTGTTTTTTGCACCATTCTGTGTAAACTCAAGACTATTGTGTGTGAAAGCCCCAGGAGATCAGCAGTTTCTGAAATACTCAAACTAGTCCATCTGGCTCAAACCAACACCCATGCCACAGTGAAAGGAAGTCACACTTTGAGATCACAATTTTTCCCATTCTGATGTTTGAAGTGAACATTAACTGAAGCTCTTGATTTGTATCTGCATGGTTTTATGCACTGTGCTGCTGTCAAGGGATCGGCTGATTAGATAAGCACATAACACAGCAGGTGGATGGGTGTTCCTAATAAAGTTGCCGTGAGTGTATCGATACAGTATATAGAAAATGATTCACTTCTTCCTGACCAATCAAAATTGAGCCTTCACAGCAGCTCTATGGTATAAACTTTGATCAGGCTGGTGGTGGTGGTGCGGGGAATGTTTTCTTGAAAAACATTGGATTGCCAGTCGCCGTTAAACATTGCTGGTGCTGTTGCTGCTATAAAGGAAACAAAGATGTTGTGAGAAGTGATGAACAGCATGGAGCTGACACAGATTACTGTAACTCATCTCTGTTTTATCTCTCATTTGGGTCAGGAGTTTAATAACAAGTACTGATCTGATGTTAATATCTATCTATTTAAAACTCAGTTGATAATAAGTCTTCAATCATAAATTATTGAATGTCTTCATCAGCTCTTGGTAGTAAACTCAGACCTTTGCTCTGTTTTGTAGAATAAAGCAATAAGCAACAATAGGCTGCCTGTTACACTGATCTTATCATGAGTTGATGGTGTAGTGACTAGTTGCTTTATGTCCCAGGGCTCCCTCATGTCTGTGTGACCTTCTGGCTCTCCCTTTTAGTGATGCTGTCATAGTTAGTCTTGCTGGAGTCCCTGCTTGCACTCAGTGCAAAATGTATGTTGTTCTTAACCATTAAGTGACAGCAGGCATACTTAACAACCTATGTTCTCTCTCTCTCTCTCTCTCTCTGTCCCTCTCTGTTGAGTTTCATGTCAATCCTGAGACACCAGTGATGCTGAATTCTTCTTCTCTTCAGACCCACCTGATCCATCCTGGTGCCCTACTTCTGGCTGGAGTCTCATCACATCACTCCTGTGGAGGACGGCTTCATATGGACAGTTGAAAGACACGGTACACTTAGAAGATGGCTCTGGACACTTACAGCTTTAGCCAGCAGCCAGATGGTTGGCTGGTGTAGATTGGTGATTGGGTTGAGCATGCGCATTCTGTGCTACGCACTTCCTGGTTCCTGAGTTGTTTGTGACGAGTCTTTTTTCCACGAGTGTTGGTGTTAATTACTAATCTTTTTTTTATTTTTTCTACAAATAATTTTCCGGTATCCTCTTCTGGGCGAATGGGTGATGACTCGGCGGCATAAGCATAGAGCCAAAGCTACCACTGAGGCTCGCCCACGGGAGCACCACTCCTCTCCGCGTCATGTGTCGAACTGGTTTGCTCTCCTTAGTGATGCACCCACTGAGAAACCTGAAAGAGCTCTGGTTATAGGGGACTCTATCATATGGCACGTGAAATTAGCTCAGCCTTTAGGGGCACTAGCAGCTTTAGTCAGGTGTATACCAGGAGCCAGGGTGCCGGACATAGCAGGTAATCTTAGGGTCCTAGGCAAGCACAGGTTCTCAAAGATAGTTATTCATGCAGAAGCTAATGATATACACCTTCGTCAGTCTGAGGTTACCAAGAGTAACTTTGTAGAGGTGTTTAAATTAGCAAAAGCGATGTCTGATGCTGTAGTATGCTCTGGCCCCATCCCAATGTGGCGTGGCGATGTAGCTTACAGCAAGTTATGGTCACTGAACTCCTGGTTGTCCAGGTGGTGCTCTGAAAACAGTGTGGGCTTTATAGATAATTGGGCTAATTTTGAGGGCACTGGTGGCCTGTTAGGGCAGGACGGTATCCATCCCACTTGGGAAGGTGCTGCTCTCATTTCCTGCAGCATAAGTCATAGTCTCAGAACAGGCCTAGTTTATTTCTGACAATCCAGAGCCAAGGCCAGGGAGCAAACGAACAGGCTAAACTGACTGTCTGCTAGCTGCACAGAGTCGCCACTCAGGGTCCACTACATCGAGACTGTGTCTGTTCCCCGAGCTCAACAAAAAAGTAGAAATATTCAGAGAGTTTGTTCCAGTAACCTAATCAATATAAAATTAGATCATACTGACTGTACAGCTGCTGTCAGCACCTTTGATCTAAAGGTGGGGCTATTAAATATTAGATCTCTTGCATCTAAAGCGCTAATGATTAATGAACTCATTACTGATCAGGAGTTTAATGTACAACTTTGTTTGTTTAATGTACTTTGTTTAACTGAAACATGGATTAAGCCAAATGAATATATAGCATTAAATGACGCGAGTCCTCCTGGATACAGTTATATACACCAGCCTCATCTAACTGGCAGAGGAGGAGGCATCACGGTTATTTATAATGATTATCTAGGTGTAACACAAAAACCTGGTTATAAATTTAATACATTTGAAGTTCTTCATACTAATATAATGTATGTAGCCTCAAAAAATAGGTCTACCCAGTTAATTCCGTTATTTATTATTTACAGGCCCCCGGGGCCATATTCTGAGTTTCTTTCTGAATTTGCAGATTTTATCCCAGATTTGGTTATTTCCTTAGACAAAGCTTTAGTTGTCGGAGATTTTAATATTCACTTCGATAACCCAGAAGACCCTTTAAAAACAGTGTTTGCGTCCATTTTAGATTCAGTAGGGATTAATCAGAATGTCATAGGACCGACCCATAATGGTGGTCACACCCTCGATCTAATACTAACATTCAGATTAAATGTAGAAAATATAGTCATACTTCCACAGTCTGAAGTTATCTCAGATCATTATCTCATCTCATTCAAAATATGTCTGAGTAATAATATATGCACCTCACCACGCTTCTGTATTAAATGTACATTCACATCAACTACTGCACAGAGCTTTATAAATGATCTCCCAGAGTTATCAACTTTGATTGGGTCACTGTCAGCCCCTGCAGAACTTGATCAGGCAACTGAATGCTTAGAGTCAACATTCCGCCATACCTTAGATAATGTAGCTCCTCTTAAATGGAAAATGGTCAGAAACAAAAAATTAGCACCCTGGTATAATGATGACACTCGCACTTTAAAACAGACCACTCGAAAATTGGAACGTAAATGGCGTCAAACAAAATTGGTAGTGTTCAAATTAGCTTGGAAGGAGAGCTTCCTGAAGTATAGAAAAGCTCTTAGTCCTGCTAGATCAACATATCTCTCCTCCCTAATAGAAGAAAACAAAAATAATCCTAGATTCCTATTTAATACTGTAGTAAAATTAACCAGGAATAAGTCCACTATAGATACATGCACATCTGTAGTATGTAGTAGCAACGACTTCATGAATTTTTTTAATGACAAAATTGAGAATATCCAACAAAAAATTCAAACTACTAATTTAAGGTCAGACAATGTAAGTGACCCTGTAGTTAACAATATAACTGTATCAGATCAGCAATTAGAATGTTTTACTCCCCTTAGAGAAACTGAATTACTTTCATTAATCTCGGCATGAAAAGCCTCAACTTGCGTACTAGATCCCTTACCTACACGTCTATTCAAACAGATAATACCTGAAGTAATTGAACGCTTCTAAAAATAATAAATTCTTCTCTTACAATTGGCTATGTACCCAAATCCTTTAAACTAACAGTTATCAAACCCCTGATTAAAAAACTTAACCTTGATCCATGTCAGCTGTCCAATTATCAGCCAATATCAAACCTCCCCTTTATCTCCAAGATCCTTGAAAAAGCTGTGGCACAGCAGTTATGCTCATATTTACATAGGAATAACATCCATGAAATGCATCAGTCAGGATTTAGACCTTTAAAGTAGTAAACGACCTACTGTTGGCGTCTGATCAGGGCTGTGTCTCGCTACTTGTGTTGCTTGACCTTCATGTAGCATTTGATACCATTGATCATTCCATTCTTCTGGATAGACTAGAAAATGTTGTGGGAGTTAAGGGAATGGCCCTCTCCTGGCTCAGGTCTTATTTAACTGAACACTATCAGTATGTTGATGTAAATGGTGATTTTTCTAGACATACTGAGGTAAAGTTTGGTGTTCCACAAGGTTCTGTCTTGGGTCCACTGCTTTTTTCTTTATATATGTGTGGCAGCGGGGGCGTGGTCAAGCACCGGTCTGTGACAGGAGGGCGGAGTTGGGGAAGGTAAGTGGCAGAATCGCTTCACCTGAGTGTCATTAACCTGTGTTTTGTGTGTTCTCCCCAGTAAACCGCCCTATTTAAGGAGGGAGAGCGAGAGCAGAGGAGTTGATCCCCAGACGAGACGCTGTGTGTGTGTGTGTGTCTCTCTCTCGCTATTTGAAACATTATTGTAACCCTGAAAAGTGTGGCAATAAAGCCGATAGTCAAACCTGATCTCTGTCCTGCCGTCCTCTGTGCTCCACCCACACGCGATTCTCGCTACAGTGGTGCCAAAACCCGGGATCGTGGAGCACCTGTCCTGCAGCCCCATGGAATCCTCCCCGTTCGCGGACTTGGTCCACGCCCTCGCCACGGCTCAGCAGAGCCAGCACCAGGCGCTCGTCACGCTCCGGAAGGAGCAGGAGCGCCGCTTCGAAGCCCTGGTGCTGGCTCAACAGGAAGACCGTGAGGCGTTCCGGCGCCTCCTCGTGTCGGCGGGGTCCACCAGCGCCCCGGCCGCGGGCCCATCTCCCATCACCTTGACTAAGATGGGCCCGCAGGACAACCCCGAGGCGTTCATCGCGTTGTTCGAACAGGTCGCCGAAGCCTCGGGGTGGCCGATGGAACAGTGCGCGGCGCGCCTCCTCCCCCTCCTGACGGGAGGTGCAAGACGAGGCATTGGGGGGAGCACAAGGGGTGAAGGTGTTGTGTGTGCACGGGGATGTTCACTGCTACCCGTTGGTGTCGGTCCACATACATTTCAGAGGGGACAAATCTATAGTAAAGGCGGTGGTTAATCCTCGCCTTACCCACTCTTTAATCTTGGGGACTGATTGGCCGGGATTCCGGTGGTTGATGGCACACCTAGTAAAGAGTGGGTCCTGCCGGTTAGCCGGGGGGGGTCCCGGTGTCGTTTTGGCTGGAGCTGCGGTCGCAGAGCCGTCTACGTCATCTCCGCGAAAGAGTGAGGAGCCCCCGGCTCCTCCTCTTCCTATTGGGGAATCCCTCACGGATTTCCCACTGGAACAATCGCGAGACGAAACTCTGCGACACGCGTTTGACCAAGTGAGAGTAATCGATGGTCAAATGCTCCAGCCGAATGCCACCCCGACCTTCCCCTATTTTTCCATTTTAAAGGATAGGTTATACCGAGTGACACAGGACACTCAGACGAAGGAGCGTGTCACCCAGTTGTTAATTCCAAAGAGCCGCCGGGAATTGGTATTCCAGGCAGCTCACTTTAATCCCATGGCGGGACACCTCGGGCAGGATAAAACACTCGCCCGGATAATGGCCCGATTCTATTGGCCGGGGATTCGCGGCGACGTCCGTAAGTGGTGTACGGCATGCCGCGAATGCCAGTTAGTAAATCCAGCGGCCATTCCAAAAGCGCCCTTGCGCCCCCTACCATTAATCGAGACCCCGTTTGAATGAATTGGGATGGATCTCGTCGGGCCATTAGATCGGTCAACACGAGGGTACCGCTTTATATTGGTTCTGGTGGACTATGCAACGCGATACCCGGAAGCGGTGCCTCTTCGCAATATCTCCGCACGTAGTATTGCAGAGGCCCTCTTCCACGTCATCTCCCTGGTCGGAATCCCGAAAGAGATTCTGACTGATCAAGGCACCTCGTTTATGTCACGAACACTGGCCGAACTGTATGGGCTACTGGGTATTAAGCCGATCCGCACCAGCGTGTATCACCCACAAACGGACGGTTTAGTCGAACGGTTCAACCGCACCCTCAAGAATATTATCAAAAAATTCGTAAGTGAGGACGCACGTAACTGGGATAAGTGGCTCGAACCCTTGTTGTTTGCAGTGCGAGAGGTCCCCCAAGCCTCCACGGGGTTCTCCCCATTTGAATTACTGTATGGGCGTAAGCCGCACGGCATCTTAGATGTACTGCGGGAAAATTGGGAGGAGGGACCATCGCAGAGCAAAAATGAAATTCAATACGTTATGGATCTGCGCGCAAAACTCCACACGCTCACCCACTTAACTCAGGAGAATTTGCAGCAGGCCCAGGAACGGCAAACCCGCCTGTACAACAAGGGCACGCGCCTTAGAGAGTTCACTCCGGGAGATAAGGTACTCGTCCTGTTGCCCACGTCGAGCTCCAAATTAATCGCCAAGTGGCAAGGGCCCTTCGAGGTCACACGGCGAGTCGGGGACGTCGACTATGAGGTTAGGCGAACGGACAGGGAGGGGGCGCTACAGATCTACCACCTCAATCTGCTGAAGCTCTGGAATGAGGAGGTCCCCGTGGCGTTGGTGTCGGTAGTTCCGGAGAAGGCGGAGCTGGGGCCGGAGATCCAAAAAGGGTCATTGGCATCTCGCACCTCTCCGGTCCCCTGTGGAGACCACCTCTCCCCGACCCAACTCACGGAGGTCGCCCAGTTGCAGGCCGAGTTTTCGGATGTGTTCTCGCCCCGGCCCGGACGCACCAACCTCATAGAACACCACATAGAGACGCCCCCGGGGGTGGTAGTGCGTAGCCGTCCTTATAGATTACCCGAACACAAAAAAAAGGTGGTTCGGGAAGAACTTCAGGCCATGCTCGAAATGGGCATCGTCGAGGAGTCCCACAGTGACTGGAGCAGCCCGGTGGTCTTGGTTCCCAAGGCCGACGGCTCGGTCCGGTTCTGTGTGGACTATAGAAAAGTCAATGCGGTGTCTAAATTCGACGCGTACCCAATGCCTCGTATTGATGAGCTGCTCGATCGACTAGGCACGGCTCGCTTTTACTCGACACTGGATTTGACGAAGGGATATTGGCAGATCCCCTTGACTCCATTATCCCGGGAAAAAACGGCCTTTTCCACACCGTTCGGCTTACACCAGTTCGTCACACTTCCGTTTGGGCTGTTTGGGGCGCCTGCTACATTTCAGCGGCTGATGGACCGGATCCTCCGGCCCCACGCCACCTATGCGGCCGCTTACTTAGACGACATCATCATTTATAGTAATGACTGGCAGCGGCACCTGCAACACCTGAGGGCCGTCCTTAGGTCGCTGAGGCGGGCGGGGCTCACTGCCAACCCGAAGAAGTGTGCGATTGGGCGGGTGGAAGTACGGTATCTGGGCTTCCACTTGGGTAACGGGCAGGTGCGTCCCCAAATTAATAAGACAGCAGCGATTGCGGCCTGCCCGAGACCCAAGACCAAAAAGGGGGTGAGACAGTTCCTGGGGCTGGCTGGCTATTATCGTAGGTTTATACCTAATTATTCGGACATCACCAGCCCGCTGACTGACCTCACTAAAAAGGGGGCGCCAGATCCGGTCCAGTGGACGGAGCAGTGCCAGCGGGCTTTCTCTGAGGTAAAGGCTGCACTGTGTGGGGGGCCACTTTTGCACTCCCCTGACTTCTCTCTCCCCTTTTTGTTGCAGACGGATGCGTCGGACAGAGGGCTGGGGGCCGTTTTGTCCCAGCAGGTGGGGGGAGAGGACCACCCAGTGTTGTACATCAGCCGGAAGCTGTCAGTGCGTGAGGGGCGCTACAGCACTATCGAGAAGGAGTGCCTGGCCATCAAGCGGGCGGTCCTCGCCCTCCGTTACTACCTGCTGGGGCGCTCTTTCACCCTCTGTTCGGACCACGCGCCCCTCCAGTGGCTCCACCGCATGAAGGATGCCAACGCGCGGATCACCCGTTGGTATCTGGCGCTCCAACCTTTCAACTTCAAGGTGGTCCACAGGCCGGGGGCGCAGATGGTTGTGGCGGACTTCCTCTCCCGTCAAGGGGGGGGGAGTCGGCTGCGGGCCGGACGGGTGCCCGGCCTGAGTCGGGCGGTGGGGGTATGTGGCAGTGGGGGCGTGGTCAAGCACCGGTCTGTGACAGGAGGGCGGAGTTGGGGAAGGTAAGTGGCAGAATCGCTTCACCTGAGTGTCATTAACCTGTGTTTTGTGTGTTCTCCCCAGTAAACCGCCCTATTTAAGGAGGGAGAGCGAGAGCAGAGGAGTTGATCCCCGGACGAGACGCTGTGTGTGTGTGTGTGTGTGTGTCTCTCTCGCTATTTGAAACATTATTGTAACCCTGAAAAGTGTGGCAATAAAGCCGATAGTCAAACCTGATCTCTGTCCTGCCGTCCTCTGTGCTCCACCCACACGCGATTCTCGCTACAATATGTTACCTCTGGGTGATATTATTCATAAGCATGGTATTAGTTTCCACTGTTATGCTGATGACACACAGTTGTATGTTTCTGCAAAACCTGATGACAGACACCAGCTTAATAGAATTGAGGAATGTGTGAAGGACATTAGACACTGGATGCTTATTAACTTCCTTCTGCTTAACTCTGACAAGACTGAAGTACTTGTACTCAGACCACATGCAGCTAGAAGTAAGTTTTCTGATTACACAGTGACTCTGGATGGCCTTTCTGTTTCTTCACGTGCAGCAGTAAAAGACCTCGGAGTGATTATTGACCCCAGTCTTTCATTTGAAACTCACATTGATAACATCACCCGGATAGCTTTCTTTCATCTCAGAAATATTGCTAAGATAAGAAATTTAATGTCACTACATGACGCGGAAAAACTAGTTCATGCTTTTGTTACCTCCAGGTTGGATTATTGTAATGCCTTACTGTCTGGATGTTCCAATAAGTGCATAAACAAGCTCCAGTTAGTTCAAAATGCAGCAGCAAGAGTCCTTACTAGAACTAGAAAATATGACCACATCGCCCCTGTCTTATCCACACTGCATTGGCTCCCAATCAAATTTCGTATTGATTATAAAATACTACTATTGACCTTTAAAGCACTGAATGGTCTCGCACCACAGTACCTGAGTGAACTTCTGGTCCTCTATGACCTGCCACGCCTACTTAGATCAAAAGGTGCAGGCTATCTGCTGGTACCTCATATAGTGAAGGCTACATCAGGGGGCAGAGCCTTTTCTTACAAAGCCCCACAGTTATGGAACAGCCTTCCAAGTAATGTTCGGGAATCAGACACAGTCTCAGCATTTAAGTCTAGGCTGAAAACATATCTGTTTAGTCAAGCCTTGTGTTAATGGTGTTTATGAGGTAAAGGTGTAGATCTGGAGGGTCCTCAGACATAGTGTTTTGGTAAACTGGGATGTATGGATGCTGTCAGTCCCCACTCGCTTGCTCACTCGAGTTTGTTGATGGTGTAGTGGCTGCTGCTTTATGTCCCGGGGCTCCCTCATGCCTGTGTTACCTTCTGGCTCTCCCCTTTTAGTTATGCGGTCATAGTTAGTTGCCGGAGTCCCTGCTTGTACTCAGTGCAATATGTATACTGTTCCTACTTATTCAGGTGACATTGGGCATACCTAACAACCCGTGTTCTCTCTCTCTCTCTCTCTCTCTCTCTCTCTCTCTCTCTCTCTCCTCCCCCCCAAATCTGTCCCTCTGAGTTACATGTTGGTCCTGGGATTGAGATGCTGACCTCTTCTGCTCCTCTGATCTGCCTGATCCATCCTGGTGCCCTGTGTCTGGTTGGAGTCTCGTCGCATCACTCCTGTGGAGGGCGGCCCTGTGTGGACAGTTGAGGGTCACACCTGGAGGACGCTCTGGACTCTTGCAGTCGTGCTTTTGTGGCTGGGGACTGCAGTTGGCTTGCTGACTTTGGGACTGCAGTTGTCATGAACAGTTTTGCACTCGGGTTTCCATCAATGAAGAGTTTATAGCATCAACAAAACTGACTTCATGTTAAAACTGTTAATGTTATAGTCATGTTGTCTGTTGTTGCCCAAATGAGGATGGGTTCCCTTTTGAGTCTGGTTCCTCTCAAGGTTTCTTCCTCTTGTCGTCTGAGGGAATTTTTCCTTGCCACCGTTGCCACAGGCTTGCTCATTGGGGATAGATTAGAGATAAAATTAGCTCATGTTTTAAGTTGTTCAAATTCTGTAAAGCTGCTTTGCGACAATGTTTATTGTTAAAAGCGCTATACAAATAAACTTGACTTGACTTACAGTTTTGACTATAATTGCCATTATAACTTGAGGACTGCGGTTGTCATGAATAGTTTTGTACTCAAGTCTCCATCAATGAACCGTTGATAACTTCAACAAAACAGATTTCATGATAAAACTATAATGAATTTCCTGGTTACACAGTTATACTTTGTGACTATATACATAGGACACTGTTATAGAAGCAAGTTATTTATAATCACGCTATCTGTTATCACCCAGATGAGGATGGGTTCCCTTTTGAGTCTGGTTCCTCTCGAGGTTTCTTCCTCGTGTCGTCTGAGGGAGTTTTTCCTTGCCACCGTCACCTCAGGCTTGCTCATCAGGAATAAATAAATTTATTAGGGATAAAATTAGTTCATATGTTTAAAGTCTTTATTTTTCTGTAAAGCTGCTTTGCGACAATATCTGTTGTTAAAGGCGCTATGCGAATAAACTTGACTTGACATGTGTGAGGATGTTCTTAGGCATGACGCAAAACAGAGTGCCTGAAACCCCCTTAGCATATTGAGTGGCTTATTGCTTTTATAAAACGGCAATAAAAACAATAAAGAAATCCAGTGTTTAAAAAAAACTTGAATTTATTTTGAATGATATTTGTAATAAATAATTCCTCTTCCACACCATGTAATCTGTTAACACTTAAGTGTGATGGATTTATAGGCATTATTTTATTAACACTCAGAACTCAGGCAATCGGTCAGTAAATAATAGAAGGCAAAAGTTAGGGGAAAAAATGACACAAAATAAAAAGGGAAAAGGAAAAAAGAATGGCCGACAGGTCCCGTCCTGACCTCTCTGACCTCAAAACGAGCATATCAAGCCTTTATCACCTTTATCACGCATGATATTGCAGCCCTGCTGCTGCTGTTGAGAAAACAACATGAAGCTCACGGCGATCTGAAGGATGGACAGCACTGAACAGATGTTATTTAGTGCCTTGAGTTTCACAGGTTGAGCAGGCAGGCGATAAATTATTCAGCTCTTGGGGAGAGAGATGTATGGCCACAGTGATGGATGGGTGGTTAACTGTGATGCTTGCTCAACACAGCCCTGAGAGGCTTTTGGCGTTGAACGAGACATTTCGAGATCTCTGGCTACACAAATAATAATCCAAAAAATGTTATCCAAAGCAGAAGGAGATAGATTTTATACAGAAAGATATCAAAATGAGCTGATAGCCTTCTAGAGCTTGTATATACAAGGACATGTGCATGTGCATGGTCTCTATATCAGCTACAGAGAGTGACAACACGACAGCAAAAGACTTAGCATCTACTCTAAATTCATCTGTAGCCATTGTTATATGGTAATATAGTCAGAAATTACATTAAATGATGTACTGTATGTTTGCCAGTTAGAAAATTAATTCGAAAAATCCAAACATTACCTGCAAAGCAAACTATCTGCTTGATACTTAGGCCCTGTCCACACGGCAACGGATTCAGGTGAATCTGATAAAATTGTTTATCGTTTCGGCCTGGCGTCCACATGGCACCGGCGTTTTGGGTGCCCCAAAACAAAATCTTTTGAGAACGGGTTCCAGAGTGGAAAAATCTGGCAACGGCGCCGTTGCGAAGTCATCTGGATGAGTAGAACGGATTTGTTTACGATGACGTTACAACCACATGACTGGCAGTGCTTCACGCCGGGTAGAAGTGTAACGAACTCGATGCGAGTTGTCAACAAATCCTATAACTTGGTTCATGAAACACGCTTACAAAATATTTTCACTGCTTTCCAAAAACAAAAACAATCCCGCCAGCAAAAATAGGGGAAAAAAAAGGAGCGATCTCACCTCTTCAGATGTTGGTTTAAGTCCGACAATACATTCCTCAAAAAGGGCGTAGAAGAACAAAGTAATCCATCAACGTGTAGCATTCAATTTATTCCGGACCATTAAAGAATTCTGGAGGATATCAGAATGTTGGCGTACCGGCTTCCATCTACCCCCATTCATTCCTCTTTCCACGTCTTTTGTTTTACGCTCCTGATTAATAATCAAAACTTTATGTGGCTAATGCTACAGAAGAAGGGGTTTATGCACATGCATCTACTTCTTCTATTGTTCTGGTGTCTCAGATGGGACCGTCTTACAGCGCACGTAGAGGTGTGGCATGTGTATTGCATCGTTTTCAGTAAGCGTTGCATTGCCATATGTACCTGATATTTTACTGATCCGTTGCCCATGTGGACGCGATATTTAAAAAAAAAATCTCGTTGCCATTGTCATGTGGATGTAGCCTTAGACGATAGAAATGTTGAATTTTCAATTCAATTAATGTGTTGATTAATTTCCTACAACAGCAACTCTGATGATATTAGCAGCTACAATGCAAATCATGCATTTATATTAGTGCACATATACGAATGAATACTTTATTATTTCTATAGTAACAACTTCAATAGGTATGGCAGACTCTTCACATAAACCAGATTCACAATATGTCTAATTGTTGTAATTGTTGATATGGACGTTTTTCAGTGAAGAAATGTTTATTTACTATGTTTGGAAGGAGTTTCCAGTGTCAGTGCTTTGTCACAGATAGAGGTAAAACCGAAGAGAGAGAGAGAGAGAGAATGACTGTTTATAGCTACTATAATATTTTATATGCAAGTGATAACACGAACTAATGTGTTTTGTGGATGATCCACATTAAATGTTACAATATTACGATATTACACGGTTGTGTGACAATATGAAGTTTATCTTCGAATGGTGAATATATTAACGAATGAACAAAGTCCCACCGTGTAATGTTCTTCATATTATACGGACACATCCACAAAAAAATATGCAAGTCAATCAAAAGTATTTTAATTTTGAACCAGTTCGCCATTTCGACAACATACGTCAAGTCAGCAGGAAAACACTGGGAGTGATGTCATCGGAGCGAAATATCAGGAATTATTATACATATGGGCCACTTTTTCCATGGAATAAAAACATGTATTCTATTCCCTTCTAGTGGGTTTATTGATGGCATGCAATATTGTAATCATATTCCTTATCCTCCATGTATTACATTACTCTACCCAATGGAAAATGAGTGTTGAATCTGGTTTACGATATTGCACATCGTCAAGACAACATGGCATCATATGCCGGAGCCGATGCGAATATCCAGTGAAAAAACTTTTCTGCTGCGCATGTGCAGAACCATTTCTTTGTCAGCTGGGAAAGAGAAAAGACGAGGCTAATCCAGTGCTAGGTTTAGGCACTAAATAAATAAACTGAAAACTGAAACTGAAGATGTGCTGAACACCCAAAAGGCTACCAAAACATCATTATGTATTCTTCACACATATTTACAAGAGAAAAACATACCAACGGACATTGAAAAACTGGAAAAGAGACACATCAGAGATGTAAACCTTCCGTGCTAGCGAGTGACTGTGACGATTTGTAAACAAACATGGCCATGAGGTTTGCTACATTAAAAGTGGAAGATTTTGAGAGAATTTTGGCTGCTAGGTTGCTCCATTGTATGTAGCTGTCGGTGTTGATTTTAAAAGTAACTAAGTAAAGTACACAGGGAAAATAATAGTAATAATAATAATAATCTCATTCATCTCAAGCCGCTTTATCCTGTTCTACAGGGTCGCAGGCAAGCTGGAGCTGATCCCAGCTGACTACGGGCAAAAGGCGGATGTGGCAGCGGGGGCGTGGTCTAGCATCGGTCTGTGACAGGAGGGCGGAGTCGGGGGAGTTAAGTGGCAGAATCACTACACCTGTTGTTAATTGATGTGTTTGTGTGTCTTCCCAGTGACCGCGCCCTTCTTAAGGAGAGTGAGAGCAGAGGGACTCTCTCCACAACCAGACAGCTGATGTGTGTGCGTGTGTCTGAGTGTGTGTTTGCAGCTGAAAAGCTGAATAAAGAGAGTTTTTGTGAACTCAGTTCTGTCCTGCCGTCCTTCTGTGCTCCACCCATTTACGCGAACTGCCACAGTGGTGCCAAAACCCGGGAATGAGCACAGAAGACAACAGCCCCATGGAGTCCTCCACCTTCGCCGACCTGATCCACGCCCTCGCCACGGCCCAACAGAGCCAGCACCAGGTGCTGCTCGCCCTTCGAAAGGAGCAAGAACAACGGTTCGAGGCCCTGGTGCTGGCACAACAGGAAGATCGTCGGGCATTCCGGCACCTCCTCGCGTCGGCGAGGTCCACCAACTCCACCGCCGCGGGCCCTTCCCCCCTCACCCTCACGAAGATGGGCCCGCAGGACGACCCCGAGGCATTCTTCACGCTCTTTGAGCAGGTAGCAGAGACCTCGGGGTGGCCGGTGGAACAGCACGCGGCGCGCCTCCTCCCCCTGCTAACGGGAGAGGCACAGCTGGCCGCGCTACAGCTCCCCGCCGACCGCCGGCTGGCCTACGCGGACCTTCGCAGACGACCTCTTCTCTTCTCTCCTCTCTCTCTCTCTCTCTCTCTCTCTCTCCCCTCCTCCTGTGTCTTCTCCTCGCCCCATTCCCCCACCGCGGAGACGGGGGCCGGCGCCACCTCAGCCGGCCCGCCGCACCCGCGGTGCCCTTCTGTGTCTCCCTTCTGTGTCTGTCTCTCCACCCCCTCAGGTGAGTGAGCCCCAGAGCACTAGTGCAGAGAGGAAGCCCGGGCCGGTTTGCTGGCGCTGCGGGGAACCGGGCCACCTCCAACAGCAGTGCTTGATAATGGAGGTGGGCATGGTGGTTCGGATCCCCAACGCACCAGGAGCCGCCCTCGATCGGGCCGGAGCGTATCGCATACCGGTGAGTATCCAAGGGGCTACATATCAGGCGTTGGTGGATTCGGGCTGTAATCAGACCTCAATACACCAAAACCTGGTGCAAGACGAGGCATTGGGGGGAGCACAATTGGTGAAGGTGTTGTGTGTGCACGGGCATGTTCACAACTACCCTTTAGTGTCGGTCCACATTATTTTCAGAGGGGAAAAATTTATAGTGAAGGTGGCGGTTAATCCTCGCCTTACCCACTCTTTAATTTTGGGGACTGATTGGCCAGGATTTTGGGGTTTAATGACACACTTAGTCAAGAGTGGGTCCTGCCATTTGACAGGGGGAGGTCCCGGTGTCGCTTTGGCGGGAGCAGCTGTCACAGAGCCATCTACGTCATCTCCGCACCAGAGTGAGGAGCCGCCGGCTCCTCCTCTCTCTATTGGGGAATCCCTCGCGGATTTCCCGTTAGAGCAATCGTGAGACAAGACTCTGCGGCATGCTTTTGACCAAGTGAGAGTAATCGATGGTCAAACGCTCCAGCCGAACGCCACCCCGTCCTTCCCCTACTTCACGATTATGAAGGATAGATTATACCGAGTGACGCAGGACACTCAAACTAAAGAGTGAGTCACGCAGCTTTTAATTCCGATGAGCCGCCGGGAATTGGTATTCCAGGCGGCTCACTTTAATCCCATGGCTGGACACTTAGGGCAGGATAAAATACTAGCCCGAATAATGGCCCGATTCTACTGGCCGGGGATTCACGGCGATGTCCGTAGGTGGTGTACGGCATGCCGCGAATGCCAGTTAGTAAATCCAGTGGCCATTCCAAAAGCGCCTTTGCGCCCTCTACCGTTAATTGAGACCCTGTTCGAAAGAATTGGGATGGGTCTCGTCGGGCCATTAGATCGGTCAACACGAGGGTACCGCTTTATATTAGTTCTGGTGGACTATGCAACGCGATACCCGGAAGCAGTGCCTCTTCGCAATATCTCAGCACACAGTATTGCGGAGGCGCTCTTCCGCGTCATCTCCCGAGTTGGAATCCCGAAAGAGATTCTGACTGATCAAGGCACCTTGTTTATGTCACGAACACTGAATGAACTGTATGGGTTATTAGGTATTAAGCTGATCCACACCAGCATTTATCACCCACAAACGGATGGCTTAGTGGAACGGTTTAATCGCACCCTTAAAAACATAATTAAGAAATTTGTAAGTGAGGACGCGTGTAACTGGGATAAATGGCTCGAACCCTTGCTCTTTGCAGTGCGAGAGGTCCCCCAAGCCTCCACGGGGTTCTCCCCGTTTGAATTATTATATGGGCGTAAGCCGCGTGGCATTTTAGATGTGCTGCGAGAAAATTGGGAGGAGGGACCTTCACCAAGCAAAAATGAAATTCAATACGTTATTGACCTGTGTGCAAAACTCCACACACTCACACAACTAACCCAGGAGAATTTGCGGCAGGCCCAAGAACGGCAAACCCGCCTGTACGACAAGGGTACGCGCCTTAGAGAGTTTGCACCGGGAGAGAAAGTACTCGTACTGTTGCCCACATCGAGCTCTAAATTAGTCGCCAAGTGGCAAGGGCCCTTTGAGGTCACACGGCGAGTCGGGGACGTCGACTATGAGGTGAAGCGAACGGACAGGGGTGGGGCGCTACAGATTTACCACCTCAACCTACTCAAACTCTGGAACGAGGAGGTCCCCGTGGCGTTGGTGTCGGTGGTTCCGGAGAAGGCGGAGCTGGGGCCGGAGGTTCAAAAAGGAACATTAGCTTCACGTCCCTCTCCGGTCCCCTGTGGAGACCACCTCTCCCCGACCCAACTCGCGGAGGTTGCCCAGTTGCAGACCGAGTTTTCGGACGTGTTCTCACCCCTGCCCGGCCGCACTAACCTCATAGAGCACCACATTGAGACGCCCCCGGGGGTGGTAGTGCGTAGCCGCCCTTACAGATTACCCGAACACAAGAAAAAGGTGGTTCGGGAAGAACTCGAGGCCATGCTCGAAATGGGCATTGTCAAGGAGTCCCACAGTGACTGGAGCAGCCCGGTGGTTTTGGTACCCAAGGCCGACGGGTCGGTCCGGTTCTGTGTGGACTATAGAAAAGTAAACGCGGTGTCTAAATTCGATGCGTACCCAATGCCTCGTATTGATGAGTTGCTCGATCGGCTAGGCACGGCTCGTTTTTACTCGACACTGGATTTAACAAAGGGTGATTGGCAGATCCCCTTGACTCCATTATCCCGTGAAAAAACGACCTTTTCCACACCGTTCGGCTTACACCAATTTGTCACACTTCCTTTTGGGCTGTTTGGGACGCCTGCTACATTTCAGTGGCTGATGGACAGGGTCCTCCGCCCCCATGCCACCTATGCGGCCGCGTACTTAGATGATATCATTATTTATAGTAATGACTGGCCGCGGCACCTACAACACCTGAGGGCCGTCCTTAGGTTGCTGAGGCGGGCGGGTCTCATGGCCAACCCGAAGAAGTGTGCGATTGGGCGGGTGGAAGTACGGTATCTGGGCTTCCACTTGGGCAACGGGCAGGTGCGTCCCCAAATTAACAAGACTGCAGCGATTGCGGCCTGCCTGAGGCCCAAGACCAAAAAGGGGGTGAGACAGTTCCTGGGGCTGGCTGGCTATTATCGTAGGTTTATACCTAATTATTCGGACGTCACCAGCCCGCTGACTGATCTGACTAAAAAGGGGGCACCAGATCCGGTCCAGTGACGGAGCAATGCCAGCGGGCTTTTTCTAAGGTTAAGGCTGCACTGTGTGGGGGGCCACTTTTACACTCCCCTGACTTTTCTCTCCCCTTTATGTTGCAGACGGATGCGTCGGACAGAGGGCTGGGGGCCGTTTTGTCCCAGCAGGTGGAGGGGGAGGATCGCCCTATCTTGTACATTAGCCGCAAGCTGTCGGTGCGTGAGGGGCGCTACAGTACCATCGAGAAGGAGTGCCTGGCGATCAAGTGGGCGGTCCTCGCCCTCCGGTACTACCTGCTGGGACGCCCTTTCACCCTCTGTTCGGACCACGCGCCCCTCCAGTGGCTCCACCGCATGAAGGATGCCAATGCGCGGATCACCCGTTGGTATCTGGCACTCCAACCCTTTAACTTCAAGGTGATCCACAGGCCGGGGGCGCAGATGGTCGTGGTGGACTTCCTCTCCCGTCAAGGGGGGGGAGTCGGCTGCGGGCCGGACGGCTGCCCGGCCTGAGTCGGGCGGTGGGGGTATGTGGCAGTGGGGGCATGGTCTAGCATCGGTCTGTGACAGGAGGGCGGAGTCGGGGGAGTTAAGTGGCAGAATCACTACACCTGTTGTTAATTGATGTGTTTGTGTGTCTTCCCAGTGACCGCGCCCTTCTTAAGGAGAGAGAGTGAGAGCAGAGGGACTCTCTCCACAACCAGACAGCTGATGTGTGTGCATGTGTCTGAGTGTGTGTTTGCAGCTGAAAAGCTGAATAAAGAGAGTTTTTGTGAACTCAGTTCTGTCCTGCCGTCCTTCTGTGCTCCACCCATTTACGCGAACTGCTACAGCGGATTACACCCTGGACAAGTCGCCAGGTCATCACAGGGCTGACACATAGGGACACAACCATTCACACTCAATTTAGAGTCACCAGTTAACCTAACCTGCATGCTTTTGGGGGAAACCAGAGCACCTGGAGGAAACCCACGCGGACATGGGGAGAACATGCAAACTCCGCACAGAAAGGCCCTCGCCGGCCATGGGGCTCAAACCCGGACCTTCTTGCTGTGAGGCGACAGTGCTAACCACTACGCCACCGTGCCGCCAATAATAATAATAATAATAATATTTGGCTTGACTGCGCTAGCATTGGCCTGCGTTAGCACTACACCAGATAGAAGGTAACTGGACTGCCGCACTAACAGCACCGAGTCATGAGTAAGCTCGCTTTGGCCTTCTCTAATACCACTGCTGAATGCTACACCAGCTACACTGTAGAAGGTAACTGGACTACTGTGCTAACAGCACCAAGTCACAGGCATACATGTCAACCTATACGGAATGTCCGTATTTTATACGGATTTGATTCAATAAACGTAGTATACGGGCGTATAAATAAAGTTATACGGATTCTTTAAAAAAAACTTCAATATTTATTCAGAGCTATAATTAATTCCCACGATGATAAAAGAGTGCATAACATTTACACACGTACTGTACACCACAGACAGCCAGTAAAGAGTCTTATGAAATGGCGCGTTATCTTGTGGTAGCGAGACTTTGTTCCACTTTTGATCATGCGCACACCGCATTGCGAGAATCCCGCCAACCGGGAAGTCATAAACATAGACGCCGCATTCTGCGTAGAATCATACGTCATCCTCGCCGCCATATTGGATGTGGCAAAGTGGAGATTCTTCAACCGTCTCTGGTATAGCGTCTAGACAGTAGCCGAGAATAAAGATGCCTCATTCATGTGCTGCGTTTAACTGTACCAACAGGTTTACCGTCCAAACGAGATCACATGGGATTACCTTTCACAGGTGAGACTGGAAAAATACTTTTCATTGTATTTGGTCATTATAACGTAATTTTACAAACAGATTTTCCTGACTTTGTGGCTAATATGAAGTCTCGCGCATAATAGCTGCTCGGTGAAACCTGTCTCCAAACAACGAAGTATTTCCTTCGTAACTACGCTGATAACACTGTGTTTTTGTCGAACATTGGAGCTTTGTATTCATTCTGAAGGTTTATTGTTATTAATATTGAATAAAAAGTAACTGGGATATATCATTGTTAATTATCATTCAAATTTTAGGTAAATTATTTTAATTTGCATCTTATATGGATTTTATAAGGGAAATACGGATTTTGGAGGTTGATTATACAGGTTTGATTGACCAAAGGTTGACATGTATGCACAGGTAAGCTCGCGTTGGCCTTTGAGAATGCTGATATGAAGAGTGTGTATGTATAATAATAATAATAATAAATATTGGCTGGCTTTTTTGGTGATATATCAGATATATTCCATTCAGCTAACTCGTCTTTGACTCATTCAATATCATGCTAGCTGAATGGGATATATCTGATAGACCACTCAACGTCAGCTAATATTATTTAAATATGTCACTCAGATCTGCAATGTATCTTGGATGAAAAATGCAACTTTTTCAACACTAGAAGATAAACAAATCTTCAAGTCAACATGTGATTTTCTTTTTATTATATCAACACATTCACAAACAAAAAGTACCCAGATTTATCAAAACAATTCATCAATTTACTCACGAGTGACATATAGAGATTTGTCACGGTTTTGGTTCTCCATGTCCCGGATGTAGGGAGTATGAAAAATCCAAGTGGCGTATTTCCCAGTAAAACATTTCAGGACGTGTGCCATTGTTGATTATCCCCCGCCCAAACGAAGTTTGACGGCGGATATAGAAACAGGTTCCGTCTGTCCGTCCGTCTGTCCGGTCATGTTTTCGTTTCTGGGCCATATCTTTAAAACTACTGAAGATATCTTCATGAAACTTTGTATACATATCAAGCAACATGTGAACTGGTGCCTTTTGCTATTTTGGATTTTTGAAAAAAAGTATTTTTCAAATTTTTACATAAAAAATAGATTTTGACTTAGTTTCTAAGAGTGTTTCTAGAGCATATATCCAAAACTATTCATGATACAGATTTGAAACTTGGTATACATGTTAACAAGGTGATGTAGATGTGCCTTTTCATACTAAGAAATTTGAGAAATTTTAATTTTTCATGTTTCCATGGAAACAATCTCAGACTTAGTCTCTCAGGTTAGTCTTAGGGGTAGGTTTTGTTTCCGGAGCAGAACTTGAAAACTATGAGTGGTATGGTCTTGAAAGTTGGTATATGTGTTGATTAAGTAATGTATATGTGCCTTTTGATACAAAGAAATGTGAGAAATTTTAATTTTTAGCTCACCTGGACCAAAGGTCTGGTGGGTTTATACAATGGGCTGCTGAGGTCAGTGTAAAGAGGTAGGGTTGGTTTCCTGCAGCAGAACTTGAAAAATGTGATAAATAATATCTTGAAACTTGGTATATAGTTGGTATATAGGGCGGGGGATGTCGATGACTCTGTTTTCTTGTTATTTTCTTAAAACTGCACTCATGCTGGCTTTTAGTTGTTTGGAATGAATGATTTTGATGTATGTGACCCCAAATGCAATGGTTTTGTAAATGATCATTCATTCATTCATTCATTCATTCATTCATTTATTTCTCCTGCAGTTGTGTTGCTGGTTTTTTTTGGGGGGGGCTTTTTTTTGGGAGGGGAGTGTTATTGTTTAAAACAAATTATGACATTTTGTATGTTTAATTTCTGCTCGTGTTATGTTTCCGCTTTGTATTCTGCCTTGAAACTGTTTTGTTTAGTCTTTTATTTGCTTCATTAATATCTGAAAGCGTTGGGTTATGGTATGTACCAGTTGAAAGTGCTGATAGAAAGCTATGTAATCCATAATTGGGGAATCATTCTGGGATTCTGGACTGGAAATGTAGAGTAGACGTGATAGACAGCATCAGGCTTCTGTCTGCACTGAATAATCCACTTCTCATTGCCCTTTTATCCGAGTCTATCCTTCACTTCTGACCTTTATCTGAACAAATGAGAGCAGACAGAGGCATAGAGCTGTGTGTTGGACAGCATTATATATACTGAATACGTATGAATGTAACACTTCATAGTCATGAGACATGTTTGGAGATCGGAGCATTATTGTTTAGAAGGATTCATGAGTGAGTGAATGAGTGAGTGAGTGTAAAGAAAAACAAATTAGGTCACAGTCACCAGAATGAATCAATGCTGCTTATACATGTGACCACAAAGCAATAATATAAACTGTCCCCAACCAACATGGTGACTCAATATCTCCAGGTTTACACAATCCCACAGTCAGGCAAGCATGGGCTGAGCTGCCTCCACTCCGCACCGAATCCTGCTCAATCTCCTACACATTAGCTCACCTTGATAAACCCACATGCCATTTCATCTCCTTTTCTCATTTGTTCTTCTGTAGACGCCATCAGCTATACACGTTGAAGCTCCTGACGTCATTGCGTCTGAAAAGAAAAGAAGTGGAGGAGATGGAGGAGGAATCTAGTGCACCTAATTGTTTTTTACTTGACAATGGGTTTTTTTTGTAATTGAGTGAGGACACCACAGAAAGAGAAAAAGAAGAAGGAGAGGAGGTAGAGAGAGAAAAGGAATGAAAAGGACAGGAGAGGAATAATGGTGAAATAATGGAGCACTTTATTTTACCCACCCCTGTCAGACGTTAAATTTGTTTTCTGTGATTTTTGACATTAATTTCTCGCCATTATTTACTACGCCCTCGCCATCGCCATGACAACCGTGACTCTGCCCTGTTGGTAAAGATGAGACTGAATGTGCACAGAGTGAAAATGCATGAATGCTAAATGGGCACATATTATTTGCTCGTAAAAATGAAATGCAATTACGTCTTCATTAGGGCTTTATTTCTTCCCTTGAGATTGGTGGGTTCTAATGAACTTTTGTGACGAGACACTGGTAATTGATGGCTCCCTAAGCTAATAGAAGCTAAAACTGAAGTAAAAGTAGGGTTATTATTACATTTCAAACAAAACGCTATGAGTGGATTTCCTTGGAGAGGCGACAATAAGATTTCCTGTGGTCAGCGTTGATAAAGTAGGCGTCATTTAGCTTAGACGATTGTATTCTTCAACCCAAATCAATCATTCCTGAACAATTGTGTTGCATCAACTTTAGGTTTTCAGGGGGTCACTGAACAGCTGGTCTGCCATGTTGTCTTTATTTTAGCTTATACAGAGATAAAGTGACCATGAATAGAGTAACTGTCCAGGCATGTAAAGAGCTAGAGGAAAATTAATTAAGGCCATCGTGTTGGGGCAGAGCCTTCAAGTTCCTTAGAGATTTGCTCAGCTCCAGAGAGAAGTGTTCTGTCAGCATGTTCATGGTAATGCATAACACAAAAAAGAAGCAAACTACTGACTGAGATGCTGTTACCATACAAACAGTTTACTGTATTACTCACGGGGTGAAAAAATGTGAATTTAGTTGCATTTAATCTAAACCTTAAAACTAGACGGCCTTTCGATTTCATAAAATCAGCGAAATTTAGTTCCCTCTGAAATTTGATCATTGTGATATATATTTATTTCTGTAATATCTAAAAAAAATATCAGGCTATTCTGTGTCTGGGAAGTTATTTAATTTGAAGGGATTCCCTAGCAAATAATATGCAAAAAAAAAAAAATCACTTGCTTCATGCAGTCAAGCAGACAGAAGTCCGTGTGCGCATGCACAGGTTTACCTTTGTCTTTTTCTTTATCTTCATCTTTTGGGTTTTACAGCAGCTGGCATCCAGTGTTGCATTACTGCCATCTACAGGTTTACCTTTGAGCGTGCACTGACAGTTCCATCATTCTGTCACTAAACGAACAGCTGATCACACCGAGGTGCTCGCTGACCGTTACTGTAGTCGGTCTTTCACGTTTCATTCGCGTCCTCCATTTTCCTCTCCTGTTTCAAATTTGTATCCCACAATGCCTTGCATGAATGGGGAAAGCCCACCATGTGATGCATGATGTAGTATCTTGTATTGCGTCATGGTGACGCAGGAAAAAATAACAGAGAATTTAGGGCCATGTGGCCCTAAATTCATTAATTGTTTTATTTAAAAAAATAAATAAATAAAAAAAATAAAATTGGAAGTCTGTGATTCAAATTCAGTAGCTTTTGGTCCACTAAACAAAAATAACTGGGTGTTGGGGAAAATTATTTTTTATGACCTACACTTGAAAAATATGAAAGGCGGTCTACCTTTAAGGAACCTTTAATTTAATTGTGTATTTAAAGTGCTGATGACACGTTTTTGACATTTTTGGCGATGTTTTATAACATAAAAAGTAATTCCCGATGATCCATATATTAATTCACGAAGGCGCCTATTTTACAAGTTATGATAAAAAACGTGGCTATTTGGGCAAATTTGACAGGGCTGCAGCACCCAGGAGATGAATGAGGAGGAGGAGCTATATGACGTCAGTGAAAGAACCTTCCTCCTAACTTACCAGTTTGTTGTTGATGCGACAGGTGTTCAGTTTATCATTATTAGTATTTTTATTATACATTATATATATATATATATATATATATATATATATATATATATATATATATAGTTATTATGCCTTCGCGTTGTATTGCCGGCTTTTGCTCCAAAACCCACAAGGATGGGGTAAGTTTATTCAAGTTTCCCAGAGATCCCGAGCTGCATGCGAAGTGGGTGAAGCAAGTCAGGCGCACTCGTGACAAGTGGGAGCCCTCATCAACATCCGTCCTGTGCTCTGAACACTTCGATTTGGATTGTTTTGACATCCTTCCCAGCTTAAAGGAATCTCTTGGGTGTTCAGTTCAGCACAAACGTGTGCTGCTACCATCAGCAGTGCCTACAGTATTCCGGAGGGGGTCTACTAGTAGCTATGCCGGATCCAGCAGTCGCCTAGGGACGAGGCGACTCCTCCAAAGACAGTCCTCCTGTCAGAACATGTGTTGAGAAACGACATAAGATAAAGGTACGTAGAGCTATAGAGTGCTCCGACATGATGCTAAAAATAGTAACCATGCGGTCTGTGCGGCCATCTTGGAAGTGACTCGCTCCAGAGCGCTCATAGAGTACACATCATAGAGTACACATTCATGATAATCATAAATGTAATCATAAAGTCGGCGTGATATCAGTCATGTATTTGCTTGTGAAAGCTTGTTTCTCAAAGCAAACACTGAGGGAAAGCTAACTTAGCCAGACAAGTAGGCTACAGATTGTCATTTGCTTACGCCGATGTAGGTTATCAAATATTTTGCTTCATTCAAGGATAAAACTAAGAAGCCATAAACTAGAAGACGTGCCTGCCAATATTATCCTAAATGTATCACGGATCAGGCATAGTCGTAAGCTTATTATGTTAGCCGTTTGCATGCTCCATTAGGAACCATGTATTCAGTGTAGCATATGGCTTACATGATATAAGCAGTGTTTACACATGCAAGACAACGATACACAATATTAAAATATTGATTCCGTAACATTTTGAACAAATACGGGTTGACCTACCAATCCTTGTTATCCAACCTTGTGGTGTTCAATGCTGGGCTGTCTGCCTGTCCGCTGTCCATCTCGGGGTCGGAGTCGCTCTCAGATTGCACAGTAACAGATTCAAACCTGTATGGTTGGATGCACCCGTGTTCGTCATCACTTGATTCTTCCGATCTATCCCACTCACAACACAATTCTAGACTCCCAGAAGAGGAAGAGCTAGAGAGTTCACGGGCGTTTTCATGCGCCATTTCCATTGAGTAGACAGCCAGTGAACCGCAGCGTGTTCTTCCGCTGACGTCACAACATGGCCGCGAGCCACGGACCCAGTTTTCTTGTGCTGTGCAATTAAAAGTTGGATATGCGTGTAACAACAGCTTCTTTTCACGTAATTATAACAGAAATCTAACATGTTTGCCATGTTGTATAGTTTATTTAAGAAATTGCATAGAGTCATGTTCGTGTCATCAGACCTTTAAGTTACCTTTAAGACCAGCCCTTAAATTTAGGAGTAATGTTAAGTACCTTGACTAAAATTTTTTAATTCATTAAATATACTAGTAACGTTAAGACCCTTTACTGGTATTCTGAAAAGCAGTAGTGACTTTAAGTACAGTGTGCAAAAGTCTTAGCCCCCCCATCTTTTGTTTCATATAAACTTTGTAATAGATTTCTATTTTATGGCTTCTACATTATCGAGTCAGTACAAAAACATTTTAGAGTCCAAATATTCGTTTTTCAGCACAAAATTAAATGTTACAGAAAAAAGTTTATCTGGGCAGCGTATTACATAAGAGTTTCAAATTAAAAAAGAAAACATAATGAAGGCTGCTGGGTTTTGGTGCAAAATGAAGAAGCGAGTGTGACAGTCAAAGTGTCCAGAAGAACTGTGGCTGGTTCTGGAAGATGCTCAGTAAAACCTACAGCTCATTTCCGCATAAAACTGCGCTCACTGGACCTCAGGCTGCTATTTTTTTTAAAGCAAAGGTCGTCTCACACCAAATATTGACTTTGTTTCATTTATTATGGCTTACTGCTTACTGTTTATGGTGTTTTTTTATTTTGAATCATTTAATTTCATTATTTTTAAGCCATTTTTGGTCAACAGCATTTCTTTACATGTGCCTAAGACTTGGACTGGACTGGATATTTAAATGCTAAATTTATCAACTTTAACAAAGTGACATCTTAAACGTTCTTCTCAACAGCATTTCGTTATCTTTAAGAAGTCATGGAAAGTCACTTAAAGTTATACTATAAGAATTCTTAAAGTTATAAGTAAATACACTGAAATTTAGTATTTTGTAAACTTTTAAGATACTTTAAGAAGATCTTAAAGCTGTTAATTCATCTAGTGAGTGTACTACAAACTGCTCGAACCCTGAGCTGTCACTTTGAAGTGAAGTATGGATGAGATTAATGGGAAGAATATTTTATTACATTCCTGGGGTTATTTTTGCCTTTTGCTGTGTCTTACTCCTTCTGTCTCTTCTATTTGTGTAGTATATTATATTCATCTTATATTCACACATAGGGTGGCACGGTGGTGTAGTGGTTAGCACTGTCGCCTCACAGCAAGAAGGTCCGGGTTCGAGCCCCGTGGCCGGCGAGGGCCTTTCTGTGCAGAGTTTGCATGTTCTCCCCGTGTCCGCGTGGGTTTCCTCCGGGTGCTCCGGTTTCCCCCACAGTCCAAAGACATGCAGGTTAGGTTAACTGGTGACTCTAAATTGACCGTAGGTGTGAATGTGAGTGTGAATGGTTGTCTGTGTCTATGTGTCAGCCCTGTGATGACCTGGCGACTTGTCCAGGGTGTACCCCGCCTTTCACCCGTAGTCAGCTGGGATAGGATCCAGCTTGCCTGCGACCCTGTAGAACAGGATAAAGCGGCTAGAGATAATGAGATGAGATATTCACACATTATATTCATGTTTGTAGTGTATATTGTACTTTGTATATCCAGCTTTATGCTAGTTTTGTACTTTATAAGCTCTGTGCTAGTTTTTCATCTTCATTTAATGTAGTGGTATGATAACAGTTTTTCCATGAAATCGAGTCGTACATGAGCTGAGAGCCGACGAGGCACGTAGCACCGAGTTGACTATAAGCCATGTATGACAAGATTGAGTGGATAATTATTTTATTCTATCCACATTCACTGGATTTTGAGAAACAGAGCATTTTTATTTTTATTTTGTTGCAAATTCAATAGATAAAAACTTTATACAAAATGTTTGACGAAATAATTTCCGCTTCGAATGTAAACAAACCGGTGAAATGACAGGAGCAATTTGTGAAAAATTCGATAATAATAACTCTTGAAAAATAAAAATAAGACACGTTCTTACCATCAAATACTTTTATTCCATATTTTGTTGCTTTTTTTTTGTATTTCTGGGGGGTTTGTTTTCAAGTAGAGTTTTTATTTCGTCCTCGGTTGGTTCAGCAACATGTTCCACCATTTTGTTTTTCTCTACTCACGGTATATGAGCTGATATCCTAGTAGTAGAATAGCCAATCAGAGCGCGTGATTGCTCATATACAGTGAATGTGAATAGAATCATTTATGTGATCCAGTGACTTTCCATATACCAGCAGCTGAACTGCAGCTTCATGTTATGTTTGTGAATCATGTATATACGTCAGATGCTCACATGTACCTGAAATGTGAACATCAGAAAAGTAGGTAGATGAAAGGTAAGATATAATATTTTTCATTTCTCTTTTAGTTCATCCAAATTTAATCCTGGCAGATGCACAATATTTTCAGTAACACTCATTTGCTTTAAAATGATAAATGACAATCACCCAAAACTATGACCTAGAATGTTCATGGTGGGTAGCACGGTGGTGTAGTGGTTAGCGCTGTCGCCTCACAGCAAGAAGGTCCTGAGTTCGAGCCAAGTGGCTGATGGGGGCCTTTCTGTGTGGAGTTTGCATGTTCTCTCCGTGTCTGCGTGGGTTTCCTCCGGGTGCTCCGGTTTCCCCCACAGTCCAAAGACATGCAGGTTAGGTTAACTGGTGACTCTAAATTGACCGTAGGTGTGAATGTGAGTGTGAATGGTTGTCTGTGTCTATGTGTCAGCCCTGTGATGACCTGCTGACTTGTCCAGGGTGTACCCCGCCTTTCACCCATAGTCAGCTGGGATAGGATCCAGCTCATCTGCGACCCTACATAGGGTAAGCTCTTATGGATAATGGATGGATGCATGTTCATGGCATCGCTGATTAACATTTAGTGACACTCCATAAAGCAAAAACTCCATAAAAAGCTCACAGAGCTGAAAATGATGCAATGATGACTAAAACAGTGAAAGAGCACCTCTTAATCATAGCATGCGCTAAAACTTCCAGAAACGCAGCCCAGCCACTGACGAGCATCAGCTCCTATAGACACACTAATTCTACCTCTTTTTATAGGATGCCTCCACAATATTTCTCTATATTTTTCAATAATTGTACAGTATCATGACAAGTTTTGTTTTGTTTTTTAGACTCATCTTATGACCCTCACTTCCAGCTGGCACAAGTCGACAGCAACAATTAACAACAATTTGTTAACTTGCTTTTAGTGATTTAAAAAGAAAAAGGGGCAGAGAGAGAGAGAGAGACTAGAGATGTCTTCTTTACCGATACCAATACTGAAACCTTGAGGATGAGCACTGCACAAAAACCTCAAGAATCCAGAGATCTCATCTCATCTCATCTCATTATCTGTAGCCACTTTATCCTTCTACAGGGTCGCAGGCAAGCTGGAGCCTATCCCAGCTGACTACGGGCGAAAGGCGGGGTACACCCTGGACAAGTCGCCAGGTCATCACAGGGCTGACACATAGACACAGACAACCATTCACACTCACACCTACGGTCAATTTAGAGCCACCAGTTAACCTAACCTGCATGTCTTTGGACTGTGGGGGAAACCAGAGCACCCGGAGGAAACCCACGCGGACACGGGGAGAACATGCAAACTCCACACAGAAAGGCCCTTGCTGGCCCCGGGGTTCGAACCCAGGACCTTCTTGCTGTGAGGCGACAGCGCTAACCACTACACCACCGTGCCGCCCGAATACCCACATGATATTTAAAAAAAAAACCTACTAAGCTTTAAAATGTTTATTTTAATTGAAGCACTTAATTACAGTGGGAATATATATATATATATATATATATATATATATATATTCAAAATGTACATAAAAAATCAGCCCTTACAATACAGTCAAGTCTCTTAATATGCAAGCATTTCCAGTTCCAAAGGAATAAAAAACATTCAGATACAATTCCAATTATTTCCATTTATTACAGGATTGGGTTTAATTAATTATTTTTTCACTGATATCCACTCCACCATTTTTTGCTCGTGATTTGTACACTGATCTTAGGTATCAGATCAGAGACATCTCTAGTTTTAAGATTTTGATTTTTAATGATACACTTTATGACAAAAGTCTTTATCAGGGGGAAAAAAAAACAAACTCCAGTACATACCATATGGCCAAAAGTATGGGGACACCTGCTCATCACACCCATATGTGGTTCTCCAAAATGTTGCCACAAAGTTGGAAGCACACCGTTGTACAGAATGTATCTGCATTCAGTAGCATTAGGCAATTTCCCTTTATTGAAACTAAGAAGCCCAAACCTGTTCCAGCATGGCAATGCCCCTGTGCACAAAGCGAGCTCCATGAAGACATGGTGTGTTAAGGTAGGAGTGGAAGAACTCGAGCGTCCTGCAAAGAGCCCTGTTTGAAATCATTTTCACTGAACACCTTTGGGATGAACTGGAACAGCGACTGCACCCCAGACCTCCTAACCTGACATCAGTACCTGATCTCAGTAATGTTGTTTGTGGCTGAATGATCACAAATCCCCACAGACACACCCCAAAATCTCATGGAAAGCCTTCCCAGAAGAGTAGAGTTTATTATAATAGTAAAGGGGGAATAACTCTGGAATGGGATGTTCAGCAAGCATATATGGGTGTGATGGTCAGGTGTCCACATATGGGCAGTGGTGCTTCACTAGAAAATGTCAATCAAAAGCTGCCTCTGTTGGGATCTTGAGCAAGACACTTAACCTTCCCTGGCCCAGAGGTGCTGTTTTATGCCTGACCCCAGCTCCTCAACAAAGGAAAAATAAATAAATAAATTCACTGTACTGTATATTGGAGATATCTGAAAACAGCTGTATTTTCTTAATATGACCTCTCAACATGACTCGGAAAACTTGCCAGTGGGGAAAAAAAAATCAGATCCATACTCTTGCAGTGTAAAAACATTTCCCCTGGGCCTGGAAGATTGCCAGTTTGAATCTTGGTGATTTAAGCACATTTCTCAATTCAAGAAAATGGCAAAAGCATGTTCATCCTCCAAGATTGAAAACCTGTGGATCTAAGATTTAGATTTTAAAGTATACCGTGTAGTCTACTTTCAAATCCAATCTTTAATAAATATATGGTCATTTACAGTGCCAGTCAAAAGTTTGGACACACCTCCTTATTCAATGTTTTTTTTTCTTTATTTATATTAATTAAAAAAACACTTCATGTCTTAATGATGGATGTCGTTTCTCTTTACTCAACTGAGCGGTTCTTGACATAATATGGATTACTACAGTTGTAGAACAGGGCTATTTACACATACTGTATTTTTATTATTTATTATTTATTATTTGATCTCAAATGCATTAAGAAGGCAAGAAACTCGTCCACTAATTATCTTTTGATGAGGCACAGCTGTTAATTGAAAAGCATTACAGGTGGCTACCTCATGAAGCTGGTTAAGATAATGACAATAGTGTGTAAACCGTTATCAAGGTAAACGGTGGCTACTTGTAAGAGTCTAAAATATCAAAAATATTTCGTTTTTTTATTTGCCACATACAGTAATTCCATATATGTTCCAGATGTTATTTCATAGTTTTTATGTCTTTGGTTTTGTTCTACAATGTAAAAAAAATAGTCAAAATACAGAAAAACCTATGAATGAGTAGAGTAAGGGTGTACAAACTTTTGACTGGTATTGTATATACATCTAGTTTTTTTTATTATAAGGCTAGAAACAGAACATGGCTAGTAAGTAAGATAGCAAACTAATTACTAAATACTAAAATATAAAGTACATACAGTGGTGCTTGAAAGTTTGTGAACCCTTTAGAATTTTCTATATTTCTGCATAAATATGACCTAAAACATCATCAGATTTTCACACGAGTCCTAAAAGTAGATAAAGAGAACCCAGTTAAACAAATGAGACAAAAATATTATACGTGGTCATTTATTTATTGAGGAAAATGATCCAATATTACATATCTGTGAGTGGCAAAAGTATGTGAACCTTTGCTTTCAGTATCTGGTGTGACCCCCTTGTGCAGCAATAACTGCAACTAAACGTTTGCGGTAACTGTTGATCAGTCCTGCACACTGGCTTGGAGGAATTTTAGCCCATTCCTCCGTACAGAACAGCTTCAACTCTGGGATGTTGGTGGGTTTCCTCACATGAACTGCTCACTTCAGGTCCTTCCACAACATTCCCATTGGCTTAAGGTCAAGACTTTGACTTGGCCATTCCAAAACATTAACTTTATTTTTCTTTAACCATTCTTTGGTAGAATGACTTGTGTGCTTAGGGTCGTTGTCTTGCTGCATGGCCCACCTTCTCTTGAGATTCAGTTCATGGACCGATGTCCTGACATTTTCCTTTACAATTCACTGGTATAATTCAGAATTCATTGTTCCATCAACGATGGCAAGCCGTCCTGGCCCAGATGCAGCAAAACAGGCCCAAACCATGATACTACCACCACCATGTTTCACAGATGGGATCAGGTTCTTATGCTGGAATGCAGTGTTTTCCTTTCTCCAAACATAACGCTTCTCATGTAAACCAAAGTTCTATTTTGGTCTCATCCATCCACAAAACATTTTTTCCAATAGCCTTCTGGCTTGTCCACATGATCTTTAGCAAACTGCAGATGAGCAGCAATGTTCTTTTTGGAGAACAGTGACTTTCTCCTTGCAACCCTGCCATGCACACCATTGTTGTTCAGTGTTCTCCTGATGGTGGACTCATGAACATTAATATTAGCCAATGTGAGAGAGGCCTTCGGTTGCTTAGAAGTTACCCTGGGGTCCTTTGTGACCTCGCCGACTATTACACGCCTTGCTCTTGGAGTGATCTTTGTTGGTCGACCACTCCTGGGGAGGGTAACAATGGTCTTGAATTTCTTCCATTTGTATACAATCTGTCTGACTGTGGATTGGTGAAGTCCAAACTCTTTAGAGATGGTTTTGTAACCTTTTCCAGCCTGATGAGCATCAACAACGCTTTTTCTGAGGTCCTCAGAAATCTCCTTTGTTCGTGCCATGATACACTTCCACAAACATGTGTTGTGAAGATCAGACTTTGATAGATCCCTGTTCTTTAAATAAAACAGGGGGCCCACTCACACCTGATTGTCATCCCATTGACTGAAAACACCTGACTCTAATTTCACCTTCAAATTAACTGCTAATCCTAGAGATTCACATACTTTTGCCACTCACAGATATGTAATATTGGCTCATTTTCCTCAATAAATAAATGACCAAGTATAATATTTTTGTCTCATTTGTTTAACTGGGTTCTCTTTATCTACTTTTAGGACTTTTGTGAAAATCTGATGATGTTTGAGGTCATATTTATGCAGAAATATAGAAAATTCTAAAGGGTTCACAAACTTTCAAGCACCACTGTATTTATAGTATACTTCATGATTACTAAACTGGACTATATTTTCCATGATAATTCCATACCTGAGAGGTACAACAATAGAAAATAAATATCTAAAAACAAGAAAGTTACAAACCATCTGAACTTTCCAAAAACACTTGAAAACTTTCTAAGGTTCAGATATTGGTAGCCAGTGTTGTAGTCAAGTCACTAAACCTCAAGTCCGAGTCCCCCGTGTTTAAGTCCAAGTCAAGTAAAAGTCATTAAAGAAAATTTCAAGTCGAGTCCGAAACAAATGACACAGCTGTCGCATACTCTCTAAAACACATTGATAGCTTTGAGTAGTGTGAAGATAAATTCAATAAATTCACAAAAAAGATGTCTTCTATCAGGAATATGCATGAAATTAGTATAAAAATCAATGTCGATATAAATATAAATATCTTGTGCCAAATTATTATGGCATGTTACAAATTTTTTTTTTTTTTTAAATCCAAGTCCTCATCTCCAATTTATAAGTCCGAATGGAGTTAATGCACACGTCCGAGTCCGAGTCCAAGTCCGATGCATCAGTGCTCAAGTCCAAGTCAAGTCACGAGTCCTTAAAATTAGGGCACGAGTCGGACTTGAGTACTACAAGCCTGTTGGTAGCCATATATACTTTTAAAAAGTACCTGTAATAATAATAAAACAGTAGCACTTGAAACATTGTTGTCTGTTTCTTTTAAAGAGATTTTTTAAAAAGTATGTTGTGGGATATAATGAGACATTTGACTCATAATTACTGAGGTTTAAGGTGAATGAATGAATTAGCCATTTATTCAGAGGAACTGATGAAAGAATGGAAAGAATGGGCACCAATCAAGAAAACATGAGTGTTCTTACCGGTGCACTACAGGTAAGATGATGTCTTGTGAATGAATCACGGATAAAGCAAATGTTTTGAAAAGGTTTTTAGACGTTTCTGAAAGAAGCATCGGGCTATTGGAGGTCTATGCTTAAAGGCTATGAGTGTGTAATAGTCCTCCAATTCTGCAGCCCTGAAACAGTGGAATGGGAGCTAAAGAATGAAAACAGGAAAAGATGAAGCAAAGGAGGAAAAAAAAAGAAAGCATTAAAAAAACAAGGACATTGGGATGTACATAGAGATAGAGTTGAGATAGAAAGAGAAATAGGGGATGAGAAAGGAAGACAGAGAGAAACAGGAGAACAGAACAGACAGGAAAGGAATGAGAGATGGTTGAAGAAAAGCTCTCAGTGACGAGAGAAAGAAGATAGACAGAAAGGGGATTAGAAAGACAGAGAAACTCTTGGAAAGCAGAAGGAATGAAACAGAGCAGGAGCACAAATAAAGCAAGCAAAGGATTCATGATTCATGAACACAACAACATGCAGGCCATCAGCCGTCCCTGAAAAGGAAAATAAAACAGAGAGAAAGGTGAAGAAAGAAAGGAGATTACATCAGACAGCAGAGAAGCAGCGAAAAAAGAAAGGAAGTGTTGACTGTCTACAGTGACGGTTGCCGTGGCAACACCGGCTGTCTGCACAAACGTACTGTCTTGCTTTTTCATTCTCTGAGAACAAACACCTCGAGCAATAATGAAATTTGGGTTTTAGGCCAATTCTGTCTGCTCCTAATCAAAGGTAGAGAGGAATAAGTGTAGGGAAATAGATCAATGGAACAACTAGCTCTTCTTTCGTGCTGAGGACCATTAGCCGCTGTGAGTCACTGGTGGTGTCAGAGAATGAAATGTTCAAACAGGTGGTGCAATGTGTCCTCTCCTCACAGCAACAACAACAACACACAAATATTGTTCCATAACCACATAAATTCATAATTAAACAATACTGTGATTGGTCATGTTGAAATGTGGCAGCAGTATTAATATTTTACTTTTCCTTTCATCCATATTACAATATTTTAGTCCATAGATCAAACCTTTAAGAGGGTGCTGACTTCAAATGTTTGTTAGGTAAGGAACAAGACACTTGGCAGCAAGCTGTTTTAGTAAAATCATCAATGACCAGGTGGTGTAATGCAACCTAAAGTTACTTTTAACATCCTGAAGTTGACTACTGATTAAAGAGTACAGTATTTTATTCCTCTTATAAAACAGCATTTTGCCAATGCTTACATTGTTTTTATCTCATCTCATCTCATTATCTGTAGCCGCTTTATCCTTCTACAGGGTCGCAGGCAAGCTGGAGCCTATCCCAGCTGACTACAGGCGAAAGGCGGGGTACACCCTGGACAAGTCGCCAGGTCATCACAGGGCTGACACATAGACACAGACAACCATTCACACTCACATTCACACCTACGGTCAATTTAGAGTCACCAGTTAACCTAACCTGCATGTCTTTGGACTGTGGGGGAAACCGGAGCACCCGGAGGAAACCCATGCGGACACGGGGAGAACATGCAAACTCCACACAGAAAGGCCCTCGCCGGCCCCGGGGCTCGAACCCAGGACCTTCTTGCTGTGAGGCGACAGCGCTAACCACTACACCACCGCGCCGCCCACATTGTTTTTATATTAACTAAAAACAACTTCACATCATATTTTATCCATTTGTAGATATATTTAATGTTGGTGAATGTCCATGAAAAAAATATTTTTTTAAGTAAAAACACAAAAAAATGCACCATGGCATGAAGAATTTCCCATGTCAGAAAGCTTTAAAGGTAAAGCTACAGCTTTACCACTGACTGTCATAAACCATGACACTGGAGACTCCTTACTCTGACAGTGGAGACTCCTTACACCAGACCTGGGCATTTTACGGCCCGCGGGCCGCATCCATCCCTTTGGTTCATTCTGACCAGCCCGCGTAAGGTTAATTAGAAATTACAAAATAAACGTATTTTCTAATTTTACCTCATGCATGGACTGAATGTGCATTGCTTTTATTTTGAAGTTGTGTTCAACAAAAACACAATGCGCGCGACATGAACACGGCATGAAATCCCACGAAACCTAATCCCGCGATAACTACTTCCGTAATTTGTCCAGACCAACCACAAACTTGTACGTCATCCTTCAAACGGTCCAGCCAATCACATAGTGTGACGTCACCAGCAGGCGCCGGAGCACGAGCCGATCTGTAGATCTGATACCTATACCGAATTGACATGGCATCATTATTATAATATGATGTATCTTGCTTGATATTTGGAGTAGAAAGACAATACTGTGATGTCTTTATTGTGTTTTGGGGTGAATGTGACTGAAAAAAATGGTACAAACGTTCACATTTTGTTAACCATTGTTTTGGGAAGTTTGATTGAATAAATGACATTTTTTGTAAGGCAACCTCGTTTTTTCCATACTCTTACCAGTCTTAGCAGCTTGTAAAAACAATGTTATTTACTGCTTTATATAAAGAAATACAATTAATATTATGCAGAATTTAGTTCAGCCTTTTGGTCCGGCCCTCCACAAAATTTTCTGTTTCTCATGTGGTCCCATGGAAAAAATAATTGCCCACCCCTGCCTTACACTGATGCTGGAGACTTGGTGAAGGTCCATGAAAAAAAAAGTCTCCTTACTCTGATGCTGGAGACTCCTTACTCTCACACTGGAGACTCCTTACTCTGACAGTGGAGACTCCTAACATTGACACTGGAGACTCCTTACACTGACGCTGGAGACTCCTTACTCTGACAATGGAGAATCCTAACATTGACACTGGAGATTCCTTACTCTGATGCTGGAGACTCCTTACACTGATGCTGCAGACTCCTTACTCTGACACTGGAGACTCCTTACTCTGACACTGGAGACTCCTTACTCTGACACTGGAGAATCCTTACTCTGACACTGGAGAATCCTTACTCTGACACTGGAGAATCCTAACATTGACACTGGAGACTCCTTACTCTGATGCTGGAGATTCCTTACACTGACACTGGAGACTCCTTACACTGACGCTGGTATTTCCTTACTCTGATGCTGGAGACTCCTTACACTGGAGACTCCTTACACTGATGCTGGAGACTCCTTACTCTGACACTGGAGATTCTTTACACTGACACTAGAGTTTCCTTACAAAAATCTTCACCATATCTGTGGTTGGTAGAAGAGAGCAACTGGACTTGCTTGAAAAGTCTTGAAGACGTTTCGCCCCTCGTCCGAAAGGCATCCTCAGTTCTGTCTGTCTAATAGGGAGTATCAAGTAGTTATCCTCTCATGGATCAAGTTCAGTTGCTCTCTTCTACCAACCACAGATTACTATGTACCTGGATGACTGAGTATCTTCACAGATATGTTTCTACGCACTTTGGGATGAGTTCCCTTCGACTGGTGCGGGAGTATGAGAGGACTTCCAGAAAACTGGCAAACATCTTAGCCAGAGAGGATCGTTCATTTTTGTCAACCTGGAACGACAATCACTGAACAGAGGTGGGTGTCTACGACATCTATCAGCCACCTACAATGCAGCCATCAGCATTCTGATTCGGATTCTATAATGATCCATGAGAGGATAACTACTTGATACTCCCTATTAGACAGACAGAACTGAGGATGCCTTTCGGACGAGAGGCGAAACGTCTTCAAGACTTTTCAAGCAAGTCCAGTTGCTCTCTTCTACCAACCACAGATTACTATGTACCTGGATGACTGAGTATCTTCACAGATATCTTCACCATATCAGTAATTAGACATATTTTGAAATCTGCTAATGTGGAATATCCACTGTACAAGTCCTTTTACAAGTTGTTATATTAGACTGTACAGGTGGGTGTTGCATCTACTGGTGGTGAAGCAGTAGCAAGGACATCTCCCTGCCACCTCCTGCAGTTACCCTTTCTTATTGGTTGGACCCACAATTTTTATCCTTCCTCCTGAACCATAGCCCAATGCTGCCCTTCTCCACTTCCTCAGCTAGGGCTTTTCTTCCTCTTCATAGCTTCACCCTAGTTACACTTGTGTCCTGGAGCAGACAGCTGACTTCCACAGGGTAGATCCAGTAGTCCAGCCTGCCTCCCTGCACTCAGCAGCCAGTTCTGAGTATTTTGTCCTTTTACACCTGTGGGCAGCCTGTATTCCACCCTCCCAGGTGATGGTGAGCTCAATGAGAAGAGCAGTCTTGGTAATAGCAGACCAATGCACTATGCCCGGCAGGAGTGGTGTAGTGGTGCTCTCAGTAGGGGAATGCAACTGCTTACCAATGTTCGCCCTCATGTTCCAAACCTTCCCTTGAGAAAGGAGTCTTGGAAGGCCTTGAAACCCAGTGTCTCCCGGCTCTCTCCAGGGCTGATGAACTGGATGAGGGGGGTTTCAGCTATGGGATGATGGTTGTTTGCAGTTTGCCTCCAGGTTTCCAAAACTTGAGCCAGCTTCCTCAAGACATGGTCCTGCTGCCATCTGTAGTGCCCCTTCATCAGCACCATCTTACACCATGGCAGCATATGTTGTAGGCTAGCACTGATGATGGTGTTGCAGAGTGGGCAGGTCTCCTCTTTGCCAAACCATTAATGGAGGTTTCTGGGGCATGGCAGAGTGTCATAGGTCATCTTCAATAAGAAACCGAGTCTGGCTTGTGGGACCTTTCACATATCAGCCAAGCTAACTGATCTGCTGACTTCCTATATGGTCCAGCATCCCTGTAGATGCTGCAACGCTGCCTTGATTTGGTATTGCTCCTGCATGACCATGGCTTTTTGTCCTTTTTCATGGCCTTGGCTTCACAAATTAGAGGGCGTGATCTTCATTCCTTCCCATGTCACTAGTTTATCCAGCCTCTTTAAAAGTCTATGTGCAGGATAACTGTGAAATCATCCATGTAGCTTCAGTTTGAAAAAAAAAACCTGTAAAATTGTAGCTCATTTGGTCTCGTTTGTCTGACCTTTTACAAAAGAAATAAGGTCATATTAGAATGACAGCATTAATATCAACCTTGCAGCCAAGAACTACTATCAGATCTGCTGTCATTGAAAATTAACCAAGACCTTATAGCCAATCCAAATCAAAACTTCAACAGCACTGTGGCATAAATAATACTCTGTTAACCTTAAAGCTAAAGTCTTACAAACTACGAATTGTGCTTCTATCATTACAGAAATAGTTGGTCCTCATAAAGGGCTAAAACCACACACATAAATGAGATGCTCGACATTCTGAAGCCACAGTTCACCTTACAGAAATCTATTTTCTTGCATGGCATCTCTTCTAGGTGATAATGCTGATGACTCACAAGCTTGTGCAAATCCCCACACCAAGGGCAATAAGAGTCGTGATGATTCACCTTATTGCACATGCTGAAGAAACACAAAATGTCATTAAAACCTTAAAGGTATACATGAGAGTTCACCCTTGTGTGATTTTGATACATTTGCAGTGTGTCTTTTATAGTCAGTTCAACAATAGCTGCATATGAAAGCTAGGCACATTTAGCACATGAATCACAGCCGATAAGTTATTTTTAGATCTAAGCTTTTTTTCATGCCATTTTATGTCGAGGAGAAAGAGGGGAGCATAAAAGTAGAAGTGCCATCAGATTCAATTAGCAACTTATCTCATCCCAAACCTCATCATGGACTCAAGGGACTTTCCTTCTGAGAAACATTTTCATTACTACAACCTTATTACAAAAACACAAATTAGATATCCATGAGTTCTTTCACTTAACTTCCGCTTCCTGAAATGTGACCTTTCCATGATGTGATTATGTTAATATTAATATTTTAATATTAGCCTATTGATGTATTGCTTAAAGGCTCCAATGCAAGTATAATCATACTGTAGTCTAGTGCAGAGGTGATAAACTCATTTGGGTTGGGGGTTCATATTCGTTACAGTGAAAGTCACGTCATTTGTCTCTGGACTATGAATGAAAACAGACTGTAATTTTTGACAGCTACACCACATATAAATCATATGGCCAAAAGTATGTGGACACCCGACCAGAAATGGACCTTTCCCAAACTGTTGCCACAAAATTGGAAGCAAACAATTGTCTAGTATGTCTGCATTAAGCATTCCTTTCACTGGAAATAAGAGGCCCAAATGTGTTCCAGCATGACAATGCTCCTGTGCACAAAGCAACATTCATGAAGACATGGTTCACTAAGGTTGGTGTAGAAGAACTAAAAGACCAGAGCCCTGACCTCAACCTCAGTGAATACTCTTGGGATGAAATGGGATGGGCGGGACGGTGGTGTAGTGGTTAGCGCTGTCGACTCACAGCAAGAAGGTTCTGGGTTCAAGCCCAGCGGCCGACAGGAGCCTTTCTGTGTGGAGTTTGCATGTTCTCCCTGTGTCCGCGTGGGTTTCCTCCGGGTGCTCCGGTTTCCCCCACAGTCCAAAGACATGCAGGTTAGGTTAACTGGTGACTAAATTGACCGTAGGTGTGAATGTGAGTGTGAATGGTTGTCTGTGTCTATGTGTCAGCCCTGTGATGACCTGGCGACTTGTCCAGGGTGTACCCTGCCTTTCGCCCGTAGTCAGCTGGGATAGGCTCCAGCTTGCCTGCGACCCTGTAGAACAGGATAAAGTGGCTAGAGATAATGAGATGAGATGAAATGGGATGGCGTCTGAATATCAGATCTTCTCACTCAGCATCAGTGACTGACATCACTAATATGTGTGGCTGAATGGGCATAAATCCCCACAGCAAAAGGGGACCAACTCAACATTAGTTCTGAAACAGGATGTTCCTGGTCAGGTGTCCACATACCTTTGGCCACATAGAGTCCATAGCTGCTGAGTATACTGTTTGTATTTATCTCATCTCATTATCTCTAGCCGCTTTATCCTGTCCTACAGGGTCGCAGGCAAGCTGGAGCCTATCCCAGCTGACTACGGGCAAAAGGCAGGGTACACCCTGGACAAGTCGCCAGGTCATCACAGGGCTGACACATAGACACAGACAACCATTCACATTCACACCTACGGTCAATTTAGAGTCACCAGTTAACCTAACCTGCATGTCTTTGGACTGTGGGGGAAACCGGAGCACCTGGAGGAAACCCATGCGGACACGGGGAGAACATGCAAACTCCTCACAGAAAGCCCCTCGTCGGCCACGGGGCTCGAACCCGGACCTTCTTGCTGTGAGGCGACAGCGCTAACCACTACACAGCCGTGCCGCCCGTTTGTACAACCCCGATTCCAAAAAAGTTGGAACAAAGTACAAATTGTAAATAAAAATGGAATGCAATGATGTGGAAGTTTCAAAATTCCATATTTTATTCAGAATAGAATATAGATGACATATCAAATGTTTAAACTGAGAAAATGTATCATTTAAAGAGAAAAATTAGGTGATTTTAAATTTCATGACAACAACACATCTCAAAAAAGTTGGGACAAGGCCATGTTTACCACTGTGAGACATCCCCTTTTCTCTTTACAACAGTCTGTAAACGTCTGGGGACTGAGGAGACAAGTTGCTCAAGTTTAGGGATAGGAATGTTAACCCATTCTTGTCTAATGTAGGATTCTAGTTGCTCAACTGTCTTCGATCTTTTTTGTCGTATCTTCCGTTTTATGATGCGCCAAATGTTTTCTATGGGTGAAAGATCTGGACTGCAGGCTGGCCAGTTCAGTACCCGGACCCTTCTTCTACGCAGCCATGATGCTGTAATTGATGCAGTATGTGGTTTGGCATTGTCATGTTGGAAAATGCAAGGTCTTCACTGAAAGAGACGTCGTCTGGATGGGAGCATATGTTGCTCTAGAACCTGGATATACCTTTCAGCATTGATGGTGTCTTTCCAGATGTGTAAGCTGCCCATGCCACACGCACTAATGCAACCCCATACCATCAGAGATGCAGGCTTCTGAACTGAGCACTGATAACAACTTGGGTCGTCCTTCTCCTCTTTAGTCCGAATGACATGGCGTCCCTGATTTCCATAAAGAACTTCAAAGTTTGATTCGTCTGACCACAGAACAGTTTTCCACTTTGCCACAGTCCATTTTAAACGAGCCTTGGCCCAGAGAAGACGTCTGCGCTTCTGGATCATGTTTAGATACGGCTGCTTCTTTGAACTATAGAGTTTTAGTTGGCAACGGCGGATGGCACAGTGAATTGTGTTCACAGATAATGTTCTCTGGAAATATTCCTGAGCTCATTTTGTGATTTCCAATACAGAAGCATGCCTGTATGTGATGCAGTGCCGTCTAAGGGCCTGAAGATCACGGACACCCAGTATGGTTTAACGGCCTTGACCCTTACGCACAGAGATTCTTCCAGATTCTCTGAATCTTTTGATGATATTATGCACTGTAGATGATGATATGTTCAAACTCTTTGCAATTTTACACTGTCGAACTCCTTTCTGATATTGCTCCACTATTTGTCGGCGCAGAATTAGGGGGATTGGTGATCCTCTTCCCATCTTTACTTCTGAGAGCCGCTGCCACTCCAAGATGCTCTTTTTATACCCAGTCATGTTAATGACCTATTGCCAATTGACCTAATGAGTTGCAATTTGGTCCTCCAGCTGTTCCTTTTTTGTACCTTTAACTTTTCCAGTCTCTTATTGCCCCTGTCCCAACTTTTTGAGATGTGTTGTTGTCATGAAATTTCAAATGAGCCAATATTTGGCATGAAATTTCAAAATGTCTCACTTTCGACATTTGATATGTTGTCTATGTTCTATTGTGAATACAATATCAGTTTTTGAGATTTGTAAATTATTGCATTCCATTTTTATTTACAATTTGTAATTTGTCCCAACTTTTTTGGAATCGGGGTTTGTATTTATTTATTTATTAAACCATGATTGGTTTCATAGTGCCTTTGAATAATACATTCTTAGCCACTTGCTGGGAGCAACTTAAACAAATGGGTTTGTGGTCTTATTTCCCAGAAGAAATATGTCATTGTCCATTTCTGCTGGAACTGTCAGCATTCAGAATCCACTTTATGTTCCTTCAAACACATTTTTGAATGCACAATGCTAACTTGTTAGTATACATCAGACACTTTGTACTCCTGAGATTGGGAAATGGCACCGAATAAATGTGTCAATAAACCAGCACCAATAAAAGCCTGAAGACAACAGCTAGTGATAAATCAGGAACTATAATGTGTTTCCCCCATTGTATGTTTTGCTCTTCTGATTTGCACTATATAATATGTAGCTGAATTGTGTATTTTTCCTATTTCCTGTTTTTAAATTGGGCATGAAACAGACAGAGTAAAGTGAGGGGTGGAGAGAGTGCAAAGAGAACAGAGTGAAACAGAAATGCTGCTCGTGTCAAACTAGCTTCATGAATCAAGGAGACTTAATAATGAGATGAGGAGATGGTGGTATGACTCATTCATGAAACATATTGCTGTCACATCTACAGAAACATAAACACATGCTCCTTCGGTTCACATTTGAACTGATTTGGCTCAGCAATGCTTCGGTGGATCAACAGAAATGATTATTGGATGAAATTATCACTGTCTCTTCTTTCCAGGCAGCTTTGAATCGATCGGCACATCAAACCCTTTAGACACCAGCTTCTTTCCACAAGCTATCAGGATAATTAATGTTTAATCCCTCATCAGGTGTGATGGCTGTATTAGTCTCAGTGGTATGCTCAAGGTGCAGAAGTTTGTATTCACTAGGAATATGGAAAATGATTCACTTCTGTGATTCGAGTTATTTAGTTCACTACATTAAAATTATTTGAACGTCTGTGTCATGTTCTCCTGCTGATACAGTGAAAAATTCACAAGTGAAATTCCTTGTAAGTACGAATAAACACGGCTAATGAAGGGCCAAACCAGACTGTTGCTTTGAATTCTGTCATTGCACTCAATTCAATTCAACTTTATTCACACACAATATATAATATTAGAAAGAAAACTTACTAAAAAGCTTAGTACAATTATATATAACTTAAAAAAAAAGAATTTGCAAACATTAGTTACTACAATTATTGATGTAAGGTGTGTGTGTGGTTGTTGAAATAGTATAAACTTTCATGTCAATAGCCACCCATGTCAGATTACAATTTAAAAAAAAAAATTATTATTATTATTTTTTAAAGCAAGAGAACTGTACAAACATACATTGCGGCAAAATATGCTAAATAGACTAAACTTTTTTACACACAACTCTATGCATACTCACACTAACGCAAACACTGAGCCTATCACTTATCATAATATAATTTTTAGGGTATAAAGAAAGAAATGCTTATTATTGATTTAAAATAAGATATGATTTTAAGGCTGATTTAGTGTGTAGTTTTCTTTCAGAAATAGTTTTATATCCCAAACAAAAACTTACATGCAATTTTGCTTCGTGTATTTAGTCACGTGTCGAATTAACTCCAGATTATCACTAAACCTCGAGCTGATTGGCTTTTCTCAAAAACCCCTGGGCTAGGGCTTTTTAATCAATTTTCATGTCAAGCTATGAAAGGTAATTACGCAACAATGAAGTCTTCCTTCAAAATGATAACAGTGACCGATGAAATACAGCCAGCTAATTAAGTGACTGGAAAGAAAAGTACATTTCTATCAAATACGTCTGGGTGAAACTACAGAAACACAAAGGCCTTTGTGTTTGAAATGGTTATTGATTCGAACATGGCTATTAGTGGTTATAGAAATAGAGCAGATAGTGTTTAAGGTGATTATGGTTCAGTTAAATAATAAGGTGCTGGGTTTTATTGAAGTTCTGTTTCACAAGTCATTAATCTTAGACTTGTAATTAAAAGATGGTATGATGCTCTCTGTAGCATTCAGTTTAGAGTATCCTAAAACTAGACAATCCTTTCAACAGTATCTTGCAAAAGTATTCATCACCCTTGGTGTTTTTCATCTTTTGTCGCATTACAAGATGGAATTAAAATGGATTTTTGGACGGTTAGCACTATTTGATTTACACAACATGCCTAATACTTTAAAGGTGCAAATAGTTGTTGTTGTTTTTTTGTGACACAAACAATAATTGAGATGAAAAAAAACCCCAGAAATCTGGAGTGTGCATAAGTATTCACCCCCTTTCATATGAAACCCCTAAATAAGAGCTGGTCCAACCAATTCACTTCATAAGTCACATAAGTAGTTGATTAAGATCCAACTGTGTGCAATCAAAATGTCACATGATCTGTCACATGATGTCTGTATAAATCAACCTGTTCTGGAAGGACCCTGACTCTGCAACACTACTAAGCAAGCAACATGAAAACCAAGGAGCCTCCAAACAGATCAAAGTGGTAGAGAAGTATAGATCAGGGTTGGGTTATAAAAAATATCCCAAACTTTGAATATCCCAGGGAGCACCATTAAACCCATTATAGCAAAATGGAAAGAATATGTCACCACTACAAACCTGACAAGAGAAGGCCCCGCCCACCAAAACTCACAGACCGGGCAAGGAGGGCATTAATCAGAGATGCAACAAAGACACCAAAGATAACGCTGAAGGAGCTGCAGAGATTCACAGCAGAGATGGGAGTATCTGTCCATAAGATTACTTTAAACTGTACACTATTAATGGAAGAGTGGCCAGAAAAAAGCCACTGCTTAAAGAAAAAAAGAAGAAAACACATTTGGAGTTTGCCCAACAGTATGTGGCAGACTCCCCAAACACATGAAAGAAGATTCTCTGGTCAGATGAGACTAAAATTTAACTTTTTGGCCATCATGGGAAACGCCATGTGTGGCGCAAACCCAACACCCTGAGAACACCATTCATACAGTGAAGCATGGTGGTGGCAGCATCATGCTGTGGGGATGTTTTTCATCTGCTGGGACAGGAAAGCTGGTCAGGACTGAAGGAAAGATGGATGGCACTAAATATAGGGCAATTCTGTAGGAAAACCTGTTTGAGTCAGTCAGAGGTTTGAGACTGGGACAAAGGTTCAAGTTCCAGCAGGACAATGACCCTAAACATACTGCAAAAGCTACACTGGAGTGGTTTAAAGGGAAACATTTAAATGTCTTGGAATGGCCTAGTCAAAGTCCAGACCTCAATCCAATTGAGAATCTGTGAACTTGAAGATTGCTGTACACCAACGCAACCCATCTAACTTGAAGGAGTTTGAGCAGTTTTGCCTTGAGGAATGGCAAAAATCCCAGTGGCTAGCTGTGCTAAACTAATAGAGACATACTTCAAGAGATTGCAGTTGTAATTGTAGCAAAAGGTGTCTCTACAAAGTATTAACTGTGAGGAGTGAATACCTATGCACAGTCCAGATGTCTGTTTTTTCATCTTAATTATTGTTTGTGTCACAATAAAAAAAAAAAAACAATTTGCACCTTTAAAGTGGTCGGCATGTTGTGTAAATCAAATGGTGCTAACCCTCCAAAAATCCATTTTAATTCCAGCTTGTAATCCGACAAAACAGGACAAACACCAAGGGGGATGAATACTTTTGCAAGACACTGTAAATTGAGGTTTTTCACCTGACGTCACAGGGTCACGTGATGCCCCGGTGCCCGCCATTTTGAAGGTCAAGCTAGCTAATGTCAACAACAGTAGCTAGTATGTTACTGTAGCAATGTTTACGTTCAGTCATTTGGATGACTGTTAAAACCTTTCAGTCTCAAGTTTTTCCTTTACTGTATTTACTAGTTTACTGTAATTATGATCCGGCAGCTATTTACACCGGATCCAGTGTAAATAGCTGCCGGAGCCGACGTCCCAGCCTGCCCGAGTGCGCTAGCTCCCAGCCTGCCCGAGCGCACTAGCTCCGGCAAGCTCGGACGTCGGCTCCGGCAGCTATTTACACTTGATCCGGTGTAAATAGCTGCCGGATCATAATTACAGTAAACTAGTAAATACAGTAAAGGAAAAACTTGAGACTGAAAGGTTTTAACAGTCATCCAAATGACTGAACGTAAACATTGCTACAGTAACATACTAGCTACTGTTGTTGACATTAGCTAGTGCTAACAGCTAGCTGCTAGTACACTGCTACAACACAGACACCAACCCTAATAATACAGTTCTTGGTCATTGCCTGGTAACAGCAAATTTATAACAGGCCATGTCTCAACAGACTAAGAAGTTATTTCAATGACATTTAATAACATTTTGTTTATCCTGAGGACCGAAAGTAAATGAAAATGTGAACAAACCTTAGCTGTAATAAGATGGCGACCACCGGCTCCAGGGACGACCCGCTGATGTAGGCATGTTACCCAGCCTGACACAAAATATTTGTAGGCATCCAAACTCGTATACGCTTTCAGATCAATACCTGTGTATGGCGATGGGTTTTTAACGACATAGGTATACAGATCATGTGGGCCGAAGTCAGGTAAAGACGAGGGCTTCGTGTACTTCCGTACGTCAGTGAACAATCCTGGTGGAAGCAGGTAAACGTCGTTCTCTAAGCCTGCTAACCTCAATTTTTGCAAATACCTCTCCCTCTGCTCGCCCTGTAAATGCCCTACGTCGCTGGATAGTGAAGGTGTTTTCTGCATCTCGCTCCTTTTTCTTTTATGTTTTTCGTTTGTCGCCTTCCTCGCATTCAAACTGATTCGAGCCGTGACATCCAAAATGGCAGCATCACATGACTTGGTCACGTGGGTGAAAAACCTCAATAGCTCATGGGTGAATGTGGTACACCTTCTTTTAATCTGAGCCAGATGAGAAAGATTGCTCTGGGTATCTTTAATTGAATTGGCCTAATCTGGGCGGAGGACTACACAAGCCTCTCTGGCTTGGGGTTGGTATTCGGTAGAAGCACTTTCTAATGGCAGAATGGTACAAAAAAAAAATAATAAATGTTTACAACAGACAGAGGTCAAAAGCGATCAATGAAACAGATAAATCCTGTTATCGGATTTTGTTGTCCTTGCACAAAGTCAATTCTACACTAATCTCTTAAGATCTTGATCCATATGACCAAAAGCACTATTCCAAATGAAAACAAAGTCTGCATGTCAACGGGGAAGAAAAGAAAACTTGTGAAAAAAGAAGTGTTTTAAGTAGACAGCATGTAGGAAAAGACAGAACGTTATCTGAAATTGCAAGAACGACTTACAGCTTTGCAATTCCTGACCCTGTGAGGATGACGCCTGTTTATCGCCAATGCAAACTTTTTGGTCCAGGCCACTTGAAAGCTGCTCCATTTAGGGAAACCATGTAGTAAAGTTCCATATTCATGTGCAATTCATACACATTTGCAAATTGGCATATCAAAAAGAACAGAAAGAGAGCAGGTTCTGTTTTCATGGAGTAGTCTGGATCTTCTGCACTGAAAGCAGTAATAACTCCATACTCCTGCTCTCCTCCTGCGCTCAGCAAGAAAAGACTTTACCAAAGTCAAAGGAGAGCTGTTTTCTTAATTCATGCAACAGCGGCCCAATGAACAGATGGTGTTTACATAAGACATCTGATTATATTCTCATATCTTATGTAATGGAGAAATACGCTTTCCAAGGAGACACATCATACAGCAACCTCATCGTGTAAGAAGCGAGCTGCATCCTGAACCTGCACGAACTCACGCCAGCCGTCATCCCGTCATCTGGTGGCTGCTTCCAAAGGGATCGTTTGTATTTATATTAATGCTATGTCTTTACACTCAGTTATCATTCATACCACAGCACTGTTGAATTCCCAGTTTTCAGTGGTGCTGATTCATTTTCTATAACAGCAGCTGTTTGTAATGCAAATATCATGGTTACATTAACGCACTAATTCGAATAAGTTATTGTTTCTATAGTAACAATTATACAGCAGCTTGTATGGCAGACATTAATCAGATTTGTTTTTTCTTCCCCATTAAATGATGTAACAGTTTTGGAAGGAGTCTCCACCATAGCGGTTTCTCTTTAACAGGAACCTATTGCAATATCGCAAGATACATCACTACAAGCACATCTGTAACTTTTTTGTCATGCAGACTGATTATAAATTAAGGTTTGATTAATTTAGCACACTAACATCTTGACTGGTTAAGTGCTTGCCATTATTTTGAGCTGAAATTACCTCTTGAGACTAAGAAACACTTAAAATCGATTTTAGGCCAGCAGTAATACCCTGCATCTGTGCTAATCATTTCTGTGTAGTGAGAGCTCATTCATTTTTTAGACTCGAAAAATTGCACAACGTTATTATCCACACATTAGTAGTTTGCACAGGTCTTCCAGACATTCATGAGGACACTGCATGAGTCGTGTGATAGGTGACGAATGCTACAAAGCAGCGTAAGATATGTAATAACTTTATGTTGCTCAGAAGACAGAATATTAGGTGAACATCTCAACTAAGACAATGCTATAATTCTGTTTGCCAAACTAGAAAGCAGTGAAAGCTTGATGATGATGAATGATGATGTTCGTCCTTCAGGGTTGAAGATGACCATGAGTTCAATTTGATCATCATCATTTGAATTTGAAGTCATGACTTGCGCATGGGGCAGCACGGTGGTGTAGTGGTTAGCACTGTCGCCTCACAGCAAGAAGGTCCTGGGTTCGAGCCCAACGGCCGACGAGGGCCTTTCTGTGTGGAGTTTGCATGTTCTCCCCGTGTCTGCGTGGGTTTCCTCCGGGTGCTCCGGTTTCCCCCACAGTCCAGAGACATGCAGGTTAGGCTAATTGGTGTCTCTAAATTGACCGTAAGTGTGAATGTGAGTGTGAATGGTTGTCTGTGTCTATGTGTCAGCCCTGTGATGACCTGGCGACTTGTCCAGGGTGTACCCCGCCTTTCGCCCGTAGTCAGCTGGGATAGGCTCCAGCTTGCCTGCGACCCTGTAGGACAGGATAAGCGTCTACAGATGATGGATGGATGGACTTGTGCATGACTTGGATTAGAGTGAGGGAGAGTTACACAGCCATCAGCCTCACTCTCTTGTCCCAACCTAACTGGGTCCAGGAGCTAGGTCAGGATGCAGTGGATGGCCAATAGTGTTCTATGTGTTGCACCATGCCCTGATTGCACTCCACAAACACTTTGCTGGGTCCGCCTTCCTGCCCATTGAACCACCAGGTGGTGGTCTCCTCCACGCAGTCTGATGAGTCCAGTCTTCGGTCGTAACCCTGACCAGGAGGAGCAAGGGATTGCTAGTGCTTGCTCAAGGCACCACCCCATGCTAGTGGAGGGAAGGAAACAACTTACTACTCCATTGCATGGTGGTCAAGGATGGCAGATGCCCACATGCCTTTTTAAACTTGCTTTATTTCTTAATTAATGTGTTATTCAATTACGTTTTCTGTTTTAGTAACCTTATATCGTGACTAGTATTGGCAACTAATTGCAATTAAATGTTATACTTATCGGCCTATTCAGTTTTTAGCCATGTTGAATTTAGTTCGTTTGGTCCACGGCAGGCGTCGCTTATCCGCACAATCTTCACAAGACTTGTGCAAGACTTCGAAATGTGAAGTGTCAGCCAGGTGTCCGTGCCACCATTTTGAAAACTGTTTTCCAAACGAAGTATTGCACAAAAACGAGTTTAAATGATGATTACTGCCTACTTTTTTCAAACGTTCCTGATTGCTATCAAAACAAACAAAACTTCCGGCTTGATTATGTCAGCATTCGAAAGAGGTCGCGCGCGTCTTTTGACAACGTTGGCAGATGTTGGTCATTTTGATTTCCGCTGTACATTTTACTTCCGTCCTACGATGTCTCGCACAGGTCTCAGTGAATCTCATTTAGAGCCATTGCTTTGACATATGGACTAATATATTACAGAGCATATTTCAAACACTCATAACTTGCTCTAGCAGTGACAAAATAGTGATCAAAAATGAATTCCTATATTTAATAAAATGAGATAAATAGAAGTTTGATAAGAAAAAATTTGCCTTCAGTTCTCCTTTAAAGGATTTCATCCACGTGTTCTCATTGGGTGGTATTTTAAGCATTAATCAGTATCTTAAAAAAAGAAAGAAATTAACTGTCACTTATTTTCCTTATCTTGTTAAGTCAAATGAATCTGTTGAAGCCACACCGTTAACATAGACATACAGTCTGAAACAAACTCTTCCTCAATCACTCACTCACTGAGCTTTGATGGATAACCTCGTCTAGACAGAGAGAAAGTTGTGCTTCAGTGTACGTGTGACAAATAAAGGCTTGGCTAGGCTTGGCTTCTTCTTCGATTCCTATACCTCATCTCATCTCATTATCTCTAGCTGCTTTATCCTGTTCTACAGGGTCGCAGGCAAGCTGGAGCCTATCCCAGCTGACTACGGGCGAAAGGCGGGGTACACCCTGGACAAGTCACCAGGTCATCACAGGGCTGACACATAGACACAGACAACCATTCACACTCACATTCACACCTACGGTCAATTTAGAGTCACCAGTTAACCTAACCTGCATGTCTTTGGACTGTGGGGGAAACCGGAGCACCCGGAGGAAACCCACGCGGACACGGGGAGAACATGCAAACTCCACACAGAAAGGCCCTCGCCGGCCACGGGGCTCGAACCCAGACCTTCTTGCTGTGAGGCAACAGCGCTAACCACTACACCACCGTGCCGCCCCATTCCTATACCTATATTTTTTAAATAATAAATTTAACTGTGCTCCACATGATGTTCAAACTTTAGGATATCTTTTTATATCACCAAACCCTGACCACTTCCTTTCCAAAACTTTGTCCTGGATTTGATTCAATAGCTCCTTGTTCTTCATGATACTGCTCATTTGGAAATGTTCTCGACAGGAACAGGTGCATTTACAATATACTGAGATCACGTGATACTTGATAATTGAAGCGAATTCTGTATTTGACTCAGATGTTTTGAGCCCCAAGTAGATAAAAACAAGCAAACAAACAAAAATGCTCCTTCAATTCAGAATTACTTCACAGAAAGTGGTCCTCAAACATGTGACATCAATCCAACATGGCTGCTCACAGCAATATAGCATAGCTTGAAATAAGTTATGTTATATATACAAGGGCGGTATGGTGGTGTAGTGGTTAGCGCTGTCGCCTCACAGCAAGAAGGTCCTGGGTTCGAGCCCAGTGGCTGACGAGGGCCTTTCTGTGCGGAGTTTGCATGTTCTCCCCGTGTCCGCGTGGGTTTCCTCCAGGTGCTCCGGTTTCCCCCACAGTCCAAAGGCATGCAGGTTAGGCTAATCGGTGGCTCTAAATTGGCCGTACACATGAATGTGAATGTGAGTGTGAATGGTTGTCTGTGTCTATGTGTCAGCCCTGTGATGACCTGGCGACTTGTCCAGGGTGTACCCCGCCTTTCGCCTGTAGTCAGCTGGGATAGGCTCCAGCTTGCCTGCGACCCTGTAGAACAGGATAAAGCAGCTACAGATAATGGATGGATGTATATACAAGTATTAGCTTGAGATTAGTCAATATACAGACATTATGGTTGTTAAATCTGTAACACTGTACACTTTTCTGGGTTTAGGAGGTTAATATGCATCACACATCACACTCAGGTGGCTAGATTGTTGTTAACATTTTTCTTAATTTTTTTTCTGGATTTAACTTGATTTTTTGGAGGTCAACAATTACATAATTTTGAGATCTGACTTCCTATTTCTGAGCTAAACTGAATGCAGCACAATTTACGGTTTTCACAGCCAATGCAGTGAATACTTACACAACTTGTGCAACATATATGAGAATATATTAAATATTGAATTACAGCAAATATTTTCTATTTGGAAATAATTTTGCAAACTACGGTTTATTAGGACTATATATTTTTCCAATGTATAAAAGCTACACAGAGAAATTACAATAAAATTCTCTTGACTTCACTTGAATGAAGTCCATTTGTAACACTTCCTGTACACTACAGAGTATAATTTTATCATGTTTTGTATTTGCTGGTTTTTAGCGCTGATTCAGGGTATAGAGCATTCACAGACAAAATAATAATAATAATAATAATAATAATAATAAAAATAATAATGGCGGCACGGTGGTGTAGTGGTTAGCACTGTCGCCTCACAGCAAGAAGGTCCGGGTTCGAGCCCCGGGGCCGGCGAGGGCCTTTCTGTGTGGAGTTTGCATGTTCTCCCCGTGTCCGCGTGGGTTTCCTCCGGGTGCTCCGGTTTCCCCCACAGTCCAAAGACATGCAGGTTAGGTTAACTGGTGACTCTAAATTGACCGTAGGTGTGAATGTGAGTGTGAATGGTTGTCTGTGTCTATGTGTCAGCCCTGTGATGACCTGGCGACTTGTCCAGGGTGTACCCCGCCTTTCGCCCGTAGTCAGCTGGGATAGGCTCCAGCTTGCCTGCGACCCTGTAGAAGGATAAAGCGGCTACAGATAATGAGATGAGATGTTTTCCAAATTGTAGCTGTGTTTAATTCATATCCAGAAAAACATATATTCCAATATAATATACTCAGCATAAACATTTTAAATAGATTCTATATTTTTGGTCCATCCATGACATATTACTAAAGTAGCCTATTTACTGTTGTTGATGTGGGTCACTTGCTGTTAGCCAATTCGCTTTCTCGTACCAGGAGAGCTGAAAGGAATGAGTATTATTCCCTACCTTTTTCACCAAGTCAATTTGAGGCGTTGGTCTACCCTGCTCTTTAATTTTAATTTTTTCCTCGAAAGGAAGACTGGCAAATGGCTTCGCCAAAATTAAATCAGCAATGCTTGGCATCCGTGCGCAGCTTTCTTGCTAGCTGACTAGCCCCCTCAAGTTCAAGTTCAGTCACTCAAATAAACGACATTTCTGGAACTAAGATAGCAAACTTGACAACACTATATTTACACTTTATTTACAATGAAAATATATACAAACTAAAAAAGCTGGTAGAAACCGTATGTAATGAATGAAATCGAAATGTAAGCTGATCTCTTACAATACACCACACCACTTGCGAATCCGCATGGGACTGAACTGAGATTCACCGCTGCCTGTCTATATTTGAAACGAGCTGTCAATCAAAGAAAATATCCAGCCGCTTTCACCAATCACCAGTCTCCTCATGGAAAGCTTTGCCATGTCCCTCCCATGTGAGACTGGGAGTCCGTGGGCGGGCATTTTTGCAGTATTTGTCCAATAACCGTCTTGCATTTTGAGATTGAAAAGCGCATAGCTCCCAAATACCATTGAAGTCCGCTGAGGCTGGGAGTCCGTGAGACTCCGTGGGCGGGCGTTTTCACAGTATTTGTCCAATAATCGTCTTGCATTTTGATATTGAAAAGCGCAGAGCTCCCAAATGCCATTGAAGTCCACTAAGGCTGCGCTGCATCGTGCTGTCACGAGGGGGAAAAACTCACGCACACATTAAAGTTATAAGGGAATGATTTCGCACTGTAGTGGGTTGAGCACATCTATGATTCTGGATCTGAAATAGCAATGTTATAAGGTCGGCTATAACATAAGCCTAGCGCAATTCATCCTACACGATGTTCGTCATTTTTAGAGGAGGCTGAGCCTCCCTCGTTGTCTTAGAGCAATCGCCCGTGAGTGGTACACTCAGGTGATAGATTACCTGCTCTGAGCTTTCCTTTTCAATTGCAGCATCAGCCTGAAAAAATAAAAATAAACGTACAAGAAACAAATGAGCAGTGAAGCTGAGAAACATGTCCATGAAAAGAGCTTCCTTTATTGAGCACCTTTTTTCTTTGCCTTCCATTTCCTTGTCTTTTTTGTAGCTGAAGATGTGCAGCAGCATTCATCTGACACACATCGTCTGATGAGTAAGACCCACACACTCATCTCCAGCTATCAGGAAAGACACCATGCGTCACTTTCTCCTCCTCTTCCTGACATCTTCCTATTCTTTGTGAGTTTTAGCTCTGTGTCAGTAAACGTGCTTCTTACACAGGCGCGGTTTGTCATACTGGCACCAGTACATGGTTCAGGTGTTTGGTGCTGTTCCATGTCAGATTTGGCACGGAGTTGATGTGTATGCAGGACGAGGGGAAGGTTAAAGGGTGAGATGTCCATAGAGAACTGATTTCTCGGCGCCTCATGGTGCTGGACTGATGTAATGACCTCAGACAGAATTTGCACACACAGATGGTGTGTTTGGTGAATTTACTGAACCATAAAACCAAACAAATTTCTATTATCATAGTTTGTGAATCTATAAAATTTTGAATGATTGGATTTTATAAATATAGGCAGGACTGTGCAAAAGTCTTAGGCACATGTAAAGAAATGTTGTAGACCAAAAATGGCTTAAAAATAAATTAAATTAAATGTTCCAGCGGGTAGCACGGTGGTGTAGTGGTTAGCGCTGTCGCCTCACAGCAAGAAGGTCCGGGTTCGAGCCCAGCGGCTGGCAAGAGCCTTTCTGTGTGGAGTTTGCATGTTCTCCCTGTGTCTGTGTGGGTTTCCTCCGGGTGCTCCGGTTTCCCCCAAAGGCATGCAGGTTAGGTTAATTGGTGGTTCTAATGTGAGCGTGAATGGTTGTCTGGGTGTCTATGTGTCAGACCTGTGATGACCTGGCGACTTGTCCAGGGTGTAGCCCGCCTTTCGCCCGTAGTCAGCTGGGATAGGCTCCAGCTTGCCTGCGACCCTGTAGAACAGGATAAGTGACTATGGATGTTTCAGCGTTAAAGTAAGTCATAATAAATGAAACAAAGTCAATATTTGGTGTGAGACGACCCTTTGCTTTAAAAAAAAAGTCGTCTCAGGTACAGTGAGTGCAGTTTGATAAGGAAATAAGCTGTAGGTTTTACTGAGCATCTTACAGAACCAGCCACAGTTCTTCTCTTTATTAGATTCTACTTTCCTTCCTTTCTTTTCCTCCTTTTTGTTTTTTTAAACTGTCTTTACTACTTACAGAACATTGCACTAAGCATTTCACTGCATGTCGTACTATGGATGATTGTGTATGTGCCAAATAAAATTTGAATTTGAAGTAAGGAATAAAACATGATGGGCTGTGCTGTTATAGGCAAAGAGTCAATGACAGGGTGGTGTGATGAGGCCTGACGTGATGCTAAGTTGATTATTATCCTAATAACAGCACATTCCAATATGTTTTATTCATCTTATACCACAGTGATAGGTTTTGATCTGCCTGTACTGAACAAATTATGATTTAGGAATGTAGACCTCTGCTGCCTAAGAGGTTCTCAACATTCACTGATGCAGACACAGCTGTTCAGAGATGTTTCTCAGTTTACTGTCGGACAAACATATGTATAGTATATCCACATTCAAGAGTGTGTTGTAGCGAAATGATTGGAAGATATGATTGATGAAGCTAAGTTATTTGTGTATGACAAGGCAATGTCAATGGGTGGTGGAGCATTACATCACTGGTCCATTACAAGCTGGAATTAAAATGGATTACCTTTTGCTGCAATTACAGCTGCAAGTCTCTTGGGATATGTCTCTATTAGCTTAGCACATCTAGCCACTGGGATTTTTACCCATTCCTCAAGGCAAAACTGCACCAACTCCTTCAAGTTAGATGGGTTGCGTTGATGTACAGCAATCTTCAAGTTATGCCACGGATTCTCAATTGGATTAAGGTCTGGGCTTTGATTAGGCCAATCCAAGACATTTAAATGTTTCCATTTAAACCACTCCAGTGTAGCTTTAGCAGTATGTTTAGGGTCATTGTCCTGCTGGAACGTGAACCTTCATCCCAGTCTGAAACCTCTGGCCGACTCAAACAGGTTTTCCTCCAGAATTGCCCTGTATTTAGTGCCATCCATCTTTCCTTCAGTCCTGGCCAGCTTTCCTGTCCCAGCAGATGAAAAACATCCCCACAGCATGATGCTGCCACCACCATGCTTCACTGTAGGAATGGTGTTCTCAGGGTATTGGGTTTGCGCCACACATGGCGTTTCCCATGATGGCCAAAAAATTCAATTTTGTCTCATTCAACCAGAGAATCTTCTTCCATGTGTTTGGGGAGTCTGCCACATGCTGCTGGGCAAACTCCAAATGTGTTTTCTTAAGCAGTGACTTTTTTCTGGCCACTCTTCCATAAAGCCTGGGTCTGTGGAGTGTACGGCACAGATACTCCCATCTCTGCTGTGGATCTTTGCAGCTCCTTCAGTGTTATCTTTGGTGTCTTTGTTGCATCTCTGACTAATGCCCTCCTTGCCCGGTCTGTGAGTTTTGGTGGGCGGGGCCTTCTCTTGTCAGGTTTGTAGTGGGGCCATATTCTTTACATTTTGCTATACTGGATTTAATGGTGCTCTGTGGGATATTCAAAGTTTGGGATATTTTTTATAACCCAACCCTGATCTATACTTCTCTACCACTTTGACCTGTTTGGAGGCTCCTTGGTTTTCATGTTGCTTGCTTAGTAGTGTTGCAGAATCAGGGTCCTTCCAGAACAGGTTGATTTATACAGACATCATGTAACAGATCATGTGACACTTTGATTGCACAATGGTGGATATTAATCAACTACTTATGTGACTTGTGAAGTGAATTGGTTGGACCAGCTCTTATTTAGGGGTTTCATTTGAAAGGGGGTGAATACCTATGCACACTCCAGATTTCTGTTTTATCATCTTAATTTTTGTTTGTGTCACAATTTTTTGCACCTTTAAAGTGGTCGGCATCTTGTGTAAATCAAATGGTGCCAACCCTCCAAAAATCCATTTTAATTCCATCTTGTAATGCGACAAAACAGGATAAACACCAAGGGGGATGAATACTTTTACAAGACACTATATGTCTGTCACACAGCAGCAATCTGCCAATTTTTTTATTTATTAATGACTGACACATTTTAATTTTTATCAATTTATTGTTGCGTTTACTTTCACAAAACAACTTCCTGTTGTCATGTCGTTCACTCATCAGCCTCTCTTTTCTTTCTCTTGAGGCTACTAAACATAATAATACAGAGACGCTGCAAAGATCTCTGTCCTGAAGACTAAAGATAAAGTTGCATCTTAATCACTGGCTCTTGCGGAGTGCTGACACTGGAGACTCCTTCCATAAGAGAAAACTTCACGCTTCTTTTTTTTTTTTTTTAGGAGGGTCCACCATACATTTCTGGGTAATTTGTTGCTGTAAAAACAATAATGTATTAGAATAAGCATGTTAGTAAAAACATTGTAGCTGGAACGGCTGTGAGAGCTGCTGTTATAGAAAATTAATCAATTCCTTTTGCTCAATCATTCAACACGTAATTTATCAGAGTATATTTCTTTGGGCTGTTTTTCTTAGTGCAGTGCAGAATTATTATCGTTATTTCTAAAGCACACAGTCCGACATGCTTGTCGAAGCCAAATGCTTGAAAGTACAGCCAAAATAACCTACAATTTAATATCTGTTAGAATCAATTTGTCCGGATCAAAATACCACTCATAATAATTTCACCTTTTTTGCACCACTTAACCAGCGTCATTGTATTTTTTGGAGCCAAATGGAAGCTGATAATGTTTCCTGGTTATGGTGGTCTTCGCATAAACAGTAAAAGCGTGCCAAGTCAGCGAGGCTAGAGAGCTATTAATCAAGAGGTGGCTGCTTTTAAGAACCCACTCATGCTCCTGAGTGCTTTCTGCTCATACAGAAAGGTCAAATAATCAATGTTGGATGTTTAATGGAAATGTTCGCCTAAAAGTCCTTCATGTACCTCAAACTCAAGCCATCAAGAGCAGGGGACATGTTCAACCTTGAAGATGAATACACGCGAGACCTTGATACTGACCTGGAGTTATTTAATTAGAGGCAATACAAAGGAATAAATAAATGTGAATTTATGAAACAAAATTAGACAATTAAACATGGCTGAATAGTAATGAGATGACAGATGGTATAACCAACACAGCAAATCATAGATAGCGGGACATTCTGTCACCTTTTAAAACACACACACACACACACACACACACACACACACACACACACACACACACGAGTCGGTCTTACTATCCTTATGAGGACCTTTCGTTGCCATAATTAGTAAGGCTATATTCTACTTAATAACCAAAAGGCCAAAAAACCTTTTGTCTTTTTTTAGTTATTTACATAAAACCTCGAAAAGCAGTTTTCCTCATGATGACCAGCCCATAAAACCACCCTCCTCCCCTCCTCCCTCCCCTATAAAAACCTCCCCTGAGTGTGATTTTGATGCACATGACACAAAGGCTCTGGTGTGCAGGTGGATCCATACAAAAGCTCAGGGTTAACCTCTGCCCCCTGTGGTTCCACAGACACACACGTGCAGATTTAATCGACCCCCTCCTGACCGGACCTTCATCAAATTCTTCCCCCACCAGCTGTCATCAGATGAAGGATGAACCTGGGGGTCCAAGGTACCAGATTCACGATCACACACCATGCTTCCTTTCCTTATGCCCGATAGACTCAGCGCTTCAGTCCCTCTAGTCCCTTCATTTCCGTATGGGTTTGGATATCATGCTCATTAAACACTCGCGGCCTTGTGACCTGACACCGTCACAGCCATCTGTCCTCACAGAGTCCTCACGATTTATTTACTGTCATCCAGATATGCAAGCAAGAGTAATGGTGCGTGGATTAACACTGAGATAAAGGCAGTTTAAAAAGCCAGAAGTGTTCCTCAAATTCATTTGGTTTGCTTTGTACGGCTCTTTTACTTAGTCACTTTTTATTTTTCATTTAAATGCTGATTCTGGATAGTCAGCCTCCAAAAACAACATGACAAAAAAAAAATTACATACCTGCCCTGTCTGAAATAATAGGATTCAGACTGCAGTGCTGTAGTTGTGTCGTTAATTTGATTTATGTTACATCTTTCCACTGTCTTGACGATGATGAATGCACACTTGGGGAATAAATAAAGTTTATTGAATTTGAGAATTTAATTTGTTGTTAATTTAATTCATTGTAGATTGACACACTCTTTCTTTTGTTCAGTTTATATGCAGTATATACACATACCTCAACCAAGGTGCTTTTGAATGAGCAAATGCAGCAGTTCAAATCATCAGTTTATTATTATTATTATTGCATTCGTTCTAATACGTTAATGTTTCTATAGTAACATCTCATATACAGGGACTTGTACTGCCAACAGGCCACACAATTTAAGACTAATAAAAAACTGATTTTAAAATGTTCTTACTAAACAAATGAAAATGTATAATCATTTAATATGGTGACGTGGTCTGTAAAAAGACGTTATTTAACATTTTTGAAGGCATCTCCAGTCTCTAGGTGATGAGAAAGCCACTTTTTTTTTTGTCTTATGAACTTTAACAATGGAAAAACCCATCCATAATAGAAAAACCCATATATAATGTCCAACTCATCCATAATGTTCAATCTATCCATAATGTTCAATCCAACCAGAATATTCAACCCATCCACAATGTTCAATCCATCCATAATGTTCAATCCATCCATACTGTCCAACCCATCCATAATGTTCAAGCCATCCATTTCTAGTTTTGCGATCACCTGCAAAATTATATTAAATTTAACACAGTAAAGGAAGTAAAATGTACACTTTGGGTTTATTCACATATTTACATGAATTAATTTAGTATATAACTTAAAGCAATTAAGTCATTCTAATAAGTTTGTTTAAAAATCACAGATTTGTTTTTGTCATATTTACTGAACCATTTAATTTTTTTTTTCAATGGAGGCCCAATTCTGTTCCAGCATGACAATGTCCCTGTGCACAAAGCAAGCTCCATGAAGACATAGCTTGTCAAGGTTGGAGTGGAAGAACTCGAGTGTCCTGCACAGAGCCCTGACCTCAACCCCACTTTGGGATGAATTGGAACTCTGACTACACCCCAGAGCTCCTCACCCAACATCAATACCTCATCTCACTAATGCCCTTGTAGCTGAATGAACACAAATCACCATAGCCGTGCTCTAAAATCTAGTGGAAAGCCTTTCCAGAAGAGTGGAGGTTATTATAACAGCGAAGGGGGAATAACTCTGGAATGGGATGTTCAACAAGTACATATGGTTGTGATGGCCAAGTGTCTACAAACTTGTAGCCGTGTAGTATATGTGTAGAAGTTCAGCAGTTACAAGACTAAACTGAAGTTTAAGCAAAGTCCAAATCAAGTGCAATTTGTTGATGAATCAAGTCTAGGTCGAATTTCAAATCCCACAGAGAGAGTCAGAGAAAAGATGAAAGGTTGAGATGAAATCAGACTGAAAGTGCAACATATATCACTCCAAAGGGGATCTCAAACTGAAAGAAGTACCTTATTGAAAAAAACTGATGGTGGAATTTGAAAGAGACTCGGACAGAAAAGTAATACAAATCAAAACGAGGAGAATGTTCAAAGCCTATTAGAGTCCAACCAGTTTACAACCAACAGTGTATCCATCTGTACAAGCAGTTTATTCTGTAAAACCTCAGAGAGGCTTTTTATACACAATAATAATAAAATAACAAGGCATTTGTTGATGTAAAACCGAAGATTGAATTAAAGATTTACGAAAATGAAATCTTCACAGATTGAAGGAATACTTTGTTTGTTTTCTTTGAAATTATTAATACAATGAGCACAAAATGTGGGTTTTTTCCCCCGATGGAATTAAATTACTAAAATAAAACTGAAGAAAGTTCATATATCCACAGTATAACAGTAATATCGGCGGCACGGTGGTGTAGTGGTTAGCGCTGTTGCCTCACAGCAAGAAGGTTCGGGTTCGAGCCCCATGGCCGGCGAGGGCCTTTCTGTGCGGAGTTTGCATGTTCTCCCCGTGTCCGCGTGGGATTCCTCCGGGTGCTCCGGTTTCCCCCACAGTCCAAAGACATGCAGGTTAGGTTAACTGGTGACTCTAAATTGAGCGTAGGTGTGAATGTGAGTGTGAATGGTTGTCTGTATCTATGTGTCAGCCCTGTGATGACCTAGCGACTTGTCCAGGGTGTACCCCGCCTTTCGCCCATAGTCAGCTGGGATAGGCTCCAGCTTGCCTGCGACCCTGTAGAACAGGATAAAGCGGCTACAGATAATGAGAGATGAGAACAGTAATATCTGACAGGACAGAAAAGTAACTCTTGAACAAGACAGAAAGGAATCTGAAAAAAGGCTGATAAATTCAAAATCATTTAAGGAATTTTTTGGCCAAATAAAGCACAATTGTTCCACATTTTCATTTTCATTTAATTTCTGGGGCGGCACGGTGGTGTAGTGGTTAGCGCTGTCGCCTCACAGCAAGAAGGTTCGGGTTCGAGCCCCATGGCCGGCGAGGGCCTTTCTGTGCGGAGTTTGCATGTTCTCCCCGTGTCCGCGTGGGATTCCTCCGGGTGCTCCGGTTTCCCCCACAGTCCAAAGACATGCAGGTTAGGTTAACTGGTGACTCTAAATTGACCGTAGGTGTGAATGTGAGTGTGAATGGTTGTCTGTGTCTATGTGTCAGCCCTGTGATGACCTGGCGACTTGTCCAGGGTGTACCCCGCCTTTCGCCCATAGTCAGCTGGGATAGGCTCCAGCTTGCCTGCGACCCTGTAGAACAGGATAAAGCCGCTAGAGATAATGAGATGAGATGAGATGAGATGAGATGAGATGAGAAGAATAAAACAGAATAATACACCTTAGAAGCAAATGTGTTTGAAATGCGAATTTAAAAAAAAACTAAACATATGAGGCATGTATGTGATGATTTACACATGTAGTTTGTATTGTGCTAAAACTACAGTACTAGCAAGAGTATACTATGCTTCTTTTACTTGTTAGCAACTTTAGTCTAATAACGCAAGAACCAAGGAACAAACTTTAGACATCAAACATGCTTTGACTGATCGAGTATCTTAGGATTGAACTGTTCTCAAGCATGGAGTGCTAAAACAGATTTGACGAGGGGGGAGAAATAAATAAAAATACATTTTAAAAAAACAGCATAAAATTAACATCAGTGATAAAGCTGGTACAGAAAAACTGCTGAAAGCAGTAAAAACACTACGAGCATGATGGATGCAGAAGCTGAGGCTGGAGTCGTTAAGCTAATGGGAATTCACATGGACAAATCCAAGAAAACACACAGCCAAACTGACTGAGTAATGGGAATAACATTCCATTAGTAAGCTAGTAACACTGTTAAACATCATCATCACTGTTAAACAGCTATTACGTAATAATAAATGCCTTGGAGTTGAGCACTGGTTCAGTGGGCTTTACAAGCTTTCCTCAACAAGAATTTTGAAAGACACTGGTCACACCTAGGAACAATCATGTCCTCGTCTACATATAATACATTCATATAATATATACACAAACATAAACAGCTTTCTGTACACGTGACTCACTTTCTGTTATTGTAGATGGTCTCACATGGATACACTAAAGATTACACTTTTCAAAAACAGTCTCAGTCTTGTTTCAATGACCTTCTTCATCACTTGAGTGTCGGTAACAAAGGAAAACCATTAAAAACTAGAAGGACACTCGGTAGAGTGCATGCGTCTGCCAAGCCACATATTATGTGCATCCATCTCATCTCATCTCATTATCTCTAGCTGCTTTATCCTGTTCTACAGGGTCACAGGCAAGCTGGAGCCTATCCCAGCTGACTACGGGCAAAAGGCGGGGTACACCCTGGACAAGTCGCCAGGTCATCACAGGGCTGACACATATGCTGCTTTTCCACTACCAACGCGGCTGAGTTGGGCTGAGCCGTGCCATGCTGAGTTGGGCTGAGTCGAGCTGAGTGGGGCTGTTGGGGTTGCATTTCGACTACAACCGCGCTGAACCGTGCTGCCTGGAAGTGGGTGGACACATTGGGTGGAGTTAGCGAAAGTGGGTGGATGTCACGTGATGTCGTTAGGCGGCGCAAACAGTGACATCAGTGACCTTTTAAGCGGTAGTCTCACGACCCGGAGAGTAAACAATAAACATGGAGGACATGGAGTCGTTAGTGTTGCTGGTCTTGGTGCTGTGGCTTGTTGTCACCGACAACGCCAACAGATACTGGCAAGAGCGTATAGATGAGGCGAGGCGCATAAGGCTTCAGAAATTCTCGTAATTTGTAATTCTTCTTCTTCCGGGTTTACGGTGTTTACAGATCCCAGCGTGCTCGCAGGGCGTGTGTGGGCATGTGAGGACACTCCTCCTCACCAATCAGTGCACAGGGGAGTGTCTGCTCACGCCCCTAGCCCCACTCGGCTCGGTTGGACTCACTTCAGCCCCACTCCAAAACCGTGCGAGTTTTGGGTGCTGAGTAGGGCTGAAGCGAGCTGAGTCGTGCTGCTGTGAGGTAGTCGAAACGCGAGCCATGTTGGGCTGAAGTGAGCTGAAAAAGGGTAGTGGAAAAGGGCCAATAGACACAGACAACCATTCACACCTATGGTCAATTTAGAGTCACCAGTTAACCTAACCTGCATGTCTTTGGACTGTGGGGGAAACCGGAGCACCCAGAGGAAACTCACGCGGACATGGGGAGAACATGCAAACTCCGCACAGAAAGGCCCTCGCCGGCCACGGGGCTCGAACCCGGACCTTCTTGCTGTGAGGCGACAGTGCTAACCACTACACCACCTATGTGCATCCAAATCTAATCAATTGTTCCTTGGCCCATGGGCCACTTTTCCTCAAAATTTCATCAAAAATCCATTCACAACTTTTTGAGTCACGTTGGGGAAAAAGGCAACAAAAAAAATCCACACACATTGCACATTGTTAAAATGTATTCTGAGTTCAAATAGGAAATTATACTAGAAGTATATTACAACTTATTCTATCCACATTCACTAGATATGAGCAATCATGCATTCTGATTGGCTACTCTACTACTAGGATATCAGCTCATATACCATGAGGAGAGAAAAACAAAATGGTGGCGCGTGTTGCTGAACCAACCAAGGACGAAATAAAAACTACTCAAAAACAAAACCCCAAAAAAATTTTAAAAAGCAACAAAATATGGAATGAAAGTATTTGATAGTAAGAACATTTTTTCCCAAGAATTATTATTATAGCATTTTTCACAAATTGCTCCCGTCATTTCGCCAGTTTGTTTACATTCTTCATCTTTAAGCATTAAAATTTGTTGATTTTTTTTAGACTGGTTCAAAAGCTCAAAGAAGTTTGAAAATTACAGAACTGAAATGTCCAAGGAAGAATTAAATAAATGTCTAAAGCTATTCTATACCTTGGGACGACAGTAAGACGGCACTTTCTACAAAACAACAACATTAAAGTCAATTCGTGCAGTCATCGAGAGTTTTTTAAGAAGTCTGTCAAAGCGGAAATGATTTTGTTGTACGTTTTGTATAAAGTTTTTATTTATCGAATTTGTAAAAAATAAAAATAAGAATGGTCTGTTTCTCAAAATCCACTGAATGCGGAGAGAATAAAACAGTTATTCCACTCAATCTCGGCTACACGCCTCGTCAGCTATCAGCTCACGTATGACTCAATTTCATGGAATAACTGTTAATTATTATCAATGTCACAGTTCTGTACTTGCACGGGACTAAACTATTAGAAACTAGAAGGGCACTCGCGAGAGTGCATACCACCACCAAGCCACATGTTATGAACATCAAAATCAACTCACTTGAACCTTGAATAATACTAAAGCTGTACACCAAATTTTATCCAAATCTGCTCACTACTTTTTGAGTAACGTTACAAAATGTCAAACAAACAGACAGATGTGAAAACATAACCTCCTCCAGCAAAGCTGACGGCGGTAAAAACAGCAAATGGATGAACTTCGTGCCTCTCATTTTCCAAATCCAAATTGTAATCTGTGGTTGGTAGAAGAGAGCAACTGGATTTGCTTGAAGATTCTTGAACCTCAGTTCTGTCTGACTAATAGGGAGTATCCAGTATTTATCCTCTCATGGATCATCATAGAATCCGAATCAGAATGCTGATGGCTGCATTGTAGGTGGCTGATAAAAGATGTCTTAGACACCCACCTCTGTTCAGTGATGGTCGTTCTGGTGTGGGAGTATGAGAGGACTTCCAGAAAACTGGCAGACATCTTAGCCAGAGAGGATCGTTCATTTTTGTCAACCTGGAACGACCATCACTGAACAGAGGTGGGTGTCTAAGGCCCTGTCCACACGGCAACGGATTCAGGTGACTCCGATACAATTGCTTATCGTTTAGGCCTGGCGTCCACACGGCGCCGGCGTTTTGGGTGCCCAAAACGCAATCTTTTTGAGAACGGGTTCCAGAGTGGAAAGATCTGGCAACGTTGCCGTTGTGAAGTCGTCTGGATGAGTAGAACGGATTTGTTTACGATGACGTCACAACCACATGACTGTGAGTGCTTCACGCCGGGTAGAAGTGTAACGAACTCGATGCGAGTTGTCAACAAATCCTATAACTTGGTTCATGAAACGCGCTTACAAAATATTTTCACTGTGAATATTTATTGTGTAATGGTGCAAAGTGAGAGAGAGAAAGAGAGAGAGAGAGAGAGAGAGAGAGACTCTGCCCTTAGGGCAGAGTCAATCCCGCCAGCAAAAATAGGGAAAAAAAGGAGCGATCTCACCTCTTCAGATATTGGTTTAAGTCCTATAATACATTCCTCAAAAAGGGCGTAGAAAAGCAAATTAATCCATCAACGTGTAGCATTCAATTTATTCCGGACCATTAAAGATGCCGCCTTCCGCGTAGAATCATACGTCATCCTCGCCGCCATATTGGATAGGTCAAAGCGGAGAATAAAGATTAGCTGCATTTATCTGTACCAACAGGTTTGCCGTCCAAACGAGATCACATGGGATTACCTTTCACAGGTGAGACTGGAAAAATACTTTTCATTGTATTTGGTCATTATAACGTAATTTTACGAACAGATTTTCCTGACTTTGTGGCTAATATGAAGTCTCGCGCATAATAGTTTATGCGCATGCGTCCTTACTTCTTCTATTGTTCTGGTGTCTCCGAAGGGACCGTCTTACAGCGCCCCTAGAGGTGTGGCATGTGTATTGCATCGTTTTCAGCAAGCGTTGCATTGCCATATGGACCTGATATTTTACTGATTGTTGCCCATTTGGACGCGATATATTTTTAAATAACATCTCGTTGCCGTTGTTGTGTGGATGTAGCCTAAGACATCTTTTATCAGCCACCTACAATGCAGCCATCAGCATTCTGATTCGGATTCTATGATGATCTATGAGAGGATAAATACTAGATACTCCCTATTAGTCAGACAGAACTGAGGTTCAAGAATCTTCAAGCAAGTCCAGTTGCTCTCTTCGACCAACCACAGATTACTATGTACCTGGATGACCGAATATCTTCACAGATAAAAATCCAAATTGTGTATGGCATTGGTCCTGAGTGCAGAGTCAAGTATTCAGGCCCCATGTGAAAACTGCCTTAATGTCTTTTGACTTTATAGTATATAGTAAGTAGAGTAACGATTTATCATCCTATTAGCCAGTGTCAGAAGAGAATGGGATCTGTCTTCTTGAGTCCAGTTTCTCTGAAGCTTTCTCCTTAATGTAGTCTCGTCGAGTTTTTCTTCGCCACTGCTGCCTCTGACTTGCTCATTAGGGATCTAAATCTACACCCAGATTTCTCCTTTGTGGCAATGTCTATTGTTAAAAGTGGCACACAAACAAAATTCAATTAAGCTGAATATAAATGGTGTGTGTATGCATGATGCACGAGAGAATGGCCATCTCAAAGAACTGAAGCTTGAGAGACATGAGGGATGAGAAGAAAAGGACATCTTTAGCAACAGAACCACATTGCTACAGAGAAAAAAAGGAAGTACAGATAGAGAGAAGAATAAAAAAGGGAAAGCTTGCGTCTTGTATGTGTTTTGCACAGGCCACAAAGAGCTGTCAGTCATTCATAGCCCCTCATTTAGGCTTAATGAGGTGAGTATCAAGGCTGGAGCCATGGATGCTAGCTCTGTGGGTGCTCCAGAACTCAATCACCCCCCATTAGTGTAGATCTTATATTTAGGCTCATTTATGATGGTGATATTTGGCAGTGGTAATAATGTCCATTTTAGACACAGTCTTTAGTCTTCTGGACAATGTGTTGTGAAGCATCAAAGCCTGAAGTTGTGGCCAAGCAGAACAATGCTGATGTTTTTCACACTTACAGACAACTGATTTGTATTAAAAACAGGATAAGCATTTTTCTTTTTTTTTAAAAGGGAATGCATCTGATAATTGCTCAAATTGGTTATTCGCTCATCCAGCCAGCAGATGATGAGTTTATGCCGTCATGTGTTGTCCGTCATCCATCTGGCGTCGTCCACATTTCACGAAAATCGCTTCTTCTCTCTCAGTTCTTCACTGATTTTTATTCTTTTTGGCAGGAAGGTAGGTCTGCCTGGGGTGCATATAGCTTCTACCCACATTTGCATAACTGCAATTATTAATGAAGATATGGAGCAATTAATCAATCCCTGACGAGCAGTTTCCACACAAATCGCTTCTTCTCCCTCAATTCTTCACCGATTTTGATTCTTTCTGGCATGAAGGTATGGCTACCTAGGGTGCATATAACTTCTACTCAGATTTGCTTCATTACAATTATTAATGAACTTATGGACTAATTAAGCCTTAATGAGCAGTTCAACAAAAATTGCTTCTTCTCGGTCAATTTCTCGCTGTTTTGTATTCTTTCTCGTAAATAGGTTGGTATTCCTAGAGTGGATATAGCTTATATAGCTTGTATATAGTGTTTATAGCTTGCAACATTTATTGTACAAGGTGGCCCACTTTAGATCATTCTTTCTGGACTAGATGGGGCCGGAGTGAGCTACGCCATCATTGACGGTCTCATTTTACATGCTATGTAGTTTGTATAGCCATAAAGGTAGCCCTCTGGCAATATAATTTTTATACAAGGGCTTGGATGTGGTTGTTATTTTTTTTTTAAATTAGATTCTGTTGAAAATATTTCTGATTGGTGTTGACACGAGACACAAGATGTTGATTAATTTTCTATAAGAGTGCTCTGGGGCGGCACGGTGGTGTAGTGGTTAGCGCTGTCACCTCACAGCAAGAAGGTCCGGGTTCGAGCCCCGTGGTCGGCGAGGGCCTTTCTGTGCGGAGTTTGCATGTTCTCCCCGTGTCCGCGTGGGTTTCCTCCGGGTGCTCCGGTTTCCCCCACAGTCCAAAGACATGCAGGTTAGGTTAACTGGTGACTCTAAATTGACCGTAGGTGTGAATGTGAGTGTGAATGGTTGTCTGTGTCTATGTGTCAGCCCTGTGATGACCTGGCGACTTGTCCAGGGTGTACCCCGCCTTTCGCTTGTAGTCAGCTGGGATAGGCTCCAGCTTGCCTGCGACCCTGTAGAAGGATAAAGCGGCTAGAGATAATGAGATGAGATGAGATAATTGACCGTAGGTGTGAATGTAAGTGTGAATGGTTGTCTGTGTCTATGTGTCGGCCCTGTGATGACCTGGCGACTTGTCCAGGGTGTACCCCGCCTTTCGCCCGTAGTCAGCTGGGATAGGCTTCAGCTTGCCTGCGACCCTGTAGAACAGGATAAAGCGGCTAGAGATAATGAGATGAGATGAGAAGAGTGCTCTGACAGTAATGTCATCTGCCAGGTAAATCACAGGGTTATGTTAAAGCACTCATTCTAATATGTTATCATTTCTCACTCACTTCTTCCAGTTTGTTCCACTTATGCGTGTAGGGTCACTGCCATGTGGACCCTATTGATCCATATATATGCCTCTCAGAAACCCGCAGACGAGTAAAGTCACAGATCTCTTCTCTTTGTTCTAATCAACCTCCTCCTCTCATATTCGGCTGTCCTCTTTCTGTGCAAACTTTTGCACACTGTTGTGGTTACTTTCTGCCACTTTGTCCTGTTGCTGACGCAGACCTGCCAGTTGCTTAGGACACCCCCACATTTCAATGCCAATTTATATGTGTCCTTGTACCTAAGCAGTGGACGACCGACCAGACGTGAGCCATAAACAAGTTCACCAAACAAGAGCTGTGTTTGAGGCCTGTTATCGTCCATCCGACAGATATGGCCAGACCAGCGTAGGCGACTGCGGACTAGAATGGTTTTGATGTCCTTGGCTCCCGCACGCTTTAGGACCTCTTCGTTGCTGACAAAGTGATCCCATTTCACGTTTAAAGTGAGACAGAGATAGCGCTGTTGAATTGTGTGGAGTTCCTTGATCTCGTATTGATGGAGTGTCTATTGGCCCTTTTCCACTACCCTTTTTCAGCTCACTTCAGCCCGACATGGCTCGCGTTTCGACTACCTTAGAGCAGCACGACTCAGCTCACTTCAGCCCTGCTTAGCACCCAAAACTCGCACGGTTTTGGAGTAGGGCTGAAGCGAGCCAAACCGAGCCGAGTGAGGCTAGAGGCGTGAGCAGACACTCCCCTGTGCACTGATTGGTGAAGAGGAGTGTCCTCACACGCCCACACACGCCCCGCGAGCATGCTGGGATCTGTAAACACCGTAAACCCGGAAGAAGAAGAATTACGAATTACGAGAATTTCTGAAGCCTTATGCGCCTCGCCTCATCTATACGCTCTTGCCAGTATCTGTTGGCGTTGTCGGTGACAACAAGCCACAGCACCAAGACCAGCAACACTAACGACTCCATGTCCTCCATGTTTATTGTTTACTATCCGGGTCGTGAGACTACCGCTTAAAAGATCACTGATGTCACTGTTTGCGCCACCTAACGACATCACGTGACGTCCACCCACTTTCGCTAACTCCATCCAACGTGTCCACCCACTTCCAGCTAGCACGGTTCAGCGCGGTTCAGCGCGGTTGTAGTCGAAATGCAACTCCAACAGCCCCACTCAGCTCGACTCAGCCCAACTCAGCACGGCACGGCTCAGCCCGACTCAGCCGCGTTGGTAGTGGAAAAGCGGCAAAAGTTTCCCTACCGTACAATAAAAGTGGCAGTAAGCATTGGTTGAACACAGCTACTTTGGTCGTGATCATTAAGTCACGAGAGCCAAAGACCCTTTTACACAAACGACCAAATGCACATGATGCAAGTTCCTCCCTCATAGAACAGTCGCTGGTAACATAGCTCCTGAGCTACTTGAAACGATTGATGTTAGCAAGCTTTGTGCCACCTATGAAGAACTCAGCAGGGTCACCTATACACATGGGTGTATAGCTGCTCTAATTAATATGACATATTGATCCATAAGTCATATTAATTAGAGCATAGTTTGACGCCAGATGCCCTTCCTGCCACAATCCTCCTATTTCCAGGTTTGGGAAACAACCATTCACACCTATGGACAATTTAGAGTAGCCAGTTAACATAACTGCATGTCTTTATGGAGGAAACCCATGCAGACACGAGGAGAACATGCAAACTCCACACAGTAAGGCCCTCATCAGCCATGAGATTCAAACCCAAAACATTCTTCCTGTGAGGTGACAGTGCTAACCACTGCACCACTATGCCACCCCAATATGTTATCATTTCTATAGTAACAAATTACATCAGGACTAGTATTGTGGTCAATTCACTTTTTTTTTAAATATCTTGTGTAATCTTTTTGTATGTAGAGGTTTACATAGTGGTTTTGGAAGGAGTCTCCAATGCCAGCACTTTGTAACAGTCGGAGATAAAGAAAAAACAGAGACTGCTGAGGGAATTGTTTATAGCTGTTAAAACACAACTAAGTTGATGTTCCTTCCATAGATGTTCCACAACATTACACATAGCTATGACCAAATCTTATTTTTTTACATTATACAGAAAATATTCAGCTTCAGGGCGGCACGGTGGTGTAGTGGTTAGCGCTGTCGCCTCACAGCAAGAAGGTCCGGGTTCAAGCCCCGTGGCCGGCGAGGGCCTTTCTGTGTGGAGTTTGCATGTTCTCCCCGTGTCCGCGTGGGTTTCCTCCGGGTGCTCCGGTTTCCCCCACAGTCCAAAGACATGCAGGTTAGATTAACTGGTGACTCTAAATTGAGCGTAGGTGTGAATGTGAGTGTGAATGGTTGTCTGTGTCTATGTGTCAGCCCTGCGATGACCTGGCGACTTGTCCAGGGTGTACCCCGCCTTTCGCCCGTAGTCAGCTGGGATAGGCTCCAGCTTGCCTGCGACCCTGTAGAACAGGATAAAGCAGCTACAGATAATGTGATGAGATATTCAGCTTCTAGTGGAATCAGTAACTCCACTTCACATCATGCTGCATCACACCATCTGTCACCGATTGTTTTCCTATAACAAAATCCTCCTGAGTGTTTAATTCATGAAATGTTCTATCATGCATGGAGGCTGTGATGAGCACCCTGAATGAATTTCACAAGCTGGCACCTATGGCTGGGGTCTAGGGAAAAACCACAGCATTTCATTAGTTCAATTAAAAAACATGAAGAGTTTAAGACAATAATAACAAGTCCATATCCAGTATAACCTCCTGGTGACCTACCACTAACTTCATTTCCATCTTTGTTTCTATTATACTCTTTTATATTTCACTACCCAATAAATCACACACATATACCATATCGAAAGTGATATATGTGAGGAAGTCATGATAATTATAGGCCATATTTCGGAGAGGGCTAACATCATATGTTATCCTAATTATGTAGAGCATGAATTTTTATTAAAGCTCACTCCTTCATTGCTCATAATGAAAGGCCAAGTGCTGCAGGTGGGAAACCCTGAGGGTACACTAACACACCATTCACACACCATTTACATTTGTCAGTAGACAGAAGGGAAGAATGTTACAGAGATCTAGAGGTAGAAAGTGCATGATGGATTGGTGTACAAGGAAAATGAGGGATTTTTTTTTTTTTTACTCCATGTAACCAGCATGGTGATGGCAGCATCTCACCATATGGCATAGTCAAAGCCAAACACTGATTACTTTGGTTACTTTGGTAATGGTGTGATCCAACACAAATCAATGGAGAGTTGTTTAAGATGATTCATACACACCACTTTTTCTCTACCAATGTCAGGCTAAGTTTGTCCTTTTTTATCCAGGGTCTGTTCAGCATTGACATTAACATTCATCCAATCACAAGTGGACAGCTGAGAAAGATCATTACATTGCATTACAGGCATTTAGCAGATGCTCTTATGGAGAGCAATATACAACACACCCAGAGCAGCCTGGGGAGCAGTTGGGGGTTAGGTGCCTTGCTCAAAGGCACTTCAGCCATGCCTGCTGGTCTAGGGAATCAAACTGGCGACCTTTTGGTCCCAAAGCTGCTTCTCTATCCATTAGGCCATGGCTTCCCCAAAAACAAAACAAACAAACAAACAAAAAACCACCAAATCGAAGTAACAACACTAGTTTTTAAGGCCCTGTCCACACGGCAACGGATTCAGGTGACTCCGATACAATTGCTTATCGTTTAGGCCTGGCGTCCACACGGCACCGGCGTTTTGGGTGCCCAAAACACAATCTTTTTGAGAACAGGTTCCAGAGTGGAAAGATCTGGCAACGTTGCCGTTGTGAAGTCGTCTGGATGAGTAGAACGGATTTGTTTACGATGACGTCACAACCACATGACTGTGAGTGCTTCACGCCGGGTAGAAGTGTAACGAACTCGATGCGAGTTGTCAACAAATCCTATAACTTGGTTCATGAAACGCGCTTACAAAATGATTTCACTGTGAATATTTATTGTGTAATGGTGCAAAGTGAGAGAGAGAGAGAGAGAGAGAGAGAGAGAGAGAGAGAGAGAGAAATAGCCCCTAGGGCAGAGTCAATCCTGCCAGCAAAAATAGGGAAAAAAAGGAGCGATCTCACCTCTTCAGATGTTGGTTTAAGTCCTACAATACATTCCTCAAAAAGGGCGTAGAACAACAAATTAATCCATCAACGTGCAGCATTCAATTTATTCCAGACCATTAAAGACGCTGCCTTCCGCGTAGAATCATACGTCATCCTCGCCGCCATATTGGATAGGTCAAAGCGGAGAATAAAGATGCCTCATTCATGTGCTGCGTTTAACTGTACCAACAGGTTTACCGTCCAAACGAGATCACATGGGATTACCTTTCACAGGTGAGACTGGAAAAATACTTTTCATTGTATTTGGTCATTATAATGTAATTTTACGAACAGATTTTTCTGACTTTGTGGCTAATATGAAGTCTCGCGCATAATAGTCTATGCGCATGCGTCCTTACTTCTTCTATTGTTCTGGTGTCTCCGAAGGGACCGTCTTACAGCGCCCCTAGAGGTGTGGCATGTGTATTGCATCATTTTCAGCAAGTGTTGCGTTGCCATATGGACCTGATATTTTACTGATCGTTGCCCATTTGGACGCGATATATTTTAAAATAACATCTCGTTGCCGTTGTCGTGTGGATGTAGCCTAAGACACACCATCGCAAAGACAAATTACTCAAAGGTGGCTTTGAGGCATGTGGTTATGTTAAATGGCTACTCTAAATTACCAATAGGTTTGAATGTGTGTGAATGGTTGGGTGGAAACTGCTCTATGTCCTTGACGTCCAATCTGGGTAGCTTTCCTGAGTTAGCTCACAAATCTGCAGTCAACTACATATGAGAAAAAGATGTAAAATCCATCCATTATCTGTAGCCACTTATCCTGTACAGGGTCGTAGGTAAGCTGGAGCCTATCCCAGCTGACTACGGGCGAAAGGTGGGGTACACCCTGGACAAGTCGCCAGATCGTCGCAGGGCTAACACGTAGACACACACAACCATTCACACTCACATTCACACCTACGGTCAATTTAGAGTCACCAGTTAACTTAACCTGCATGTCTTTGGACTGTGGGGGAAACCGGAGCACCCGGAAGAAACCCACACAGACAAGCAGAGAACATGCAAACTCCACACAGAAAGGCCCTCATCGGCTGCTGGGCTCGAACCCAGCTCGGACCTTCTTGCTGTGAGGTGACAGCGCTAACCACTACACCACTGTGCCAGCCCGAAGATGTAAAATATTCCATAATATTGAAGTGGTAGTAAAAGTTAATTATTTACAAATAAGAAGTATAAGTTGTGAAATAGTCATTCCCTTTGCTGTGAAACTCCTGAGTTAGTTCTGAATAGTTCATGGAGCAACATCAAATCCATTATTAAAAAATGAAGAAGACGAAAAAAAAATCCCTGGGCACACTAAAATATCAATAACTGGGTAATGAGGACATCAAAGAAACAACCAAGAGGCAAAGATAACACAAGATGATGCTACCACCACCATGCTTCACTGTAGGGATGGTGTACGCCGGGTGATGAGCATTACTGGTAGCTTTTTAAGAGCGAGGAGCAAAATTGTAGCCAAGGTCATATTGTTAATCACACCAGAAATCCTTTTCCCAATTTTGCTGAGTTTCCAACATGCCTTTTGTCAAATTCCAAACAGAATTTCATATGACTCGCCACTCTCCCAAGATAAAGTAGAGTGTGCGTGGCTATGTTCAATGTGTTACCTTTTTTGCTTTAAGGTTCTCTGTGAACTTTAACGGTTCCCCAAACAGCATAAAAATTCTGTGCCAGATGGCACTTTTTGTCTAGAACTGTAGTAGCAGTCTGTGAACATTGTTAGAAAATGATTAGGTTAGCTTGTGCTAAATTGTATATTCTGCACTGATAACTTGACCAGCAGCTAAAAGATCCATTGTGTAAATTGGCTGTGGAACAGTACATGACCTTGAAAACACAACATTTCAATTGATACTTCATGATGTCCACAAACACACAACACTGGGTTTTGTTCTTGTTTCGTTTTTTGAAGGCCAAGTTATCACTGTTAAGATTAGCGATTATAATGCTTATAGAATGTATGATTCTGGATCCAGAATGATCCATGGATGAATGAATGAAATGAAAAATTTAATGCACCCGTTAGATTTATACTGTACTGTCTTATAAACACATCAGCAAAACTTTCATTCATTTTCTTTAAAAGCAAACAAGATTTATATGTTTACTTGGGTCTGCACTTGTGTAGACTCTCAGACTCTAATTTTTCACATCTTTTGTTTTCCAATCAACGGAAATTAATCTTAATAGACACTGAGAGCTGAACATGTTTACAGTAGTAAAGTGATTCTGCTTCATAAGTGTGTTTATTAGTGTTGCTCTTAGTGCCTCAGTGAATAACTAAAGTACTGAACTGACAAATAAGGCAGATGACAAGCGTGTGATAAATATCCTAACAGCTCCCCCACTTAGCTCAGCCCATTTATCATGGTAGCCATAAGTAACTCATAAATCCCAAAAACATTGCTCGGTTTCAGTGGGGCACTTGGTTGTTTCTAATCAACTGACCACCATACTCTGCTCTACATCCTTCTGTTTTGGACTCTTGGGCCAAGCAAAGATCAATGTTGTTACAACCCATGGTTAACAGAATAATACCCTGTCCACACTAGGGATTTTGTACCGATACGATGCTACTTTCGTACCGCAACACCTGTCCACACTAGCAAGTATACTGGTACTGTAGCGGTATAACTGTATCGGTACGAAACCCACAAATGTATGGGTTTCGCACCGGTACAGTATCGGTACTGTAGCGCTTCGCTGTAGTGTGGACAGATGAAGAGGTTCTGTATCGATACAAATATAATGCGCATGCGCAGTCACACACCTCAATCGATGTCTTCGCTGAATAAAATAGTGAAGAACGGAGATTTGTTTTCTTTGTTTCTTTCTCAACTGCCTCGCGCGTTTTATACTATTCGACTGAATAAATGACCACCAGAAATACAGACTGTACATTGACAACAAAAAGCACACACACGTTGTTTCATCCGCCATATTCTCGGAAGGAAGTAACTCGGTAACCACAGAAACATTTCACGCACGCGCATTTCAACTTCCGTGAAAGAAAACCGCAAACATTTCTCGCTAGTGTGGACAGATGCACTAAACTGTACCGGTATACTTTGTATCGATACAGTTATACCACTATCGTACCGGTATAAGTGTGAACACAGCATAATACAGTTAACCCAGGACAAGTCACCAGGTCATTGTAGGACTGGCACAACCATTCACACTCACAGTCAATTTAGAGCCACCAGTTAATCTAACCTGCATGTCTTTAGACTGTGGGGGAAACTTGGTGGAAATTAAACGTTACATTAGATTAATGCCATTTTACAGACACTCTTGTCCAGAGCAATGTATAACATACCCAGTGCAGCCTGGGGAGCAGTTGGGGGTTAGGTGCCTTGCTCAAGGGCACTTCAGCCATTCCTGCTGGTCCAGGGAATCAAACCAGCAACCTTTTGGCTCCAAAGTAGCTTCTCTAACCATTAGGCCATGGCTTCCCAAGTCACAGCAACAGGATAACATCCATCCATTATCTGTAGCTGCTTATCCTGTCCTACAGGGTCTCAGGCAAGCTGGAGCCTATCCCAGCTGACTATGGGCAAGAGGCGGGGTACACCCTGGACAAGTCACCAGGTTATACAGGATAACACGTTGTTGTTATATATAACAAAGCTTTTCAGCTGGTCAGCTTATGTCATTGGAACAAAGGATGAAACGAATCAAACACAGGTGGCACGGTGGTGTAGTGGTTAGCACTATCACTTCACTTCAAGAAGGTTCTGGGTTCGAGCCCAGTGGCTGATGGGGGCCAATACACAGTTATTGATATTTTAGTGTGCCCAGGATTTTTTTTTCGTCTTCTTCATTTTTTAATAATGGATTTGATGTTGCCCCATGAACTATTCAGAACTAACTCAGGAGTTTCACAGCAAAGGGAATGACTATTTCACAACTTGTACTTCTTATTTGTAAATAATGAACTTTTACTACCACTTCAATATTATTACATCTTCAGGGCAGCACGGTGGTGTAGTGGTTAGCACTGTCACCTCACAGCAAGAAGGTCCGAGCTGGGTTCAAGCCCAGCAGCCGACGAGGGCCTTTTTGTGTGGAGTTTGCATGTTCTCCCCGTGTCTGCACGGGTTTCTTCCGGATGCTCTGGTTTCCCCCACAGTCCAAAGACATGCAGGTTAGGTTAACTGGTGACTCTAAATTGAGCGTAGGTGTGAATGTGAGTGTGAATGGTTGTCTGTGTCTATGTGTCAGCCCTGTGATGACCTGGCGACTTGTCCAGGGTGTACCCCGCCTCTCGCCCATAGTCAGCTGGGATAGGCTCTAGCTTGCCCGTGACCCTGCAGAACAGGATAAGCAGTTACAGATCATGGATGGAATCAAACACTTATGGCTGTGCTGTTATAGGAAAATGCTGTAATTATCAAGAATGATGAGACCTGATGAGAAGCAGAGTTCCAGTTACCACCATAAAGTTGATTATTTTCCAATTACAGCTAATGTCCCGCAGGGTTTAATTCCTCTTATATTACATCAATTTGCCAGTGGTCACAACTTTAATTCATTAGACACATAGACATTACATGTTACATTAGTTACATTGAATGTTGTGAAATGTCCTCAAGACAGGCCTTAGATGATGTACTGTATAAATGCACATACGGTAATGCACATGTAAATGTGTGTCTTGTACATGAAAGAGTTCAAAGTAGCTCTGAATACTGAAGAAAACATCTCGACATTAGAGCTATAGTTATGATACATGATATATATTTGCCTGTATATATCCTACAGCAATGCTAATAAGCATTCTGTGTGCACTTTTCTGCATTAGAGCATTGCTCGTGCATGAGCCTCGGCACAAACAAGAATAATGAGATGTCACACTCCTGCTGCAGCCTCGCTCCCCAGAATTTTGCCTCTTTGCTGCTCCTACGAGCAAACCAGACACACAGGATACATGCTACAAATAATTTGAGCAAATCACAGAATATGGGGGAAATGTCTGTGTGTGTTTGGCACTTATTTGATTTTCTTGTTTATCCAGCATTAACTAAAGAACTGCTAAGCAATTGGTACAACCTCATCTCATCTCATTCTCATCTCATTATCTGTAGCCGCTTTATCCTTCTACAGGGTCGCAGGCAAGCTGGAGCCTATCCCAGTTGACTACGGGCGAAAGGCGGGGTACACCCTGGACAAGTCGCCAGGTCATCACAGGGCTGACACATAGACACAGACAACCATTCACACTCACATTCACACCTACGCTCAATTTTAGAGTCACCAGTTAACCTAACCTGCATGTCTTTGGACTGTGGGGGAAACCGGAGCACCCGGAGGAAACCCACGCGGACACGGGGAGAACATGCAAACTCCACACAGAAAGGCCCTTGCCGGCCCCGGGGCTCGAACCCAGGACCTTCTTGCTGTGAGGTGACAGCGCTAACCACTACACCACCGTGCCGCCCTGGTACAACCTCAAATGCATATATAGCAACATTATCATTATCACTGCTGTTTTCATAAACTGGGTCACGCTGATGTACGGTGGCAGCAGGAAACCCAGTTCACAGGTTCTGATGTTGCACATATACTGTAGCAATTTCAGGTTTGATCCATTTAAATGTCGCTTGTATGAGAGAAAACCTGATGAGGAGCAAACATTTAAGTGATAATCATCTTTATAACCAAGATCATGTCTCGAGAGCCTCTGAGCTCATGGTAGCGTAGGTGTGATGTGACATGACTTCACATTGGAGGGGATGTGACATTCGAGGTTTTATGTAGTATGACTAATATAACAGATAAAGATGAGATGATCTGAGTCAATGAGACATCCAGTACAAATACTGTATCTTCAACCTCCACTGGCATTATCTATAAAGAAAGATGGACGATAGAATGTCTTTGTTCGTTCCTCTTTAATTTTCTTCCAGTTCTGCTCGGTATAATGACCATTTTCCCCTTCTATTCTGATTTATAATTAATGTCCTTAGATACTATCAGTTATATTTCTGCCTTCCTCCTCCTCCTTACACTTCCTTGTCTTTTTTTCATCTTTTTTCAGCTCTTTTCCATCTGTTTGCCTCTTCATCTGTCAGATCGGTCCCTCCGTTCAAGCTCCAGTGCCCATCTGATGCACTTGTTTCTCTCCGTCTTTTCTGTGTTGACAGGAGCTTCATGTGTCAGAATAGCACTTTCACTCCCACTGGGCCCTCCATCAAACCACACACATCTTCACATGACACACAGCAGCATCTCACCTGGGTACCTGTGTGTGTGTGTGTGTGTGTGTGTGTGTGTGTGTGTGTGTGTGTGTGTGTGTGTGTGTGTATAACTGGAATGTGTCTGCGTATATATTTGGTGTGTGTGTATGTGTATGGCGCATTCGATAATTGCAGGTACATTTCAAGTGTTGACTCTGTTAGTCATCATCGACCCTGTTATCGTTAAACCGGGCAACCCATTAACAAAATCGACGATAACAGAGTTGACACTTTCCACCATTTTGCGCCTTAACTCCACATGCTACCTTCAAACTAGCTACCACACGACGTGTATAAAAGCAGAATTTTATGGATTTCAATCATATTATTGTTGAAAAAAACGAGTGAGAGATTCACTCCAATATCACAATAACAGATTTGACGAATAATTAATCTCCTGTTGGTGTAAAATCCTCAACATTTTGTTCAAATTACTGAGAGAAGAAACGTAACACACCTCACTGCCTTTCTGAAGTTTCCCGCCAGAGGAAGTGACATCTCTCGGTGCAGGTGTCATGCGTATTATTAAAAGTCTTTGTGGATTTTATGCGGTTTTATAACGGAGTTAACAACATTGGGACATATATATATTTTATGACTGAAATTTCACATAATGCAGAAAATAGACTTTCTGTGCAATTGATAACAGGTAATAGAATCAGCTCCAAAAATCAGATGGTTAGACTGAATCATCTCATCTCATTATCTCATCTCATTATCTGTAGCCGCTTTATCCTGTTCTACAGGGTCACAGGCAAGCTGGAGCCTATCCCAGCTGACTACGGGTGAAAGGCGGGGTACACCCTGGACAAGTCGCCAGGTCATCACAGGGCTGACACATAGACACAGACAACCATTCACACTCACACCTACGCTCAATTTAGAGTCACCAGTTAACCTAACCTGCATGTCTTTGGACTGTGGGGGAAACCGGAGCACCCGGAGGAAACCCACGCGGACACGGGGAGAACATGCAAACTCCGCACAGAAAGGCCCTCGCCGGCCATGGGGCTCGAACCCGGACCTTCTTGCTGTGAGGCGACAGCGCTAACCACTACACCACCGTGCCGCCCTAGACTGAATCACTTCATGTTTATTCGAGTTGAATGGATGAATCGGTAGTCGAAGACGGCCAATGATGGTGGGAGTCATTTAGTTAACGTTTTATGGATAAATTGGGTCTAAAATGTAGGTCAAGCATCGCTGTTGGTGAAAGTTTGTCATAAATTTGCATTATTGTTCAAAACTGATTCAGTAAAGATTGCTTTTGTGGAAAATAACAAAAGGTTTATCTCAGAGACATCAAATGTATCCCGAATTCTAGAACGACCCATATATAAATATCCAACCATCCATCCATTATCTCTAGCCGCTTTATCCTTCTACAGGGTCGCAGGCAAGCTGGAGCCTATCCCAGCTGACTACGGGCGAAAGGCAGGGTACACCCTGGACAAGTCGCCAGGTCATCACAGGGCTGACACATAGACACAGACAACCATTCACACTCACATTCACACCTACGGTCAATTTAGAGTCACCAATTGGCCTAACCTGCATGTCTTTGGACTGTGGAGGAAACCCACGCGGACACGGGGAGAACATGCAAACTCCACACAGAAAGGTCCTCATCAGCAGCTGGGCTCGAACCCAGGACCTTCTTGCTGTGAGGCAACAGTGCTAACCACTACACCACCGTACCGCCCCCCATATATATCATGCTTTTTATCTGTATATTACATTTAATATTATGGAAAGTTAATGTCTGCAATTTGTTTGTTGCTATTTGTTTTCTGTGAATGTAAAGAATTTATTTGTACTTTGTAGACACAAGGCCTTTCCCTTTGTTTGCCTCTTTGTTTCCAGCATGTTCAGTCAACTTTTCTGATGTAACAAACCCAAAACTGAGGTAAATCTGATCAAATATTATTTGATGGCTGTTGCTGTCAGCTATAAGCAATAGTTGCTTGATATGGGAAAGACATCAGTGTTTTGAGGCGTACTCAGCTTGCTTCTCCCGTCACATTAGATAGAAGATAGAAAGCTTTCCAGAAAGTTCCACAGGATGTCTGGTTCATATCAAAGTTACATTCTGAGCGTTGCTATTTGTAGTTATGTATAATTTCTATCTGAAAAATCTCAGGTGTTTCAACCCGAATGTGAAGACAGATATGAATATCTGAAGTGCTAAACAGATCCAGATACACATACAGGTTGTTGTATTGTGTTACACCTTTAATATATACTGTATACAGATGTCACAATGAGGCAGAAGCAGGTGGGATTTGGGGATTGTCTGTATGTTCGCTTGGTTGTGCGTGACATATGGTATACACCAGGGAGATTATTCTCAACAGGATCAGGAAATAATGGAGGCGTTTCCTGCAACACTTCCTTCTGCCGCCTTTCGTTGTCTGTCAATCTATCCGCTGTAAGAATCATTTTGATAAAATGTTGATAAAAGTGTACAACCCTTTTCCCCCCCCTCAGATTAATGTTGTAGGAAGTGTGCTTCCCTGACTTCCCCTGTCACACTGTGAGACTTCCTTTCTCTCCATTTATCCTTGCATGTCCTATATTGCACTTGTTTCCTTGGCCTCCAGATCATTAAACCTAGAATGTATGTCCCAAACACGCTGAGAAACCAGGAATGCTGCCTTTCTGAATATATCCATTCTCCATCATGCTAGGACAGAGAAGAAGATCTTGCCTTCAACACTGAGAAGGGAGATGATTCTGAACTGGCTGGACACCAAGGATTCCTTTTCCTTTGGCAGAAAGCAGCCTTCAGCCTGTTTCCATTGGATTGAATGACGCCATTCATCCATATCCTCTGGAATAGCTTACGCAGCCTCCGGACTAACATTGGACATTTCTTGTATACCTTGTACGATATACCACTTGGACCTGGGGCTGATGCTGATCAAGTCTTCAATACCCAATTTCTCACTACAAACTAATACTATACTATTCTCACTCACACATTTTTATCAGTACATAAGATTATCTGCTAAGAGAATTCCAAGACCTTGAAACGAATAAAGTATATCTAAAAATAGGCTTCATAATGCTCTGGGGTTTTTTTTTTTTTAATAATCTCGTCATGATAAATATTAGATGTGTTTTCTTATATTCAACATGTCTTTACGTGCTAAGATTTTTTTAAATTATTATTTTCTAGGAGATATGACATATTAAACAGACATTTCCTTTATTAGGCACACCCATCCACCTGCTGTTTGATGCCGTTCTGTAATCAGCCGATCCCTTGACAGCAGCACAGTGCATCAAATCATACAGATACAAATCAAGAGCTTCGGTTAATGTTCGCAATGTTCAAACATCAGAATGGGAAAAATTGTGATCTCAAAGTGTGACTTTCTTTCACTGTGTGTTGGCATGGGTGTTGGTTTGAGCCAGATGGACTGGTTTGAGTATTTCAGAACCTGCTGATCTCCTGGGGTTTTCACGCACAACAGTCTCTCGAGTTTATATAGAATGGTGCGAAAAACAAAAAACAAACATCGAGTGAGTGAGTTCTGTGGGTGGAAACAAACGCCTTGTTGATAAGAGAGGTCAGAGGGAAATGGACAGATTGGTTTGAGTTTTTTTGCCAGGAAGGATATAGTAACTCATAGCAACTCTTTACAACCGTAGTGAGCAGAAAAGCATCTCAGCATGCAGCAGCAGAAGAACACATCTTCTTAAACAGCATGGTGCGTAAAACAAAACACATCGATTGGGTGAGCGACAGTTCTGTGGGTGGAAACAAACACCTTGTTGAAAAGAGAGCTCAGAGGAAAATGGACAGATTCGTGGTTCAAGCTTTTTTGCCAGGAAGGATATTGTAACTCATGTAATCATTCTTTACAACTAGCAGAAAAGCATCTCAGCATGCAACAGCAGAAGAACACATCCAGTTCCGCTCCTGCCAGGGTGGGAGTAGTAACAGTGTGTCACGTCGGATCACATCACACTACCTCATCGTTGATTATTTTCCTATAACTGCACACCCTGTTGTTTTATTCCTTGCATAATACTTGCCAGTTCTGTATTTTTATATTTGTGGAATACATTAATCACTATTATTGCAAATATTGGGGTGGCACAGTGGTGTAGTGGTTAGCACTGTCGCCTCACAGCAAGAAGGTCCGGGTTCGAGCCCTGTGGCCGGCGAGGGCCTTTCTGTGCGGAGTTTGCATGTTCTCCCCGTGTCCGCGTGGGTTTCCTCCGGGTGCTCCGGTTTCCCCCACAGTCCAAAGACATGCAGGTTAGGTTAACTGGTGACTCTAAATTGACCGTAGGTGTGAATGTGAGTGTGAATGGTTGTCTGTGTCTATGTGTCAGCCCTGTGATGACCTGGCGACTTGTCCAGGGTGTACCCCGCCTTTCGCCCGTAGTCAGCTGGGATAGACTCCAGCTTGCCTGCGACCCTGTAGAAGGATAAAGCGGCTAAAGGTAATGAGATGAGAGAATAATTATTACTTAATTAAAAATTCTAATTTAGTTAGTCAACTATATATTACTTGTTTGTTATTCAGTTATTACAAAACCTTCACTTAAAGTATTACCAAACTTTGTGTAGCCTCATCACATATCAGACTGAGATTTCAAGGTATTCCTGTGAAACATTTCTTTTCCACCCACGCTTAAATACCTTGGTGATGACTGTTCAGTCCAAATACGTTGAATTATAAATTCAATGCCATTGTTTCCTTTTAGTTGAAGTTATGCTACTTTACTGAATAGAAGAAAAACTCTTCCTAAGATTAAAGGTTAGATCCTCAGACAGCTTTATGTTGAATAAATGAAAGGATGTGAATTGCGGTTGTCACCTGTTTCAGTTCCTTCTTTACCATTCAGTCCTTTTTGGTTTGATATTTAATCAATACTGCATGTCTTCAGTGTTCTTCCTGCTTTTGTTATTAGATTTTAAAAAAAAAAAGTCCTTTCATTGCTTCCAGAGCAACAGCCTTTCAGGGAAACTGCATTCAAGGTCGGAAAAGCATTCCAACTGCACCAGATAATGAAGAAAAGCTGAAAGGAAAATAAATCACTCAATGCCACCTTTTAGACTTTTTGGAGGAAGAAATGGTACTGACCCTGACTTCACGAAACAGCTTACAGTATTTCCCATGATAATGATGAACATAAAAAGCTCTGAAAGCTCTCAGTATTACACACACACACACACACACACACACACACACACACACACACACACACACACACACACACAGTCCCATTTATCAAGCTGAATATGAACAGATTTATTTCTAAATCAGTCATAAGAGTATTGATACAAGAAATTTTGGTATAATTTCAGAAAACGTTCATATCTCACTCATGCTTGTATTGTACTGTAAAAATAAAGGAAGCAAGCAACATAAACCTATAAATTAAGAAAAATAAGACCAGTTATTTGACTACGAAAGCAGCTGTATAAAAGCAGGGTCGGTCCAGGCAGTGTTTGCTGAGGCTTCTTTTAATGCTGTGCATCACTTTATTCGAGCGAGCACAAAGTGACCGATAAATGATCAATGTCTCAAACTGCACTATACTCCCTAGTGTGTGACGGGGAATTGGCTTCCTGTGGACACACACACTTCTGCTTTTCTAACATGGCATTGGAGAGGACGTGAGGGATTTCTGGCCGAGAGACTCAAATTACATTGAATTTAAAAAAATATATACCTTGAAGCTGTAAATGGCAACAACAGATTTACAACAAAGTGCTTTGTTGAAAAATTGTGCAATGTTAGTAGTCGTTATTTCCCATCACTGAAAATCACACATGTATACATTTTCAACCAACAGGGAATTGGTTCTTGAGCTGGTTACATTACAGGCATTTCGCTATCCAGAGTGACGTACAACATACCCAGAGCAGCCAGGGCTTAAGTGCTTTGCTCAAGGGCGCTTCAGCCATTCCTGCTGGTCCAGGGAATCAAACCAGTGACCTTTTAGTCCTAAAGCTGCTTCTCTAACCATTAGACCATGGCTGGTTGCATTCAGGATTCTTTGAAACTTGGTGCCAGCAAGCAAACCGGGCCACATTTTCACCAGTTTTGAGTAAAACTGTTGTAATCAAGGCTGCGTCATGAGCAGAGTGTGTTCTACAATTCACACTAGGAGTAAACAGTAGTAGTAAAATGGTGATTTGTACTGATTACCTGCTTTTGTTCTGTGACTGCAGATTCTTGTTCCATTTTCTGAAGATGCATCCTTTTCCATTGCATCCTCCAATACTGTGCTCCTCTTTCTCTCTAGACTCATGTCAGCACAGTTCTCGCTGGAAAAAAGAAGCCTTTAGTTTTCGCACATACGCTCAAGTACAGTGAAATTCCTCTTCTGAATTTAACCCATCTGAAGCAGTGAACACACACACACCCAGAGCAGTGGGCAGCTATGCTACAGCACATGGGGAGCAGTTGAGGGTTAGGTGCCTTGCTCAAGGGCACTTCAGCCCAACCTCAGACCATGGCTGCCCCATGTTAACCTAACCGCATGTCTTTGGACTGTGGGGGAAACCGGAGCACCCGAAGGAAACCCACGCAGACACGGGGAGAACATACAAACTCCACACAGAAAGACCCCTGTGAGTCGCTGGGCTCGAACCCAGAACCTTCTTGCTGTGAAGCAACAGTGCTAACGACTACACCACCACCATGCTGCCCAGCTACAGCAACAGTCCTCCAGTCTTAGACACATTTAAAGAAATGCTGTAGACTAAAAATGGCTTCAAAATAATAAAATGAAACATTTCAACATTAAAAAAGGACTATAAACAGCTTGCTTTATCTGTAACCACTTATCCTGTGCAGGGTCGCAAGCTGGAGCCTATCCCAGCTGACCATGGGCGACAGGCGGGGTATACCCTGGACAAGTCGCCAGCTCATCACAGGGCTGACACATAGAGATAAACAACCACGGTCAATTTAGAGCCACCAATTAACCTAACCTGCATATCTTTGGACTCTGGGAGGAAACCCGCGCAGACAACATGCAAACTACTCCACACAGAAAGGCCCTCGTCGGCCGTTGGGTTCAAACCCAGAACCTTCTTGCTGTGGGGCGACAGTACTAACCACTACACCACCAACGGTAATCAGTAAGCCATAATAAATGGAACAAAGTCAATATTTAGTGTGAGATGACCCTTTACAACCCCGATTCCAAAAAAGTTGGGACAAAGTACAAATTGTAAATAAAAGCGGAATGCAATGATGTGGAAGTTTCAAAATTCCATATTTTATTCAGAATAGAACATAGATGACATATCAAATGTTTAAACTGAGAAAATGTATCATTTAAAGAGAAAAATTAGGTGATTTTAAATTTCATGACAACAGCACATCTCAAAAAAGTTGGGACAAGGCCATGTTTACCACTGTGAGACATCCCCTTTTCTCTTTACAACAGTCTGTAAACGTCTGGGGACTGAGGAGACAAGTTGCTCAAGTTTAGGGATAGGAATGTTAACCCATTCTTGTCTCATGTAGGATTCTAGTTGCTCAACTGTCTTAGGTCTTTTTTGTCGTATCTTCTGTTTTATGATGCGCCAAATGTTTTCTATGGGTGAAAGATCTGGACTGCAGGCTGGCCAGTTCAGTACCCGGACCCTTCTTCTACGCAGCCATGATGCTGTAATTGATGCAGTATGTGGTTTGGCATTGTCATGTTGGAAAACGCAAGGTCTTCCCTGAAAGAGACGTCGTCTGGATGGGAGCATATGTTGCTCTAGAACCTGGATATACCTTTCAGCATTGATGGTGTCTTTCCAGATGTGTAAGCTGCCCATGCCACACGCACTAATGCAACCCCATACCATCAGAGATGCAGGCTTCTGAACTGAGCGCTGATAACAACTTGGGTCGTCCTTCTCCTCTTTAGTCCGAATGACACGGCATCCCTGATTTCCATAAAGAACTTCAAATTTTGATTCGTCTGACCACAGAACAGTTTTCCACTTTGCCACAGTCCATTTTAAATGAGCCTTGGACCAGAGAAGATGTCTGCGCTTCTGGATCATGTTTAGATACGGCTTCTTCTTTGAACTATAGAGTTTTACAGTGGTGCTTGAAAGTTTGTGAACCCTTTAGAATTTTCTATATTTCTGCATACATATGACCTAAAACATCATCAGATTTTCACACAAGTCCTAAAAGTAGATAAAGAGAACCCAGTTAAATAAATGAGACAAAAATATTATACTTGGCCATTTATTTATTGAGGAAAATTATCCAATATTACATATCGGTGAGTGGCAAAAGTATGTGAACCTCTAGGATGAGCAGTTCATTTGAAGGTGAAATTCGAGTCAGGTGTTTTCAATCAATGGGATGACAATCAGGTGTGAGTGGGCACCCTGTTTTATTTAAAGAACAGGGATCTATCAAAGTCTGATCTTCACAACACATGTTTGTGGAAGTGTATCATGGCACGAACAAAGGAAATTTCTGAGGACCTCAGAAAAAGCGTTGTTGATGCTCATCAGGCTGGAAAAGGTTACAAAACCATCTCTAAAGAGTTTGGACTCCACCAATCCACAGTCAGACAGATTGTGTACAAATGGAGGAAATTCAAGACCATTGTTACCCTCCCCAGGAGTGGTTGACCAACAAAGATCACTCCAAGAGCAAGGCGTGTAATAGTCGATGAGGTCACAAAGGACCCCAGGGTAACTTCTAAGCAACTGAAGGCCTCTCTCACATTGGCTAATGTTAATGTTCATGAGTCCACCATCAGGAGAACACTGAACACCAATGGTGTGCATGGCAGGGTTGCAAGGAGAAAGCTACTGCTCTCCAAAAAGAACATTGCTGTTCATCTGCAGTTTGCTAAAGATCACGTGGACAAGCCAGAAGGCTACTGGAAAAATGTTTTGTGGACAGATGAGACCAAAATAGAACCTTTTGGTTTAAATGAGAAGCATTATGTTTGGAGAAAGGAAAACACTGCATTCCAGCATTAGAACCTTATCCCATCTGTGAAACATGGTGGTGGTAGTATCATGGTTTGGGCCTGTTTTGCTGCATCTGGGCCAGGACGGCTTGCCATCATTGATGGAACAATGAATTGTGAATTATACCAGCGAATTCTAAAGGAAAATGTCAGTACATCTGTCCATGAACTGAATCTCAAGAGAAGGTGGGTCATGCAGCAAGACAACAACCCTAAGCACACAAGTCGTTCTACCAAAGAATGGTTAAAGAAGAATAAAGTTAATGTTTTGGAATGGCTAAGTCAAAGTCCTGACCTTAATCCAATGGAAATGTTGTGGAAGGACCTGAAGCGAGCAGTTCATGTGAGGAAACCCACCAACATCCCAGAGTTGAAGCTGTTCTTTATGGAGGAATGGGCTAAAATTCCTCCAAGCCGGTGTGCAGGACTGATCAACAGTTACTGGAAACATTTAGTTGCAGTTATTGCTGCACAAGGGGGTCACACCAGATACTAAAAGCAAAGGTTCACATACTTTTGCCACTCACAGATATTTAATATTGGATCATTTTCCTCAATAAATAAATGACCAAGTATAATATTTTTGTCTCATTTGTTTAACTGGATTCTCTTTATCTACTTTTAGGACTTGTGTGAAAACTTGATGATGTTTTCAGTCATATTTATGCAGAAATAAAGAAAATTCTAAAGGGTTCACAAACTTTCAAGCACCACTGTAGCTGGCAACGGCGGATGGCACGGTGAATTGTGTTCACAGATAATGTTCTCTGGAAATATTCCTGAGCCCATTTTGTGATTTCCAATACAGAAGCATGCCTGTATGTGATGCAGTGCCGTCTAAGGGCCCGAAGATCACGGGCACCCAGTATGGTTTTCCGGCCTTGACCCTTACACACAGAGATTCTTCCAGATTCTCTGAATCTTTTGATGATATTATGCACTGTAGATGATGATATGTTCAAACTCTTTGCAATTTTACACTGTCAAACTCCTTTCTGATATTGCTCCACTATTTGTCGGTGCAGAATTAGGGGGATTGGTGATCCTCTTCCCATCTTTACTTCTGAGAGCCGCTGCCACTCCAAGATGCTCTTTTTATACCCAGTCATGTTAATGACCTATTGCCAATTGACCTAATGAGTTGCAATTTGGTCCTCCAGCTGTTCCTTTTTTGTACCTTTAACTTTTCCAGCCTCTTATTGCCCCTGTCCCAACTTTTTGAGATGTGTTGTTGTCATGAAATTTCAAATGAGCCAATATTTGGCATGAAATTTCAAAATGTCTCACTTTCGACATTTGATATGTTGTCTATGTTCTATTGTGAATACAATATCAGTTTCTGAGATTTGTAAATTATTGCATTCCGTTTTTATTTACAATTTGTACTTTGTCCCAACTTTTTTGGAATCGGGGTTGTAAAACAATAGCAGTCTCAGGTCCAGTGAGTGCAGTTTTATGCGGAAATGAGCTGTAGGTTTTACTGAGCATCTTCCAGAACCAGCCACAGTTCTTCTGGACACTTTGACTGTCATACTCGCTTCTTCATTTTGCACCAAAACCCAGCAGCCTTCATTATGTTTTCTTTTTAATCTGAAAAGTACACTCTTATGGAATGCGCTGCTCAGATGCAAATTTATTTTTTTCTGTGACATTTAATTTTGTGCTGGAAAACAAACATTTGGAACTCTAAAATGTTTTTGGACTGACTCGATAATGTAGACGTCATAAAATAGAAATCTATAACAAAGTTTGTATGAAAAAAATATATAGGGTGCCTGAGACTTTTGCACAGTACTGTATATTTTGGTTTCAGCTGGGAAGTTCAAAAGAAAGGGAAAGAGGCTGCACTATGCATAGAGATATTTATTCACACAGACGCGTTTCGGCGTGTGCCTTCTTCAGTGTGCTCAAGTACATCAGTGTTACTACAAATCTTAAATACGCACACCCATGTACGCACCCCCATCATCAACCAATGACAATACAATAAAGTTAATAAAATAATTGACTTTGGATATAACATCAACGACACTGACTTCATGTTAAAACTGTTGATGTTATAGTCATGCTGTCTGTTGTTGCCCAAATGAGGATGGGTTCCCTTTCGAGTCTGGTTCCTCTCGAGGTTTCTTCCTCATGTCGTCTGAAGGAGTTTTTCCTTGCCACCGTCACCACAGGCTTGCTCATTGGGGATAGATTAGGGATAAAATTAGCTCATGTTTTAAGTCGTTCAAATTCTGTAAAGCTGCTTTGCGTCAATGTTTATTGTTAAAAGCGCTATACAAATAAACTTGACTTGGCTTTAAATTATTGTATTTAACTTTATGTTTGAATAAATGTCTGTATGCATAGTGCGGCTTCTTTCCCTTTCTTTTGAACCGACTATATGACTTATGACTTTCTTTTGCACTTTTCAGCTGGGAACCAATTTATTTTTGGTCGAAATTTGGTGTGTGAACCAGAACAGAACCTGTTCCCTGTTGTTGCTAAAAGGGTATTTGTGGATCATGAGTACAGGTATGAGACTGAGCAAAGATTATCGTCATGAGGTCAGTCAAAGAGAGCCATCGTGTTTACTTCCTGCTTCGTTTTTTCCTCAGCTTCTCTTACAGGTCTGATCAGCTGACCACGCCCCAATTCTTTGTTAATTATCTTTTTTTTTTTTGCATTTTACACTACCGTTCAAAAGTTTGGGGTCACTTTGAAATGTCCTTATTTTTGAAAGAAAAGCACTGTTCTTTTCAATGAAGATCACTTTAAACTAATCAGAAATCCACTCTATACATTGCTAATGTGGTAAATGACTATTCTAGCTGCAAATGTCTGGTTTTTGGTGCAATATCTCCATAGGTGTATAGAGGCCCATTTCCAGCAACTCTCACTCCAGTGTTCTAATGGTACAATGTGTTTGCTCATTGCCTCAGAAGGCTAATGGATGATTAGAAAACCCTTGTACAATCATGTTAGCACAGCTGAAAACAGTTGAGCTCTTTAGAGAAGCTATAAAACTGACCTTCCTTTGAGCAGATTGAGTTTCTGGAGCATCACATTTGTGGGGTCGATTAAATGCTCAAAATGGCCAGAAAAATGTCTTGACTATATTTTCTATTCATTTTACAACTTATGGTGGTAAATAAAAGTGTGACTTTTCATGGAAAACACAAAATTGTCTGGGTGACCCCAAACTTTTGAACGGTAGTGTACATTTCTTATTTCTTTACACATTTTCTTATTAACCACATGTGCTCATTAGCTGGTCTGTATCCTGGTTCCACTCGTTTTTCAGTGTTATAGTTTCTCCATATTTGGAGTTTTAACCTCTACTTGTCTTTGAGATGACAAAAAGCTTTTCTCTTTTGTTTACGATATCTGCCTGTGTTTTGACCCTGACCATGAATCATAAAGACAGTTTTGGGGGCAGCATTAATAAAGAGACTCGGCGAACTGTCTTAATGACTCTGACTGCCGTTTGTTACTGGAGCTGACAGGAATGAAGAATGTACAACTACGTTTACAACTATTAAACAAGGCTGAAGAAAGGACAAAAAAAAACGAATGAAGCTTGGGGAAAACAAAAAACATTTTAACCATTATATTTGTGCACACAATTAATGAATATTGCAATCAAAGTAAATTCTAAAGCTGCTAAATAGTTAAGGCTTTGAACTTCAAAAAGTCAAACTCAAAAATTCAGTTTTGCCCTCTGAGGATATAAAAGATTTACTCCAGGCGTGTTTAATAATATATTGTCTCTGACTCATCACATTCGTCTTTTATGCTGTCTGTAGAGCCGAGACAAGCAAACACGCAGATATTTCAGGTAATGATAAGCTTACGAGCTCTCCATCATTCTAAACTGCTGTAAGGTGTCTGTCTTTATTGCACCGGGTGAATACAAAGGCATTCAGGCTTAATTCAGGGACTTTTAAAGGCACAGGTGCTATGAACTACAGGAACAAGAAGTCTTCCTTTCCTGTGATGGTCCTCATGAGATAATAATTCCATATAATTGCATATATTACATAGACATGAGTGTTTTATTGGGAAATACACCACTCATATGCTTCATACGAGCTCCATCCGAGACATGGAGAACCAAAACCATAACATAAATCTCTTTATTTTTTTCGGGGTCCGGTTTCCATCAAATCCTGCGCTCTGATTGGCTGGCGAGTGGGTCTGTATCCTACGGTACGGACCCTGGTTACGGACCTCTGGACACTCACTCATTCACAACAACAACAAATATCATAGCAATTTTTGTCAACATTTATTTTTGCATTTCTCAGGAGAATAGCATTAATTTTACATCATGGATAGCGATAACGACAGTGTTCACAGCGAAAGCGAGTTTTACTACCCTGAGGAAGAAGAAATAAAAGAAAACATTTCAGGAGAAAGCTAAAAACCTCTAACTTGCTAACGCCATCAAAAACATGGCTGAATCCTGAATGACTCAGTTTTGTATAAATAGGGGACTACATAGGCGGCAAAATGTAGTTTTCTTCCTGCCATGGAAGTGCACTTGTATACCGAGGAGGAAGCCATTTGCATTACAGCCGTGAATGAGGATTCAAAATGGCGTCTCACCTTGGCTCAGTTTTCCCTTTCGGGCGCTCTCGTTTTCTGCTAGAATTTGGTAAAGAAAAAAATTAATATATTATTTACCAGCTTAAGATCGGTCCGTATGGTGAAATACCATGACCTCGGCCTTGAATACTGACCTCGGCCCAGAGGGCCTCGCTCAGTACTTTCAAGACCTTGGTCACGGTATTTCACGATACGGACCTCCCAGCTGGTAAATATATATATATATATATATATATATATATATATATATATATATATATATATATATATATATATATATATATATATTAGTGCTGTCAAAAATGTCGCGTTATTAACGCGTTAACTTGACTCAATTTTAACGGCGATAATTTTTTTATCGTGAGATTAACGCTCTGTGACATGATGTAGGTTTTTCATAAGCTTTTGAAACTGCTAGGAACTTGGAACAAAGACTTTGTGCAAAAAAACCGATAGCAGCTAGACTGTAATGCCACACCCCGCACAGCCAGAGTCCTCTGCCCTCCTCCCCCAAAGAACCAGCTCGGGCAGGGCGCGCTAGTAGAGATGGGATTTATGGCTCTTTGATGGGATCCGCATCTTTGTGATCCATTCTTTGAAAAGAGCCGTTCAAAAACTGGCTAATTTGGCTCTTTTTAAATATTTATTCAGTTTTAAGAAGACAGCGTCTAGAGAAGCCAGATCCCTCTGAACTGTAAACTCAATGCTATCCCAGAAATCCTTCCTGTAATATGCAAATTTGGCCGCCTCTGATTGGACAGCGCGACGCATCAACAGGCAGAAAGTGTAAAAGTACAAAATGTGTTAAGTGAGCTGAAACAGTAAAGATCAGATTCAATGCAATATTTATCAATGAACAACTTAAACTTAATATAATAGTGTACTTTATATTATAATCAAGCATGTCAAGCCTACCATCACTGTGTAACCTGTCTCTCTGATTAGAGTTGTAGACTAACTCAAACAGTAGATCATTTCACTCATGGTTCTCTTGCTAGCCCCGCGCCGGTGCTCGGCTTAGGTTTCACTTTGCAGTGGCTGTGTCAAGACGTGTTATGCTTTGCAATAAAAAAAAAAAAACACTGGTACAAAGCAAGCCCATTCACTTTTTTATGCTGATAAGAGAATTACAATGTTTTTTTATGTGACAAAAATGTGTGATTAAATTGCGATTAATCGCGAGTTAACTATGACAGTCGCGACATTAATCGCGATTAAATATTTTAATCGCTTGACAGCACTAATATATATATATATATATATATATATATATATATATATATATATATATATATATGTATGTCACTCATGAGGAAGTTGATGAATTGTTTTGATAAATTTGGGTATTTTTATTTGTGAATGTGTCGATATAATAAAAAGAAAATCACACATTGGCTTGAAGATATGAAGTTTATCTTCTCGTGTTGAAAAACTCACATTTTTCATACGAAATACATCACGGATCTGAGTGACATATTTAAATAATATTGGCTGGCTTTTTTTCATGGTATATCAGATATATTCCATTCAGCTAGCATGATACTGAATGAGTCAAAGACAAGTAGCTGAATGGAATATATCTGATATACCATGAAAAAAGCCATTATTATTATTATTATTATTATTATATACAAAATATTTTCATATTAGCATTCTCGAAGGCCAACACTATCTTACCCATGAGTTGGCGCTGTTAGCGCAGCAGTGAAGTCACCTTCCAGCCACTGTAGCATTCATCAGTAGCACAGGCTAACAACCAAGAAACTAAAAGTTCTGTCTCCAGACTCTTCTTCCATGCTCGCTCGCTACAATATTTTTCACTCATACTTAAGTATTCATTTCCCTGTGTAACTTACTGAGTTACTTTTAAAATCAACATTGACAGCTACACACAACGGAGCAACCTAGCAGCCAAAATTCTCTCAAAATCTTCTATATTTAACAAAGCAAACTTGGTGGCCATGTTTGTTTATAAATCATCACAGTCACTCGCTAGCGCAGAAGTTTTACATCTCCGACGTGTCTCTCTTTCAGTTTTCGATGTCCATTGATATGTTTTACTCTTGTAAATATGCGTGAAGAATATCTAATGAAGTTTTGGTCACCTTTCAGGTGTTCAACGCGTCTTTCTCTTTCCCGGCAAACACAGAAACGATTGTATGCATACACAGCAGAAAACTTTCTCATTGAATATTCGCATCAGCGAATCAATATGTGTGGCGTCATGTTGTCTTGACAACCGTGCAATATCGTAAACCATATTCAATGCTCATTCTCCATTGGGTCGAGTGACGTAATACACATAGGATAAGTGATATGCTAACAATATTGCAGGCTATCAAACCAAATGAATGAAACCTGCTAGAAGGGAATAGAACATGTTTTTATTCCATCGAAAAAGTGTCCTGTATGTATAATAATTCCTGATATTTCACTCTGGTGATGTTACTCCCAGTGTTTTCCCGCTGACTCCACTCGCGTTTTCAAAATGGCAAATCAGTTCAAAATTAAAATTCTTTTGATTAACTTCTGGGTTTTTTTTGTTGTTGTTTGTTTGTCTTGTTTTGGGGGGGTTGTGTATGTATCCATATAATATAAAGAACATTACACGGTGGCACGAAGATCTTGTGTTGAAAATATTTTCACTTGTTGCTTCGCTCACTTGTGAACATGTTCACCACTCGAAGATAGACTTCATATCTTCACACACTAATATCCTCTATATATGTTATTTCATAGTTTCAATGTCTTCAGTATTGTTCTACAATTTAGAAAATAGTCAAAATAAAGAAAAGACACATTTTTGACCGGTTTTATATACACAGTGCCCTCCACAATTATTGGCACCCCTTATAAAGCTTAGTAAAGAGGATTAGGGAAAAAAATCAACCTTTTGGTGAAGTAGCTTCATAGAACACTGGGAAAATGAGAAAAATCCAACCTTTAATTGATATAAATGTATTCAGAGAAAAACAAATCCCTCATCAAGACAGTTATTTTCAGCAAAACACATGTGCCACTATTATTGACACTTCTGTATTTAATACTTTGTACAACCTCCCTTTGCCAGTAAAAAACAATGAGTCTTCTCCTATAACATTTTATAAGGTTGGAGATACAGAGCAGGGCATCTGAGATGATTTCTCTGAACAGAATCTCTTCAGATCATCCAGGGTCCTTGGCCCTTTCTTGTGTACTCTCTTATTCAGCTCACCCCACAGGTTTTCAATGGGTTTCAGGTCAGGGGACTGAGATGGCCATGACAGAAGCTTGGTTCTGTGGTCAGTTAACCATTTTTTCTTGATTTGGACATATGCTTCAGATCATTGTCCTGCTGGAAGATCCAGTGATGATCCAGTTTTACTTTCCTGGCAGAAGCAGCTAGATTTTGATTTAAAATGTCTTGGTATTGCATGGAGTTCATGATGCCATGTACCCTAACAAGGTTTCCAGGGCCTTTGGAGGAAAAACAGCCCCAAAACATCACAGAACCTCCACGATATGTTACAGTTGGGATCAGGTTCTTTTCATTTGTGCCATCCTTCTTTTTACACCAAACCCACCTTGAGTGTTTATTGCCAAAAAGCTCTATTTTTGGTATATTAGACCATAGAACACAGTTCCAGTCAAAGTTGTAGTCGCATTTCACAAACTTCAGGTGCTTACATTTGTGGTTAACTGACAGAAAATGGCTTTTTTTTCTGGCAAACCTTCCAAATAATCTGTTGGCATGGAGGTGGCATCCAATTGTTTTGGAGACTTGGAAACCCAAAGATTTTACTTTTTCTTGTAATTCACCAACAGTCATCATTGGGGATTTTTTTCCTCTCTTACCATCCTCCTCACTGAACGTGGGGGCAAAATAAACTTGGATCCTCTTCCAGGCAAGTTTCTAACAGTTCCAATTGGTGTCCACTTTTTATTATTGCCCTAACAGTAGAAATGGACATTTTCAGGTGAGTAGCTATATTTTTTATAATCATTCCCTGACTTATGAAGGTCAACACACTTCTCCCTCATTTGGTTTGCCTTCTCTTATCTTTCCCTTTGTTGATGGATGACTAAGGGAATTTGGCCTATGTGTTACCTCATATTTGTATCCCAGTTAATCAGGAAGTCATGGATTATAGCTTGAAAGTTCCTACACACTCCAATCAACTAAAAAATGTACAATTTAAATGGGAAACCTGCTTCAGTTACATTATGTTCACTATAATTTCCAGGAGTGCCAATAATAGTGACAGATGTGTTTTTGTTGAAAATAATTATCTCTGATTTGTTTTTCTCTGAATAAATTTATTTCAAGTAAAGGTTGGCTTTTTTTTCTCATTTTTCAGTGTGACATGACGCTACTTTGCCAAAAGGTGGATTTTTTCCAACCCTTTTTACTCATTTTTAGAAGGGGTGCCAATAATTGTGGAGGGCACTGTATATATATATATAGAGAGAGAGAGAGAGAGTTAGAAAAAATCCATCTTTTGATGAAGCAGCTTCATCTCACACTGAAAACTCTCACACTGTCACAGCCATCTCAGTCCCCTGACCTGAACCCCATTGAAAACCTGGCTGAGCTGAAGAGGAGAGAGCACAAGAGAGAGCCTCAGACCCTGGATGATCTGGAGAGATTGTGTAAAGAGGAATGGTCTCAGTTGCCCTGCTCTATATCTCCAACCTTATAAAATGTTATAGGAGAGACTCAGTGCTGTTTTACTGGCAAAGGGAGGGTGTACACAGTATTAAATTCAGGGGTGCCAATAATAGTGGCACACGTGTTTTTGTTGAAAATAATTATTTCTTGATGAGGGATTTGTTTTTCTCTGAATAAATGTATTTCAGTTAAAGGTTGGATTTTTCTCATTTTTGCAGTGTGAGATGAAGTGACTTCACCGAAAGGTGGATTTTTTCAAACCCTTTCTTTCTTAATCATTACAAGGAGTGCCAATAATCGTAGAGGGCATGACCACAGCGGGTTTCTCTCATGTACGCCAACAATGAAAATCTAAGGCTACACTGGGCACAGGTTCACCAAAACCGGATGGTTGCTTGTAAACACGTCATGTGGTCTGGAGAATGTTGATTTCTGCTGCAACATGCAGAAGGTAGGGTCAGAATTTGGCATCAACCTGCCAACCTGCCTGGTGTCAACAGTCCAGGCTGGTGGTGGTCATATAGTGGTGTGGGGAGTGTTTTCTTGGATTTGTCAAACAAGACATTCTCAGCAGGTGGCATAGTGGTGTAGTGGTTAGCACTCTTACCTCACAGCAAGAAGGTCCTGGGTTTGAGCCCAGCGATCGACGAGGGCCTTTCTGTGTGGAGTTTGCATGTTCTCCCCGTGTCCACGTGGGTTTCCTCCGGGTGCTCCGGTTTCCCCCACAGTCCAAAGACATGCAGGTTACGTTAACTGGTGACTCTAAATTGACCGTGAATGTGAGTGTGAATGGTTGTCTGTGTCTATGTGTCAGCCCTGTGATGACCTGGCGACTTGTCCAGGGTGTACCCCGCCTCTCGCCCATAGTCAGCTGGGATAGGCTCCAGCTTGCCCGCAACCCTGTATAGGATAAGCGGCTACAGATAATGGATGGATGGCATGATGCACTTGAATGATGCAATCACTTCAACATGGACCAGAATCTCAAAGGACTCTTTCCAACGCTTTGTGGAATCCATGCAATGAAGAACTGAGGCTAAAAGCAAAGGGGGTTCCTACGCATTATTACCATGGTGTTCCTAATAAAATGACCAGTCGATATGTAACCAACTATACCATAATGCGCGCACACAAACAGAATCACTCTGCGTTTACACCTAACAGCCTCTGACTCTTCTGCAATATACACGGTCACAGCTGTGCTTGAATATGAGTCATTATAAGCAGCCTCGGCCGCTGGAGGTTTTATTTTTCCGAGGAACGCGGTCCAATTTATGCATGAGAGCATCCAATCAGGTGCTGTCGCCTCATTAGCTGTGGAAAAATCATTTGCATAAAAAAGTAGACAAAGATTAACTTCCAGGATCTGTCAACGCAACCCAAGATGATAAACGCCAACAAAAATTATAGGCTCAAACTTTCATTGTGAAAAAGTGCAAAAGCCATACTTTTATTTAGTCTCATTGAGATTAGATTAGATTAGATTAGATTAGATTAGATTAGATTAGATTAGATTAGATTAGATTAGATTAGATTAGATTAGACTGGTTGCTTCTGCCTGGATATTTAACAAGTCAGTCAACAGACTAATTGGTCAGGAGGTGTTGATTAATTTTCTATAGCATCAGCTGTGACAATCATAAGTTATAGTTTCTATGGTAACAACTCTTTCACATGGACTTGTATAGCAGATGCTTCACATAAATGGATTTTCGAAATGTGTGAATTTGTTGATGTGGTGAGGTTTTCAGTGAGATGTTGATTTAAAATTTTTGGACAAAGCCTCCAGTGTAGAAAAAAGAGAGTCCGGTGAGGGAACAGCTGTTTACAGCTGCTGTAATGTAAGTGATAACAGGAACTAACTTGTTTCACAGCCATTCCCTAACATTAAGTTTAACTAAAAACTCTGTGTACTGCAGTGTTTTTTGGGATTTAAAGGAACAGTCCACCGTACTTCCAGAATGAAATATGCTCTTATCTGAATTGAGACGAGCTGCTCCGTACCTCTCCGAGCTTTGCGCGACCTCCCAGTCAGTCAGACGCGCTGTTACTCCTGTTAGCAATGTAGCTAGGCTCAGTATGGCCAATGGTATTTTTTGGGGCTGTAGTTAGATGCGACCAAACTCTTCCACGTTTTTCCTGTTTACATAGGTTTATATGACCAGTGATATGAAACAAGTTCAGTTACACAAATTGAAACGTAGCGATTTTCTATGCTATGGAAAGTCCGCACTATAATGATAGGCGTACTAACACCTTCTGCACGCTTCGGCAGCGCATTGATATCTGAGCTCTGTATCAATGCGCTGCTGAAGCGCGCAGAAGGTGTTAGTACGCCTGTCATTATAGTGCGCACTTTCCATAGCATAGAAAATTGCTACGTTTCAATTTGTGTAACTGAACTTGTTTCATATCACTGGTCATATAAACCTATGTAAACAGGAAAAACGCGGAAGAGTTTGGTCGCATCTAACTACAGCCCCCAAAAATACCATTGGCCATACTGAGCCTAGCTACATTGCTAACAGGAGTGACAGCGCGTCTGACCGCGTCTGACTGACTGGGAGGTCGCGCAAAGCTCGGAGAGGTACGGAGCAGCTCGTCTCAATTCAGATAAGAGCATATTTCATTATGGAAGTAAGGTGGACTGATCCTTTAAAGAGTGCACATGAATATAGGCCTACTTTTCACTGGTTTTTGGACACAACTACAAAATAGCAGTGAATTGCTGGGTTGCATCCGATGTCACATCCGCCTGATTTAGATATGCAAGGCATGAAGTGGTGGTCAGCTAAGATGACTGTTCACAAAGCGTTACTATCACTGGGGCGCCTTGCTAGTCGTTAAAATGCCCTACGTTTGTGTTGTTTTGGGCGGTTCGAATCAAACAAACCATAAAACTGATAAAAGTTTCTTCCGGGTTCCCTGTAAAATGATAAAGGATGAAAGAGCAAAGGATTTTATGAAAAGATGATGAGAAAGGTGGCTCTTGAACCTTCTTCAAGCGGAATCGAAGAACGCTCGAGTTTGCACTGATCACTTCATGAAAGCTTTGTAAATTCCTCTGATTTATTTCGTTTGGATTCGCAAATCACTTTTCTCGCCATTTTCCCTTATTTTGTGATGTTTTGAAGTTCAGGAGATGCTAAAGTCCTCAGATGTGTTTTGTTTACTGCTTGATCGTGGTCACCATATTGTAAACCAATACATATATAATAGCTGTAATACCGGGGTCTTTAAAGGGGTTTCTGTTGACCTTTGTGAATGATTTACCAAGAAGAGAAGAGCAGGGAGGGCGGCACGGTGGTGTAGTGGTTAGCGCTGTCGCCTCACAGCAAGAAGGTCCGGGTTCGAGCCCCGTGGCCAGCGAGGGCCTTTCTGTGTGGAGTTTGCATGTTCTCCCCGTGTCCGCGTGGGTTTCCTCCGGGTGCTCCGGTTTCCCCCACAGTCCAAAGACATGCGGGTTAGGTTAACTGGTGACTCTAAATTGACCGTAGGTGTGAATGTGAGTGTGAATGGTTGTCTGTGTCTATGTGTCAGCCCTGTGATGACCTGGCGACTTGTCCAGGGTGTACCCCGCCTTTCACCCGTAGTCAGCTGGGATAGGATCCAGCTTGCCTGCGACCCTGTAGAGCAGGATAAAGCGGCTAGAGATAATGAGATGAGATGAGATGAGATGAGATGAGATGAGATGAGATGAGATGAGGGATGATTGGGAATCGAGCGGCTGTGGTTTGTTTACACCTGATACTAAAACTTGTAGCGTCCTAGCAATCATTGCAAAGAAGTGTACAAAAAGCCCAAAAAGTCAGACTTACACGGGCATAAATGATAAAGGATTTATCTTGTAGTGTCCTGATCCCTAGATCTTTAACCCAGCCACATATAAAAAGTTGTTCTCCTCCATGCTCTTCCAGGTTTTCATCTGTTTGTCCGTGTAGAACGATGTCTGCAGCACCAGGTAGTTTGAGATGTCGGGGAACTCAACAGATGGATAATTTTCCAACTCATAGGAAAAATCCTCCTTTGTTAGCGTGTAAGGATCTACTTAAAGGAAAAGGCAACTTTTGTACAAAATCACCACAAATAGATAGATAAATATATAAAGTAATCGATCATGGAATTTATAGAGAAAGGACAGACCGCATAACAGTATCTTTTAACTTTTAATAATATGGGCTTGCGCTGAGCTCAGCGAAGATGTGTTCCGCCATATTGATCTACTGCGTGACGTCATGCGGCCCACCACTGAAAAGAACTCTTCAGTGCTTCATGGTAATAAGGTAAAAAACCAGTACAATCGCTTCTTCAAAGTTTCACCAAACGGTTTTATTTATGCAACTTAAAGCTCATAATACTGTATAACTTTGGTCGAGTAAAAACACGGAGCAAAAACATGGCTGAATCCTGAATGACTCCTATTTGGATTTGTCCTACCAAGCCTACTGCGCATGCGTGAAGCGGCTCGGCTCGGTTTTCCCTTTCAGGCGCTCTCGTTTTCTGTTAGAATTTGGTAAAGAAAAAAATAAATAAATATTATTTACCAGCTTACCGAGTCCATGAACATAAATCTGACAGCTGACGAGGTCGGGATATAAACGAATCGAATACAAGCCACCCGCCGGGACTCCTAATCACAGTGATCTGTTTGTAAACACTGTTTTCATGGGCCTAGTGACGTCACAGATCAGAGGGAGGCGCATTAACGAAAGATTCTGATTGGTTTATAGTTGCCCACAATCTCAAAATGGCTGACTCCTCCAACTTCGACTCCTCTGTGTCAATTCATGATTTCAAAGTTAAAAATATTTTTTCATGTTCGATATATAATGGAAATAATTAACGGAATTGATTATGTGTATGTTTTTCTCCTATTACACACCTGGTTTTGTACAAAAGTTGCCTTTTCCTTTAAGAGCAACTTTCTGAAGGTATCTTGACCATGCATTGGCCTCTAAACTGCGAAAATAGTCAGAGACAGTTTTCTGTCCTTTCTGCATAACGGCAGCCAAATTGGTTTGCCTGACCACCACTTCATTCACCGGAAGTAAACTCGTAAGCAAAAGTCACATGACTGAATACAACCTATAGGGCCTTTGATTGGAAAGTTTGATTGGATGCCGACTCTTCGTTGTTATGCCGTATCTACAGTCAAGCTCAAACATGCATTCCATAATTGGAAGACTAAAGAAGACAAGAACATGGTTCGCAAACATTCCAAAATTTTCGGATTATATTGGTCAGGACTGGTCATAAATATATTTACTGTAACTTTACCAGATCAGATCTGGAAACTGAAAGGCTCAGAGCAACACTCCATTCAAAATACTTTTCATGTATTATTTCATTTTTTTAACTTCCTGGAAGTCCATCCATCCATCCATCCATCCATCCATTATCTCTAGCTGCTTATCCTGTTCTACAGGGTCGCAGGCAAGCTGGAGCCTATCCCAGCTGACTACGGGCGAAAGGCGGGGTACACCCTGGACAAGTCGCCAGGTCATCACAGGGCTGACACATAGACACAGACAACCATTCACACCCACATTCACACCTACGCTCAATTTAGAGTCACCAGTTAACCTAACCTGCATGTCTTTGGACTGTGGGGGAAACCGGAGCACCCGGAGGAAACCCACGCGGACACGGGGAGAACATGCAAACTCTGCACAGAAAGGCCCTCGCCGACCACAGGGCTCGAACCCAGAACCTTCTTGCTGTGACGCGACAGTGCTAACCACTACACCACCGTGCCGCCCCCTTCCTAGTAATCATTTTTCTTAAAAAAAAAGTCTATATTGAAAATAGAAGAATGTGCTTGGGTTTTTTTTCTATTCCAAGTACATTTAAGATACAAACTTCTGCCTCTGCACTCTGTCCAAAACAAGCTGAGCTCTTACTATTCCCTGATCGTTGACTTTAGATATTAATCTTGCCAGGACCGTGTTAGATGACTAAACCTGCTGTATGGCCAAGTCGAATTTGTTTTATGTATCATTTCATATCACCATTTAGCTTGCAGTCAGCGATTATAAACCTTGTTGCGTGTTTTTTTTCATTGTTCTGATGGTAATTAAATTGGAGCTTATAAAATATTCTCTATATGATGTAATAGAAACAAATGAAAATGTAACACTATTTCACTTGTGAAATCAAAGGGAATTAGATATTAGATATGTGCAAAGCACTACAAAATGAAATATAGCCATTTACCCCAGTTGATGGGACAGTTTGATCTGTTCTCATTTTGAAGATATCTAAAAGGATGTTGATTTCCTTTTTCCTGGGATGGGGATGTGCCTGTTTCTTTCCTTTTTCATTAAAATGTTTGTCTTTTTTTTTTTTACAGTAAATGTGGATATCGACCAATTATATGATTCAAACCGAAGTAGTATGGGACCAAACAGGGCTGTTTAATGGGGCTATAAACAATGGGATAAACTTAGACCAGTAGGTAAAATGTTAAATTAGGCACAAACTTTAGCAGAATTGGACCCAGTCGGTGGAAAAGCAAGCTCAAAATGGCAGGAAGTATCTCAGAAACACTGGCAGTAATACAGGATGAGTGCTGATATTAATTTGATGGAAGGCAAAACCATGTATTCGGAAACAAATGGCACATGTGATGAATTATATTCCCTGTGTCCAAAATCACTCACTACTCACAATATAATGCACTATATAGTGAGCTCGCCATTTTATAGTGCTGTCCGAATGTATAGTGAGAATTGTTACACCCTATATAGTTGACTCATAGTATCCCACAATGCACAGTGAAAAGTAATGTACAACCGATGGTCACTAATATATTCCATCGTGCTGAAAGGAAAAAAGTGTGTTGGGGTGAATGGACGGAGGAAGAAACACATTATAAACGGACATTCAGGTACAATTAAAAATAGTAAGAGGATAGAAAATAAGGGCGGCACGGTGGTGTAGTGGTTAGCGCTGTCGCCTCACAGCAAGAAGGTCCGGGTTCGAGCCCCGTGGTCGACGAGGGCCTTTCTGTGCGGAGTTTGCATGTTCTCCCCATGTCCGCGTGGGTTTCCTCCGGGTGCTCCGGTTTCCCCCACAGTCCAAAGACATGCAGGTTAGGTTAACTGGTGACTCTAAATTGACCGTAGGTGTGAATGTGAGTGTGAATGGTTGTCTGTGTCTATGTGTCAGCCCTGTGATGACCTGGCGACTTGTCCAGGGTGTACCCCGCCTTTCGCCCGTAGTCAGCTGGGATAGGCTCCAGCTTGCCTGCGACCCTGTAGAACAGGATAAAGCGGCTACAGATAATGAGATGAGATGAAAATACTAGAATAAAAGTTACAGTGCAGAGCGATGAATTAATCAAAAGCCTCAAATTTGATTTAATAAAAGGCAGCGGCGAAGAAGAAAGAAAGGATTCAGCCTTGATTAAAAGAACTGAAAGCTGCAGCAGATACAAAGTACTTTGTATTGATTAATGTAGGAAATGCGCTCAGTATAATATGGATTTATCACAAAAATACATGCGTGTATTTATTATTTTGAAAACCCACCAGCCGACTGATCTGGCACGTTTTAATTGTGCGACAGTAATGACGTAAATAACGACACAGTGGAGAAATATCCGAAAGGTTTTTTTTTTTCATTTTACCAATGAGCTTACTATATAGTCCTCTATATAGAATTCCCTAGATAGTGAGTAGGGAGCAGTGAATGAGTGAGTGATTTCGGACACAGCCTTTGTTTGGGGAGCAGCGTTTGTATAAATGTAAATTTATCTATTTATAGTTACATTTAATGCTGTGGAACATATGTGAAACAAGTCACTTACGTTATAGAAGCTATAAACAGTTTCTCACCAGCCTCTCTCTCTCTGTCTCTCTCTCTATCTATCTATCTCTCTCTCTCTCTATCTTGAAGTTAATTTGGTGGGGAAAAAAACATTGCAAAGAAACTGCAACACCTTCTATCCTGAAGACTTTCCTGTGTTAAAAAAAAGTTACTGCTTTCGCTCTGACTGTTATAAATCCCTAACACTGGAGACTCCTTCCAAAAGGCTCGGATTACAATCTCATCTCATTATCTCTAGCCACTTTATCCTGTTCTACTCCTTACAGAAAACACCATATCAATGAGTACACATTTTTTTATCTATTCATGTGGAGCATTGTTGATTGTAAATGTATCAAGAATGAGTGCATTAATATAAAACTTATATAAATATAATATAAAATAAATATAATATAAAAATATAAAACAGCTGCAACGACACTCTCAGAAAACAAAGTTCATTATTGTACCCTGAGCGGTATGCCGGCTTGTCACTGAGGCAGTACCCTCGAAGGTACCTTTTATATACTGCTTGGGAACATATATGTACCTTTTTGGCCTTAAACGGGTACACATAGTTACCTTGGGGTCCAATAATGAGCCCTAGGTGTACATTAGTGTTGACTGTATCACGGTCTAGTTTGGGAATTGCACCGCCTCGGATCGCAAGACCCTACAGTGGATAGTGAGGACAACTGAGAAGATCATTGGAGTCTCTCTTCCCTCCATCATGGACATTTACACCATACGCTGCATCTGGAAAGCTACCAGCATTGTGGATGACCCCACACACCCCTCATACAATCTCTCCACCCTCCTGCTGTCTGGAAAAAGGTACTGAAGCATTCGGGCCTTCACAGCCAGGCCCGAATTTGTAACAGTTTCTTTCCACATGCTGTCAGACTCCTCAGCTCTGAGGGACTGGACTGATAAACACACAGACTGTTGAACACACGACTCCCATTGCAGTCTTTGCACAGTGAAGAACAATGCACTATCACTTTTACAATGTTTATAATGCTTCTCACATACACAGTGTTTACATCAATTTATTTCTTTTTCCATATACTACCTCAAAACGCACACTCAGCTTTCCACACAGTAACACGTAGGCTACTGGTTGGCACTGGGTTGTCTGTTTGTGCTAGTCATCGTTTTTGCACTGTCCTTGTGGTCTGCACTTTATGTTGTCGATGTTTGCACTTTAAGTTGTGAGTAGTTTATTGTCTGCAATGTTTGCACTCACTGTACTCTTGCATTTTATGTTGTATTTGTACATTTTTAGTCTTGTGATGCTTAATGTAGCACCATGGACCTGGAGAAACGTTGTTTCGTTTTAACTGTGTACGGTACCAACTGTATATGGTGGAAATGACAATTAAAAAAAGCCTTGACCTTGACTGTACCTTGGGGGACAGAAATTGACTCCTACTGTACCCCTTTTTCTGATACTGTAGTGTCAGAGCTGCTCATCTCATCTCATTATCTGTAGCCGCTTTATCCTTCTACAGGGTCGCAGGCAAGCTGGAGCCTATCCCAGCTGACTACGGGCGAAAGGCGGGGTACACCCTGGACAAGTCGCCAGGTCATCACAGGGCTGACACATAGACACAGACAACCATTCACACTCACATTCACACCTACGGTCAATTTAGAGTCACCAGTTAACCTAACCTGCATGTCTTTGGACTGTGGGGGAAACCGGAGCACCCGGAGGAAACCCACGCGGACACGGGGAGAACATGCAAACTCCGCACAGAAAGGCCCTCGTTGGCTGCTGGGCTCGAACCCAGAACCTTCTTGCTGTGAGGCGACAGCGCTAACCACTACACCACCGTGCCGCTCATTATTATGATTATTATTAATAATTATTATCACTTTAAATAGAGTTTCAAAAGAAAAACACTATGATTCTAGAGACTGGTAACATGTAAACATGATAAAAATCTGCTTTGTACAGACACTGAAAAGTTTTTTTTTTGTTCATTATGTAATTTATTTGAAATCTGAAGCTTTTTTCTGTATGTCCAGTACTGTGCAAAAATCTCAGGCGCATGCAAAGAAATGCTGTAGAGCAAAGATCCATCCGTTATCAGTAACCGCTTATCCTGTGCAGGGTCGCGGGCAAGCTGGAGCCTATCCCAGCTGACTACGGGCGAAAGGCGGGGTACACCCTGGACAAGTCGCCAGGTTATCGCAGGGCTGCACATAGAGACAAACAACCATTCACACTCACATTCACACCTACGGTCAATTTAGAGTCACCAGTTAACCTAACCTGCATGTCTTTGAACTGTGGGGGAAACCGGAGCACCCGGAGGAAACCCACGCGGGCACGAGGAGAACATGCAAACTCTGCACAGAAAGGCCCCTATCAGCCACTGGCCTCGAACCCGGACCTTCTTGCTGTGAGGCGACAGTGCTAACCACTACAGCACTGTGCCGCCTAGAGCAAAGATGTCTTCAAAAATAATGAAATTTGATGTTTGATCTGAGCATCTTCCAGAACCAGCCACAGTTCTTCTGGACACTTTGACTGTCACACTTGCTTCTTAATTTTGCACCAAAACCCAGCAGCCTTCATTATGTTTTCTTTTTTAATCTGAAATGTGCTCTCTTATGTATGCTCTGGACTCTTACAGTAATGCTTTTATGGCTGAGGACTACAGTTGACTTGCTAACTTTAGGACTGCAGTTGTCATGAACAGTTTTGCACTCAAGTTTCCATCAATGAAGAGTTATAACATCAACGAAACAGACTTCATGTTAAAACTGTTAAAATGTTATAATCATGTTGTCTGTTTTCACCCAAATGAGGATGGGTTCCCTTTTGAGTCTGGTTCCTCTCGAGGTTTCTTCATCATGTCTTCTGAAGGAGTTTTTCCTCACCATCGTTGCCACAGGCTTGCTCATTGGGGATAGAGATTAGGGATAAAATTAGCTCATGTTTAAAGTCATTAAAATTCTGTAAAGCTGCTTTGCGACAATGTCTATTGTTAAAAGCGCTATACAAATAAACTTGACTTGACTTATGTAATATGCTGCTCAGATACAAACTTTTTTGTTCCTGTAACATTTAATTTTGTGCTGGAAAATGAACGTTTGGAACTCTAAAATATTTTTGTACTGACTCCATAATGTAGAAGTCATAAAATAGAAATCTATAACAAAGTACGTACTAAAAAAATTGGATTTATATTTTTCTGTAAAGCTGCTTTGAAACAATGTCTGTTGTTAAAAGCGCGATACAAATAAACTTGACTTAACTTGACAGCACTGTACTTAAAATAAAATGATAATATGAGATCAAATTAAATAAATGACTTAATTACTGGCGGCACAGTGGTGTAGTGGTTAGCGCTGTCGCCTCACAGCAAGAAGGTCCTGGGTTCGAGCCCCGTGGCCGGCGAGGGCCTTTCTGTGCGGAGTTTGCATGTTCTCCCCGTGTCCGCGTGGGTTTCCTCCGGGTGCTCCGGTTTCCCCCACAGTCCAAAGACATGCAGGTTAGGTTAACTGGTGACTCTAAATTGACCGTAGGTGTGAATGTGAGTGTGAATGGTTGTCTGTGTGTTTACATGCACATAGAGAAAATCGAATTTCTGCCATAGCTCGACTGAAATCGAAGTTCTAAATGCCATGGAAACACCTTAGCTCGGCTGAAATCGAAACGAACTGGATTTCTCGTAATCGAGCTACGCGACCTAGATTATGCGATTGTAGCCGAGCTACTTAGTGCATGTAACCCTATCGAGCTACGTAGTCAAGCTACTTACTTCCCTTCCGGAAGTGACGAGTGACGAGACCACAAGCAGGAAACACAGCAGCCTCGGTCGGCATGACAACAGTAGTAGTAGCGAGCAGCAGAAGAGGTCAGGAGGAACAAGGAGACAAAAAACAACAACAATTGAACTTTTTGTGTGTTTATTAAGACATAAGTTAAATTGTAAGCAAAAAATGGACTTTAGAAAAATATACAATTGTGCAAAATAAGTTGTCTTACAAAACAGTGGTCTGCGCAGGACAGTTTGTAGCCAACAGGTGGCAATGACATGTGGTGTGAATGTAAAGTGGAAATCACTCCTCTTCTTCATGACGACAACCGGAAGTGTACCAACACGATGGGGCGTGTAGCGCCACCTGTGGCTCGGGTGCACAATGTACCTCACACAATAGCTCGATTTCCTTGTGTGCATGTAGGATTGGATTTCTCTGGCACCCCTGCTGGGACCCTTAGCTCGATTACCGACAGTAGCTCGATTTGGATGTGCATGTAAACGCACATGGCTATGACCAAATCTTATTTTTTTACATTATACAGAAAATATTCAGCTTCAGGGCGGCACGGTGGTGTAGTGGTTAGCGCTGTTGCCTCACAGCAAGAAGGTCCGGGTTCGAGCCCCGTGGCCGGCGAGGGCCTTTCTGTGCGGAGTTTGCATGTTCTCCCCGTGTCCACGTGGGTTTCCTCCGGGTGCTCCGGTTTCCCCCACAGTCCAAAGACATGCAGGTTAGGTTAACTGGTGACTCTAAATTGACCGTAGGTGTGAATGTGAGTGTGAATGGTTGTCTGTGTCTATGTGTCAGCCCTGTGATGACCTGGCGACTTGTCCAGGGTGTACCCCGCCTTTCGCCCGTAGTCAGCTGGGATAGGCTCCAGCTTGCCTGCGACCCTGTAGAACAGGATAAAGCGGCTAGAGATAATGAGATGAGATGAGACTTAATTACTTCAGGCTTATATATCCAGAGGTGAAGAAGCTCATTATAATTGACTATCTTTAATCCTCTTTAATGATGAGGCTTTCCATCATCACAGATACCGTTAAATACTGTACATTCATCCTCATAACCACTCCCATAAACACACAAAAATCTACTGACCCTTCACTGGTATTTTTTTTATTACTTTTTATTCATGGGAATCATTGTGTCCTTTGCTTTTATCCCTGAGATTATAGTAAGTCCCCGTGTGTTTGGCTGTCAGATGAAGCACATTCACTGTTAATATGCACGACAGGCAATTACTGTGAAATGGGCTTGTGAGCAGGCCAATTCCCCTGGTGCCCTCTGTCTTAACTGCACTATCACCAGGAATAACGATGGCACATTTTAATATGGACCTCCGCTGGCATGTAGATGACCATCCGTGCTCGTGTAAGTATCCTCTTATCAGAACAGCAGGCTGAGATATAAAAACTCCTGGTCAGACTTATTATAAACTGAGATAGTCAGTGTGAGAATTAAAAATCCTAAGGATTAAGGAGATTGAATTCAGGTGGATACTACACAACTGTGTGTACACATATAAAGCAAAAAAGGTTATGACGTTCCACAGTAACACACTTCTGTGTTTATATGTAGAATGGACAATAGGTCGTGTATCGAGTACTTTCCAACCATCCATCCATTATCTGGAGCCGTGACTTTTCTTAGCGGTTTTACCGGAAGTGAAATAGCTGGTGGTCTAAACAGCTGCCGTAGTGCAAACAACTAGCGATAACTTATCAGAGTTCGCTCGTAATCTAGAAGCCACTGCTGGCTTTAGATCTATCCAGAAGATTGCTATGTGCAATGGAATCGACCCGTACAGTCTGGGAAAGAAGGGTTTGTCATACGATCTCGAAAACTACCCTTCAGTCGATTTCCCCGACATCTCGAACTATCTGGTGTTGCAGACGTCCTTCTACACCGCAAAACAGATGAAAGCGTGGAAGAGTATGGAGGCTTACAACTGTTTTGTACGTGGCTGGGTAAAGGACCTCGGGATCAAGTCGCTGCCGAACGAATCCTGTATTGTTTTTGCCCGTGTAAGTACTGTATGTTTTTTCTTTTAAGCTTTTCGTTCGCGTCTTTACAACGAAGCGCTGCAAGTTGAAGTGTAAACAAACAGCAGTTGGCTTGATTCTCGCTTGTGTTGGCTCTTATCTCTCAGGTAAATCATTCACAAAGATCATCAGAAACCCCTTTAAAGACCTGGATCTTAGTTAAACAAGATGGAGAAGTGATCACGGCGCATTGTAACTGTATGGCTGGGGAAGAATTTTGTTGTGACCTTCATGCATATGGACTTTGTGAGGAGTGAGGAGGAAGCAAAGAAACAGCTGGGGACTTTAGCGCTTCGTGACAAAAAAAATACCGTAAAATAACAACACACAGCAAGAAAAGCACTTGGAAAACACTAAGGACGTAGCTGAGAGGGAGATACAAACCTTTCACCAAGTGATCACTGCAAACTCGAGCATGCTTCGACTCGGCTCCCTTCGATTTCAGTGAGAGGTTCAAAAGCCACCTTTCTCTACGTCTTTTTGTGAAATCCTGTGTTCCTTCACCCTTTTTTATTAGTTCACGGGGAACCCTGAAGAAACTTTTATCAGTTTCATGGTTTGATCAATTCAAACAACCTAAAACAACCCAAGGTAAGGCATTTTTCATGCGAGCAATGCACCTTCTCCATACAAAGGCTTTGTCAACTGAGCTTTGATAGACCACCAGCTAAAGTTTTGAATAACTAATGAGGCGGATTTGGCATCACATGAAACCCAGCAATCCTGTGCAGGGTCGCAGGCAAGCTGGAGCCTATCCCAGCTGACTACGGGCGAGAGGCGGGGTACACCCTGGACAAGTCACCAGGTCATTGCAGGACTGATACACAGAGACAAACAACCATTCACACTCACATTCACACCTACGGTCAATTTAGAGTCACCAGTTAACCTAACCTGCATGTCTTTGGACTGTGGGGGAAACCGGAGCACCCAGAGGAAACCCACACAGACACAGGGAGAACATGCAAACTCCATACAGAAAGGCCCCCATCAGCCACTGAGCTCAAACCCAGAACCTTCTTGCTGTGAGGTGGCAGTGCTCACCACTACACCACCGTGCTGCCACTTTCCAACCAATTTGAACATTTTTTTTTTCATCTATTGGACCTTTTATTTTCCTTCAAAACATATGCTAACACCAAATGTCTGTTATTAACAGTACTATTTATGTATATTCCTATCTCAAAGAATGTCTTGTTGCACTGTTGGTGATGTTACATTACATTACAGGCATTTAGCAGATGGTCTTATCCAGAGCGATGTACAACATACCCAGAGCAGCCTGGAGAGCAGTTGGGGATTAGGTGCCTTGCCCAAGGGGGCTTCAGCCATTCCTGTTGGTTCAAGGAACCAAACCAGCGACCTTTTGGTCCAAAAACTGCTTCTCTAACCATCAGGCCATGGCTTCCCCCAAAAAAACCACATGAAATCTAAGTAATAACACTTTAGTTTTTAAGACACACTATCACAAAGACAAATTACTCAAAAGTGGCTTTGGCTTGAGGCCAAGTCGCAACCTCCACGCCTGAAAAGTGAAGCCAATGCTGAAGTGCTAAAATCTGCAGTTCCTCGAAAGGCCACTTGAGGCTGGTTCCAAAAGTGAGTCAATTCCCATCAACCCCCATGTTAAAATGTCCAACTTTACAGCGAAAACAAACATGCTAACAGCCTGGTACAAAAAACTGTTTCGGTCTCTATAGCTAGTTTCCCCCTTCATGACAACTGTACGGGGAGTGAATTTTTATATAATTCAGCAGTTTATATTATACTGAGCCATATATTTATGCATAATTAAGGGCGGGGCTGATTTAAGTGACAGCTGGGTTTATGTCATCTTGTTAATGGCTAATTGGCATTACCTCAGAACTCAAGCCAAATTCGCCACAGGTGATGGATTTAAGTAAATTTATAGGGCCTTGCTTCTTTTTGTCGAAGAGCTTTTCCATGCAAATGCAACTTTTACACACTACTACACCTGTAAGTTATTTTAATTTGCTTTATTAGACTGTACTTACTTTTCAATATTTTTGATGTCGCTGCTGATGAAGTTTATCCGGCTCTCCCCTTCAGTAAATTAAGCTCAGACTGACAACTTGATAACTTGAGCGAGTAAAAAATTACATTTTGGAGTTTAGCATAGGGCGGCATGGTGGTGTAGTGGTTAGTGCTGTCGCCTCACAGCAAGAAGGTCCGGGTTCGAGCCCCGTGGCCGGCGAGAGCCTTTCTGTGCGGAGTTTGCATGTTCTCCCCGTGTCCGCGTGGGTTTCCTCCGGGTGCTCCGGTTTCCCCCCACAGTCCAAAGACATGCAGGTTAGGTTAACTGGTGACTCTAAATTGAGCGTAGGTGTGAATGTGAGTGTGAATGGTTGTCTGTGTCTATGTGTCAGCCCTGTGATGACCTGGCGACTTGTTCAGGGTGTACCCCGCCTTTCACCCGTAGTCAGCTGGGATAGGCTCCAGCTTGCCTGCGACCCTGTAGAACAGGATAAAGCGGGTAGAGATAATGAGATGAGATGAGATGAGATGAGTTTAGCATAGAAATAACATCCATTCAGCATGAAGATTTGCGTAGCAACAGTCACCAAGTGACACATCTCTTCACTAAATCGCAGGTTTGGTCAATTGTTTCATATAAAATACTGTGTTACTGTGCCTATCATAGACTGACCATCGAACAGTAGCTGCTATATCGCTAGCAATATAAAAATATAATATAAAAAATATTATAAAAAGCATGCTGAGATGCTTTTCTGCTCACCACAGTTGTAAAGAGTTGCTATGAGTTACTATATCCTTCCTGGCAGCTCGAACCAATCTGTCCATTTTCCTCTGAGCTCTTTTATCAACAAGGTGTTTGTTTCCACCCACAGAACTGTCACTCACTCACTCGATGTTTTTTTTGTTTTTCACACCATTCATAGAGTGTAAACTCTAGAGACTGTTGTGTGTGAAAACCCCAAGAGATCAGCAGTTTCTGAAATACTCAAACCAGTCCATCTGGCTCAAACCAACATCCATGCCACAGTGAAAGAAAGTCACACTTTGAGATCACAATTTTTCCCATTCTGATGTTTGAACAGGGCGGGACGGTGGTGTAGTGGTTAACACTGTTGCCTCACAGCAAGACGGTCCTGGGTTCGAGCCCAGCAGCCAACGAGGGCCTTTCTGTATGGAGTTTGCATGTTCTCCCTGTGTCCGGGTGGGTTTCCTCCGGGTGCTCCGGTTTCCCCCACAGAGTCAAAGACATGCAGGTTAGGTTAACTGGTGACTCTAAATTGAGCGTAGGTGTGAATGTGAGTGTGAATGGTTGTCTGTGTCTATGTGTCAGCCCTGTGATGACCTGGCGACTTGTCCAGGGTGTACCCCGCCTTTCGCCCATAGTCAGCTGGGATAGGCTCCAGCTTGCCTGCGACCCTGTAGGACAGGATAAGCGGCTACAGATAATGGATGGATGGATGTTTTAACATTGTGAACATTAACTGTAGCTCTTGATTTGTATCTGCATGATTTGACGCACTGTGCTGCTGTCAAGGGATCGGCTGATTACAGAACTGCATAAAACAGCAGGTGGATGGGTGTTCCTAATAGTGTAGTGTATATATTTTCGAAACCTTTTCTTCTTAGCTTGGCTTTCAGTAATCTTTTGAAAGATGTCCTGCAATTTCACTCAAGCATCCTTAAGCGTACTCAACAAAATATTTATTGAGAGTGCACATTAATATAAGTTCCAATAACATGCTCAGAAGTGTAGAGTTGCAGGAATCCTAACATCTCTCAGAATTTTTAGCAAATCCATGACCCCAGGAGTGAACGTTTCCTGTCGCAGTGGGAAGTCAAGTGGTATAAAAAGCTCAAAGCCCTTCCTTTTGCGTCACAATTGAGCTTGAATCTAAAAATCTTCCGAGTTCTTCTTTAATCCTCTTTTGAAAGTTTATGTCCCTTAACTGTTCAAAGAAAAAATTTAGCTTTATATCTTTGCTCATATCTGCTATACTCAAACATTATATACTGTAACTCTGTAACCTTTAATCATAACCTCCAGGAGGTCTGTAAGTCCTAAAATACTGTCACAGTGAAAGTGAAAATAATGTGTTTTGGGCGGCACGGTGGTGTAGTGGTTAGCACTTTCGCCTCACAGCAAGAAGGTCCGGGTTCGAGCCCCGTGGCCGGCGAGGGCCTTTCTGTGCGGAGTTTGCATGTTCTCCCTGTGTCCGTGTGGGTTTCCTCCGGGTGCTCCGGTTTCCCCCACAGTCCAAAGACATGCAGGTTAGGTTAACTGGTGACTCTAAATTGACCGTAGGTGTGAATGTGAGTGTGAATGGTTGTCTGTGTCTATGTGTCAGCCCTGTGATGACCTGGCGACTTGTCCAGGGTGTACCCCGCCTCTCGCCCGTAGTCAGCTGGGATAGGCTCCAGCTTGCCTGCAACCCTGTAGAACAGGATAAAGCAGCTACAGATGATGAGATGAGATGAGGCTGTTCTTGATTCACAAGAACACTGGGCTTTCTTGAAAAACTGCCGGGTTTTTTGTTTGTTTGTTTGTTTGTTTGTTTTTTCTTGCATAGCAAAGCAAATCAGCCGTCGCTAGCTCTTGACTAGAATATTTAATACAGGCATGTTTTCTCGCAGTCTCTCTCATCAATATGCAGGACGAACACAAAGGAAAAATCAGCTCATTAAATGATGCTCGGGTTTAAGCGAGACACGTTCATGCTTCTGAAATGGAATTAACTTATTGTGTCTGTGGTTGAAAACAAAAGGCAGATGATGTCTTTGTTTCAGATTTAACACACTGGAAATAATGACATGAAAATGACAAAAGAAGCAGACGGGGTCAAATCAGAACATCTGCCTCTGAGCTAAATCTCTCTTAGTTGTTTTTTTTGTGTGTGGGGTTTTTTTTTTTTCCGTTTCACAGTGCTTAAAATGCAGCACCTTCCTCTGAACGATTTCAAAGCAACAGCTTCTCTTCTTTCTGTTCTGAACGCATTTCTTCTGGGAGAGGAATCGTCCTTATAGTGTTGGCTTTGAAACTCATTAACATCAATAATATGCACCTCTGTGTGATATCACTGGGCTTCTGTAATGAAATACCACAACGACAGTTTCTCTCTCTCTCTCTCTAACACTCATACACTTTTACAGTGGGTCACTTCAAGCTTTCATTGACTAGACTGTAGATGAATGAGAGATTTATTTCAATGTAATGTGAGAAACGAGACATTTAACATCTAGGTCAGTCCTCAGCTTCTCTGCTCACTGAACATCCTTTCATCTGCCCGATGTTCTGAAGGAAGACAGTTTCCCAAAATGATTTTATGTACCGTGAAGGGAAATGCGGCAGAGCTGCAGCACTCCACACTTAACGAGTTTGACATTATAAAGGTCTACATAAAAATGCTCTGCATTTGAAAGTGAGATTATACCCCAGTAACTTGCAGTGTCCTTCTGTCTTCACGTTATCGCATAAAACAAGCACAGTACACTTTAGCACGTTGTTAAAGTGTATTCTGTTCAAACAGGAAATTATATTGAAAGTATATTTAACAGTTATTCCATGAAATCGAGTCGTACATGAGCTGATAGCCAACGAGGCGCGTAGCACCGAGTTGGCTATAAGCCGTGTACGACGAGATTGAGTGGAATAACTGTTTTATTCTATTCTATCCACATTCACTGGATTTTGAGAAACAAAGCATTTTTATTTTTGCAAACTCGATCAATAAAAACTTTGTACAAAACAAAATCATTTCCGCTTAGAATGTAAACGAACCAACGAAATGACAGGAGAAATTTGTGAAAAATGTTATACTGATAAGTCTTCTCATCTCATTATCTCTAGCCGCTTAAGCCTTCTACAGGGTCGCAGGCAAGCTGGAGCCTATCCCAGCTGACTACGGGTGAAAGGCAGGGTACACCCTGGACAAGTCACCAGGTCATCACAGGGCTGACACATAGACACAGACAACCATTCACACTCACATTCACACCTACGGTCAATTTAGAGTCACCAGTTAACCTAACCTGCATGTCTTTGGACTGTGGGGGAAACCGGAGCACCCGGAGGAAACCCACGCAGACACGGGGAGAACATGCAAACTCCGCACAGAAAGGCCCTCGCCGGCCACGGGGCTCGAACCTGGGCCTTCTTGCTGTGAGGCGACGGCGCTAACCACTACACCACCGTGCCGCCCTTGATAATTCTTAAAAAAAATTTTTAAAAAATACATTCTTACCATCATATACTTTTATTCCATATTTTGTTGCGCTTTTTTTTGTATTTTTTGGGGTTTTGTTTTTAAGTAGAGTTTTTATTTCGCCTTTGGTTAGTTCAGCAACACATGCCACCATTTTTTTCTCCTTCTTCTTTACGATTTTTTTGGTGGTTGGCAAACCAACTTAAAGGTGCATTACCACCACCGACTGGGCTGGAGTTTGGAACAGGAGATATTGGGGGGGGAACTATATTCTTTTATATTTCTGTTTCTTTTAAATACTTGATAACAAAGCTGCCATTTTGTTTTTCTCTACTCATGGTATATGAGCTGATATCCTAGTTGTAGAGTAGCCAATCAGAGCATGTGATTGGTCATAGCCAGTGAATGTGAATAGAATAATACAATTTATTATCAGTGTCACATTTCTGTACTTGCACAGGACTAAACTATTAGAAACTAGAAGGGAACCCGTTAGAGTACATACCTCCGCCAAGCCACAGGTTATCAACATCAAAATCAAATCACTTGAAGCTTGGATAATACTCAAGCTGTCCACCAAATTTCATCCAAATCCGTTCACTACTTTTTGAGTTGCATTGGGAACAAACAAATGGAGATGAAAACATAACCTCCTCCAACAAAGTTAGCAGAGGTAATAACACTTACATATTTTAGATTACACTCACTACACTAGCCATAGACAGCATACAGTACTGTGCAAAAGTCTTCAGCACCCTATTTTTTTCATACAAACTTTGTTATAGATTTCTATTTTATGAATTCTACATTATCGACTCAGTACAAAAACATTTTAAAGTTCCAAACGTTCATAATTTTCAAACACAAAATTAAATGTTGCAGAAAAAAAGTTTGTATCTGAGCAGCGTATTCCATAAGAGAGCACTTTTCAGATTAAAAAAGAAAACGTAATGAAGGCTGCTGGGTTTTGGTGCAAAATGAAGACGCGAGTGTGACAAAGTGTCCAGAAGAACTGTGGCTGGTTCTGGAAGATGCTCAGTAAAACCTACAGATCATGTCCGCATAAAACTGCACTCACTGGACCTCTGACTTTTTTTTTAAGCAATGGGTCGTCTCACCAAATATTGACTTTGTTTCATTTATTATGGCTTACTGATTACTGTTTATAGTATTTTTTATGTTAAAACATTTAATTTCATTATTTTTAAGCCATTTTTGTTCTACAGCATTTCTTTATATGTGCCTAAGACTTTTGCACAGTACTGTATATTAAAGACTGTACTTAGTCATTCAAGTAAACTTTACCTCAGCATGGGAAACACTTGTTCTTTAACACTTGTTGTTGTGTTTTTGTTTTCCTCTTGTTTGTCAGTAAATATTCCTTATTAACACTATGGATGGAAATTTTTATGCCACACAATTTACAGCCCCAATTCCAAAAAAGTTGGGACACTGTGTAAAACATAAATGAAAATAGAATGTGAAGATTTTCAAATCATGGAAACCCGATATTTCAATTAAAGTAGTACAAAGACAACATATCAAATGTTGAAACTGAGAAATTTTATTGTTTTTTTAAAAATATATGCTCATTTTGAATTTGATGTCAGCAACACATTACAGAAAAGTTGGGACGGGGCAACAAAAGACTGAAAAAGTTGTGTAATGCTAAAAAAAACGTAATAAAAAAATTTATTTGGTTAATTGGCAACAGGTCATTAACATGACTGGGTATAAAAAGAGCATCCCAGAGAGGCGGAGTCTCTCAGAAGTAAAGATGGGGAGGGGTTCACCGCTCTATGAAAGACTGCGTGGGCAAACAGTGCAACAATTTAAGAATAATGTTCCTCAATGTAAAACTGCAAAGAATTTGGGGATCACTTCATCTATGGTACGTAATATCATTAAAAGATTCAGAGAATCTGGAGAAATCTCTGTATGCAAGAGATAAGACTGAAAACTGACACTGGATGCCTGTGATCTTCAGGCCCTCAGGCAACACTGCATGAAAAGCAAACACGTGTCTGTAGTGGAAATCACTGTATGGGCTCAGGAACACTTCAGAAAACCATCGTCTGTGAAAACAGTTCATTACTGCATCCACAAATGCAAGTTAAAACCAGATACAAACAATATCCAGAAACACCTCCATCTTCTCTGGGCCCGAGCTCTTTTACGATGGACTGAGGTGAAGTGGAAAATTGTCCCGAGGTCTGACGAATCAAAAGTAGAAATTCTGTTTCGAAATCATGGACACCACGTCCTCCAGGCTAAGGGCCTCTGCATGCTCTTGTGACAAGGCTTTCGCAGATAGCTTTTCGCAGACAGTTGTAATTTATCGTTGAGCGGGGAGTAATAGGCGTGCGCGATGTTATTCACCGCCACAACGCAAGGGGGCGCAAAGCCGTGAAATCGCTAGGAGTAGTTGGTGGGTGTGGTTAGTGGAGTGTTTATCCTCCAGTTACTTATAATGACTAGAACTGGAGTCGTATAGATGTACGTACTTCCTCACTTCCTCGATCAACTGCTCTTCGTGCTGCGCCATCTTCGCTCGTGTTTTTAAAAATGGCGATAGTGAAAACAAAACAAACCGGGAAAGTAGGGAAGCAGAAGTGTGTGTACAGCGGATGTAGAGTGGACCAATCAGAGCCCTCTTGTCTGCGACGCTGTCTGCGAGGCTTCTGCGGTGGTCACAATTTTTGGGAGGTGCGCGCAGAGCGTCTGCGAAGGGTGGGGGGCTACACAGACGCCATCTGCGAGGACTGCATTGTCAGCATAAATTGGCCTTTAAGAGGAGAGGGAGCACCCGGCTTGTTATCAGTGCACAGTTCAAAAGCCAGCATCTGTGATGGTACGAAGGTGCATTAGTGCACATGACATGGGTAGCTTGTACACCTGGGAAGGAATCATTAATGCTGAATGATATATACACGTTTCAGAGCAATATGCTGCTATCCAGACAAAATCATTTTCAGGGAAGGCCTTCCTTCTTTCAGCAAGACAATGCCAAACCGCTTTCTGCCCATATTAAAATTGCACGGCTCCATAGTAAAAGAGTCCAGGTGCTAAACTGGCCTGCCTGCAGTCCAGACCTGTCTCCCATTTAAAACATTTGGTGCATTATGAAGCATAAAATATGACAAAGGAGACCCCGAACTGTTGAGCAACTGAAATTGTATATCAGGCAAGAATAGGACAACATTTCTCTTTGACAAACTACAGCACTTGGTCTCCTCAGGTCCCAAATGTTTACAGAGTGTTGTTAAAAGTAGAGGTGATGCAACACAGTGGTAAACATGCCCCTGTCCCAACTTTTTTGAAACATGTTGCTGGCATCAAATTCAAGATGACCATATATTTTTCAAAAAAACAATACAATTTCTCAGTTTCAGCATCTGATATGTTGACAGTTTACAAGTGCTTTTTTTTTTTTAACTGTGAGACGAATATTGAGTGAAAGCTTGGGGTTTTTTTAACAACAGCTTAGGGTCGTATCAGAATCATGTCAAAGCTTTGCCAGTTGCTCGAGGAATAACTCCGGATGCATGTACGCACGGCAATTTTGCATATTTGGTGTAATCCCCAAAAATACACTATATTGATATGATAGAGCTTGCACACAACATGCTTCTTGTCCATTTCCTAAAATCTGCAATGTCGCTTTCAAAGCATTAAAAAGGTTCATTAGCACCTTCTGACCAATCAGAATGAAGACTTCCACAGTGCTGTTGTATAAACCAATCTAAATACAGTATATTGAGAAACATGCTTTGTGTTTGCTCATGCGTTCTGCGTTGGAATATAATGCTTAATCATGAGCCGTTTACATGACGTGGTTAGTATAATGAATATGAGAGCACTAATCCCAGTACAGGCTGTATCTGTTGACTCTGTGTTGCTCTTAGTTTCAGCATGTCCTCTCTCGTCTTATGCACTGCCTCCGTTTGAGCTCTGGTGAAGTCTGAAGAATCAGTGCCATCTAATGATGGTGAGTCCCCTTTGGATAAAAGGAGGGCAAGGTTGGCAAACATCCATGTGGAAAATGTCCTTTGAAAAGCAATCAACCAAGAGTGAAATAAAGGACATGCTAAAAATACTTGTAAAGTGACAACGGTGTTGTTTGCACAGTAATTAGTATGGACTAAATATGGAAAGAAAGAATAAACATGGCCACTGTAGCGTGAACGAGAGCACGAGAGAGAGACAGAAATGATCCCAAATGGCTGAGCTGGGAGAAGATGGTGGAGAAAAAGAAAGTGACAAAGAGCTAACATTCAGCCTCAACCAACTAGAAAGCACACAAAAGCAAAAGGACGTGCAGTGTTTTTCAGCAGTGCATGCACATCACACACACAAACAGGTATTCACATGCTAATGACAAGGTTCTGCTACTTTTCTCTCATTCATTGCTGTTTAGCACTATGGTATCACTAACATCACCAACCCAGTCATTAATGTCTGTGTGACAAAAGTATCATCTATGCAATGGAGGTACAAAAATGTCCTGCTGAAAAACATAGTGTATTTCCGCCTCCTGGAAACAGCTAGCGAGGATTGAGGATGAAAATAAAAATGATGATCTGAGATGAGCTTTATGTGCAAACCTCATTAGCGGTGTGTTACTGATAAAGACTGGAAGTGAAGCCATATTGATTCTACCTCCTACTTCTTCTCTTTTTTCCTCCCAGCACATGGTGTACAGATTGACTGCATGCCACCTGCTGATTCACATCATCTTCACCAATCCACACATCCGGGGGAAAAAAAGAGTCTGAGGTACACAATCATTGGTCCTTGCTGACAATGTGCTATTTTATAGTTATACCACAGCATTGTTGAGCTGGCAAATCTGTTGGATTCATTTTCTATAACAGCAACTCTGACTGTAGTTCCAGCTGTAATTCAAATGCCAGGTTTATATTAATGTGCTCGATTGAATACATTCGTGTTTCTATAGTAACAGTTCATTCACAGGGACTTGTATGGTGGACAATATACACTACCGTTCAAAAGTTTGAGGTCACCCAGACAATTTTGTGTTTTCCATGAAAAGTCACACTTTTATTTACCACCATCTCATCTCATCTCATCATCTCTAGCCGCTTTATCCTGTCCTACAGGGTCGCAGGCAAGCTGGAGCCTATCCCAGCTGACTACGGGCGAAAGGCGGGGTACACCCTGGACAAGTCGCCAGGTCATCACAGGGCCGACACTTAGCCCATGTTTACATTAGACCGTATCAGCGGATCATCAGATTAACATTTTTAAAACGATTTGCGTGCACACAGCAACACCAATACACGGATACGCTCGGCTCCGCAGGCATCCTGCGCTCCAAATCACTCCGCCCTGAACAGCGAGTGCCCTCTGGAGGGTGCGCACTCCGGCCCTGCGCAGCTCACAGAGCGCGCGAGTGAAGTGAACAAGCTGTGATTCGGGACTGAGCCGCTGTGTGTGTGATCCCAGCGCATATCACTTACCACTTGCAAGTGGAAGGATGGCAAGCCTAAAGACAATCATAACTACACAATGGGCAGTATTTGCATCAGTATTTGCAGTATTTTCATACTTTTATACTCTTTAATGAAAGGTGATACAAGGCGGAAGTCCGCACCGTTTTTCAGCAGTCGCGTCACATGACCAACGCCAGCGAATCAGGAAGGTGGATGTCACAGTGACGTTGTCCAATGACGATGCCAGCTAGAGCTCAGCACAGCGTATCCGCATATTCTCAATGTTTACACAGCACTGGAACTGACACGATCTAGATTGAATACGTGGACCCTGGAGGATTCCCGTTTCCCGGCGTTTCCAGGCGGTTTAATGTAAACGGACAGTGCATCCGCGAAGAAAACGAGACAGATACGGTCTAATGTAAACGTAGCCATAGACACAGACAACCATTCACATTCACACCTACGCTCAATTTAGAGTCACCAGTTAACCTAACCTGCATGTCTTTGGACTGTGGGGGAAACCGGAGCACCCGGAGGAAACCCACGCGGACAACATGCAAACTCCACACAGAAAGGCACTCGCCGGCCACGGGGCTCAAACCCGGACCTTCTTGCTGTGAGGCGACAGCGCTAACCACTACACCACCGTGCCGCCTATTTACCACCATAAGTTGTAAAATGAATAGAAAATATAGTCAAGACATTTTTCTGGCCATTTTGAGCATTTAATCGACCCCACAAATGTGATGCTCCAGAAACTCAATCTGCTCAAAGGAAGGTCAGTTTTATAGCTTCTCTAAAGAGCTCAACTGTTTTCAGCTGTGCTAACATGATTGTACAAGGGTTTTCTAATCCTCCATTAGCCTTCTGAGGCAATGAGCAAACACATTGTACCATTAGAACACTGGAGTGAGAGTTGCTGGAAATGGGCCTCTATACACCTATGGAGATATTGCACCAAAAACCACACATTTGCAGCTAGAATAGTCATTTACCACATTAGCAATGTATAGAGTGGATTTCTGATTAGTTTAAAGTGATCTTCATTGAAAAGAACAGTGCTTTTCTTTCAAAAATAAGGACATTTCAAAGTGACCCCAAACTTTTGAATGGTAGTGTACATCATCTAAATCTAATAATAATAATTATGTGTTGCTACTTAACAAAGAAATTGTTTTTGAGATGTACGTTAAGCATTTATAGGAGGAGTCTCCAGTATCGGCATGCAATTTTTTTTCATCTTATTAAATTAGAGAGAGAGAGAGAGAGAGAGAGAGAGAGAATGGTGAGGGAATGAATGGTTATATCTGCTTTAACGTAAGGGATAACAGGAACTAACTTGTCTCTTGGACGTTTCACAGCATTAAAGCTAGACTGCCTTTCAGATTTTTCAAGCGTAAGACAAAAAAATAACTTTCCCCGACACCTAATTATTTTTGTTTAGTGGACTGAAAACTACTGAATTTGAATCACAGACTTCCACTTTTATTAGTTTTTTTTTTTAAATAGAACAATTAATGAATTTCAGGCCACTTGGCCCTAAATTCTCTGCTATTTTTTCCTGCTTCACCATGACCCAATACAAGATACTACATCATGTATGACATGGTGGGCTTCCCCATTTGCTCAAGGCCTTGTGGGATACAAATTTGAAACAGGAGAGAAAAATGGAGGACGTGAGTGTGCAAATGAAATGTGAAAGACCGACTACAGTAACGGAAAGCAAGAAGAAAAGACATTGTTATATACGAAGGAAAGGAAACGCAGGACCAAACTAATAAATATCGGCAGTCAGCGAGCACCTCGGTGTGATCAGCTGTTCATTTAGCAACAGAATGATGGAACTGTCAGCAGGCTTGTAGTACTCAAGTCCGACTCGTGCCCTAATTTTAAGGACTCATGACTGGACATGGACTTGAACACTGATGACTCAGATTCGGACTCAGACTCATAAACTGGAGACGAGGACTTGGATTTTTTTCTTTATTTTTTGTAATGTGCCATAATAATTTGGCATAAGATATTTATATCTATATTAATTTTTGTACTAATTTCATGCAAGAGTGTCATACCTGTGCATCAGATAGACTCTCGAGCGCACTCCGGACAGCATTAAGGCACTGGATGCCAGCTGCCGTAAAACCCAAAAGATGAAGAAGACGATGAAGGTAAACCTGCGCATGCGCACACGGACTTCCTCTGTCTGCTTGACTGCGCAAAGCGAGCAATTTCATGCACATTATTTGCTCAGGAATCCCCTCAAATTAAATAACTTCCCAGCCACAGAATGACCTGTTTTTTTAAGATATTACAGAAATACATATATCGCAATGACTAAATTTCAGAGGGAACTAAATTTCACTGATTTTAGTAAATCAAAAGGCCGTCTCACTTTAAATGTAACAATTTTTATCCTTTTATAGTCATTTATTAATAAATTGGAATTTGCAATCGTTGGCAATTTGCTGTGGTATAAGTGTAAATAATAAATCATACCAAAATAAAACAGAATAAAACTTTTCAGGATGTGCTGTTAATGGAATGTTCTTCATGGTGGAACATACAAGCTCATCTAAATCACCCCAGCATGTGGAAAAATGTGTTAGGTCTGATAAGACCAATATAGAACTTTTTGGTAAAATCTATAAGATGTATTTGGTGCAAAATCAAGGCAGCTTATCACCCCAAAACACCATACCCACAGTGAAGCATGGTGGTGGCAGCATTGTGATATGGGGCTGCTTCTCTTCAGCTAGGGCTGTTCTAATAAATAATACATAATATTTGTTTGGACTTGAAATGTGTTGGTTGCTAGATTACACTAAGGTGTGGGGGGGAGAGATTTGGCATGACCTATCTGTTTCATTTTTTATATCACACAAAAGTACAACCCCAAATCAGAAAGTGTTGGGATGGTATGTTGAAATTAAAACTGAAAAACAATGATTTGTAAATAATCTTTGACCTGTCTTGCAGTCAGAACAATACAACAGCACATTATTTGATGTTTTACCTCATGAATTTTATTGTTTGTTTTGAAATACTTCTTTCAATTTTGATTCTTGCAACACATTTCTAAAAAAAAAAAGTTGGGATGGTAAAGCATTTACCACTTTGTAATGTTGCACCCTCTTCTTCCACAGCCATGCCTTTGTAATGAGTGCAGAATGTGGTTTTGCATTGTCTTGTTGAAATATCCCTGGAAACAGAGCATTTTTTAAGGATTTTCCACTAGGAGACCAACTGGTCTGGAGTCCATGCGGCTGCACCGCTGCGGCATATTCTGTGATGCAAAATGGTTCACCAATCACCATACAGACAAACACACTACAGTGACTACACAAATATCAAGAGCAATTACCAAGCACAAATGTTATGTCAAAGACACTCAAAGTTACACAGTAATGACATCGGATTCTGACATCAGCCATCTCAGTAATCAAATTTTAGTTTTGTTTTTCTTAACCAACATGATCTTGTGTGTATATCTTATAACATAGATCTTGGTCTCATCTCCTCTCATTATCTGTAGGCGCTTTATCCTGTTCTAGAGGGTCGCAGGCAAGCTGGAGCCTATCCCAACTGACTACGGGCGAAAGGCGGGGTACACCCTGGACAAGTCGCCAGGTCATCACAGGGCTGACACATAGACACAGACAACCATTCACACTCACATTCACACCTACGGTCAATTTAGAGCCACCAGTTAACCTAACCTGCATGTCTTTGGACTGTGGGGGAAACCAGAGCACCCGGAGGAAACCCACGCAGACACGGGGAGAACATGCAAACTTCACACAGAAAGGCCCTCACTGGCCACAGGGCTCGAACCCGGACCTTCTTGCTGTGAGGCGACAGCGCTAACCACTACACCACCGTGCCGCCATAGATCTTCGTTTTCCTTGTTAAATGTATATTACATGGTACTTGGTTAATTAATTACAACTGATTGAACCAAATGATAAGACATAACTTGGTTTAAAATTTGGTCTCCCAGTGAAGCTGGTTTGGCATTGACTAGGAGACCAAATCTGGCCACTGGGAGACCATTTGGTCTCCCAGTAACTATGTTCAAAAATGCTCTGCCTGGAAAAGATGTCGTCTTAAAGGCAGTATATATTGCTCCAAAATCTCAATGTACTTTTCTGCATTAATGTTGCCATCACAGAAGTGTAAGTTACCTTTGCTAAGGGCACTGACACAACCCCATACCATGACAGACCCTGGCTTTTGGACTTGTTGCTGGTAACAGTCTGGATGGTCCTTTTCATCTTTGGTCCAGAGCACATGGCGTCCATTTCTTCCAAAAAAGATCTGGAATACTGATTCATCCGACCACAAGACAGGTTTCCACTGTATTTAACAGAAGCAAACCTGGCGGCCATGTTTGTTTACAAATTGTCACAGTCGCTCGCTAGCTCGGACGTTTTATGTCTCCGACGTGCCCCTGTTCCAGTTTTTCAATGTCCGTTGGCATGTTTTTCTCTTGTAAATATGCGTGAAGAATATCTAATGAAGTTTTGGTTGTCTTTTGGGTGTTCAGCGTCTTTCTTTTTCCGGGCGAACACAGAAATGATTGTGCACGTGTGCAGCAATATTGTATGCTATTGAACCAAATGAACGAAACCCGCTAGAAGGGAATAGAATGCGTGTTTTTATTCCATCGAAAAAGTGTCCTATATGTATAATAATCAACAATCATGAATCAGATTTGCATACAGAACATGAAATATACCTCTGTACCATTTTCCTTAGTGAACATTGTGGTTAAGAGTGATTTAAAAAACTTGAAGTGTAATCACCAGACCATGCCTCTGATTTATTACCAACTTAAATCTAACAGTACATTTCAACGAATCGATACAGGATCCATGTTTCAGCATCACTTTTCTAGTAAATGGTCGACGGTAACTTCACGTTCTTCAAGTGTCAGCAATTAATCACTCTATTTCCATGGTCTTAAATGGGTCCTGTACACTGTCTTCTTCTCGAAGATATAGATAGAATGTAAAATGTGGAACAGGTTTCATTTTTCTCTAGAGAGGAAAAGGTTGACCTTCTCTTCATTTCTCCAAGAAAAAAAAAGATCCAGACTGAAGTTTGAGAAGAAGAGTTATGCGATGTTTGTTGGTTAGTACAGTACACAGCTGGATGCTTGGAATGTTGTGATGCAAGTTACAGGTTACAAGTATCGTGCACACACACACACACACACACACACACACAAAATGTAAAAAAGCATGAATATGAGGTAAGAGCAGGGAAAGTGGGATGTTTCAGGGATTTGCAAGAATGTGAAGTTTCCTGTCTGACAAGGTCGTCTTCCTCGTCTGTCCTCTGCCCACATCTCAGAGGGGACATTTTTTAAAGGGACAATGTTCAGACATGCCCTGTGGTCATTTCCATTCCTAGCTACTGGTCAAGGAGTGGAAAAAGGTCATTGCTTTGCTGTATAATTTAATATCCCAGGCAGCATCACAAGAGTATTTTTAACTCTCATTTAATCTTGTATGCATTTCCTTTGCTCCCTATGACACACACACACACAGAGCGAGGCATTGTGAGAGTCTCGCCTACTAATGAGTCGTTTTGTTGCCACAGTGCTGCCAATGACTTCATTTAATTTCCTCTGTAACTGATTAACTCTGTCCTCTCCTTCCACCTGACTGTTTTTTTTCCTACTATTAAACATTCATACAGATGTAGCACATATAAAAATACCTCACACACACAGATATATACACTACCGTTCAAAAGTTTGGGGTCACTTTGAAATGTCCTTATTTTTGAAAGAAAAGCACTGTTCTTTTCAATGAAGCTCACTTTAAACTAATCAGAAATCCACTCTATACATTGCTAATGTGGTAAATGACTATTCTAGCTGCAAATGTCTGGTTTTTGGTGCAATATCTCCATAGGTGTATAGAGGCCCATTTCCAGCAACTCTCACTCCAGTGTTCTAATGGTACAATGTGTTTGCTCATTGCCTCAGAAGGCTAATGGATGATTAGAAAACCCTTGTACAATCATGTTAGCACAGCTGAAAACAGTTGAGCTCTTTAGAGAAGCTATAAAACTGACCTTCCTTTGAGCAGATTGAGTTTCTGGAGCATCACATTTGTGGGGTCGATTAAATGCTCAAAATGGCCAGAAAAATTTCTTGACTATATTTTCTATTCATTTTACAACTTATGGTGGGAAATAAAAGTGTGACTTTTCATGGAAAACACAAAATTGTCTGGATGACCCCAAACTTTTGAACGGTAGTGTGTGTGTGTATATATATAAAATTAATTTTATTTATTTTTTATTTATTTCACTGGATATGAGCAATCATGCACTGTGATTGGCTACTCTACTACTAGGCTATCAGATCATATACCGTGAGTAGAGAAAAACAAAATGGCGTAGCATGTTGCTGAACCAACTGAGGATGAAATAAAAACTCTACTCACAAACAAAACCCCAAAAATTATCAAGTATTTAAAAGAAACAGAAATAGCTAAAATAATATAGTTGGTTTTTTTCCCCCCAATATCGCCTGTTCTACACTCCAGCCCAGTCGGTGGCAGTAATGCACCTTTAAGTTGGTTTGCCAACCACCAAAAAAACCCTAAAGAAGAAGAAGACCTCAAAAATTACAAAAAAAAAAATGCAACAAAATATGCAATGAAAGTATTTGGTGGTAAGAACGTACCTTTTTTATTTTTCAAGAATTATTATTATCACATTTTTTCACAAATTGCTCCTGTCATTTCAACAGTTTGTTTCCATTCTAAGCGGAAATGATTTTGTCGGCTGTTTTGTACAAAGTTTTTATTTATCAAATTTGCAAAAATAAAAATGCCTTGTTTCTCAAAATCCAGTGAATGTGGATAGAATAAAATAGTTATTCCACTCAACCTCATCATACACGGCTTATAACCGACTCGGTGCTATATGCCTCATCAGCTATCAGCTCATGTACGACTCGATTTCGTGGAATAACTGTTAAATATACAGCAGCTAAGAGCATATACTCATCCAGGTGATGGTGTGAACATATCTTTAACAGCAGTTACCTCCTGGAGGTATACTCCATCCTGACTCACACACACTAATTTAATCTATGCTGTGCTCTGGAGAATTGCTGAAGAACTGCTAGGTGTAATGATATAATGGCTCCTGGCAGGAGGTGAGAAACGTTGGCCCAGCTTTGTGGCAAAAAATCCGTCTGACTGAAACTAGGAAGTAAAACCAACCCACTTGTGGTTTTGCATGTGTGTAATCTGTCTTTACCGTTACAAACATCATTTGTGATGTGGTTTCTTAGCCTTTTTTATTGCTTTGTTTTGGGGGTTTTCCCTCCATTTTCTCCAGTTTGGTCATTGCGAGCTAGTTCAGCCCCATCACATGACAGCTATTAAACCAGGAGGGTGAGGACTAACACGTGTATCCTCTGAGACATGTGCAGCTCGGTCAGCGTTTCTTTCCAAACTGCTGCTCGTGCACCATCACAGGGCATCTGGACATGCATGGAAGTGAGGGCTAAGTGCTTTCTTCCATATACATGAGCTCACAGATTCCCAAGATTTACTACTGTCACTCTGATTGAGAGTGGGAAAGGGAAAGAGGGAATAAAACATTTGTGGGATTCCTGGAAAAGGATAACTCAAGCTCAAAAAAGGAATGCTTTTTTTTTGGTGCCACTCTTAACCAAATTTACAGTTAGGTCCATATATATTTGGACACTGACACAAATTTTGTTTTTTTACCTGTTTACTGAAACATATTCGAGTTATAGTTATATAATGGACATGGACATAAAGTCCAGACTTTCAGCTTTCATTTGAAGGTATCCACATTAAAATTGGATGAAGGGTTTAGGAGTTTCAGCTCCTTAACATGTGCCACCCTGTTTTTAAAGGCACCAAAAGTAATTGGACAATTGACTCAAAGGCTATTTCATGGGCAGGTGTGGGCAATTCCTTCGTTATGTCATTCTCAATTAAGCAGATAAAAGGCCTGGAGTTGATTTGAGGTGTGGTGCTTGCATTTGGAAGATTTTGCTGTGAAGAAAACATGCGGTCAAAGGAGCTCTCCATGCAGGTGAAACAAGCCATCCTTAAGCTGCGAAAACAGAAAAAAAAACATCCGAGAAATTGCTACAATATTAGGAGTGGCAAAATCTACAGTTTGGTACATCCTGAGAAAGAAAGAAAGCACTGGTGAACTCATCAATGCAAAAAGACGCCCACAGAAGACAACAGTGGTGGATGATCACAGAATAATTTCCATGGTGAAGAGAAACCCCTTCACAACAGCCAACCAAGTGAACAACACTCTCCAGGAGGTAGGCGTATCAATATCCAAATCCACCATAAAGAGAAGACTGCATGAAAGTAAATACAGAGGGTTCAACTGCACGGTGCAAGCCACTCATAAGCCTCAAGAATAAAAAGGCTAGATTGGACTTTGCTAAAAAACATCTAAGAAAGCCAGCACAGTTCTGGAAGAACATTCTTGGGACAGATGAAACCAAGCTCAACCTCTACCAGAATGATGGAAAGAAAAAAGTATGGCGAAGGCATGGTACAGCTCATGATCCAAAGCATACCACATCTGTAAAACACGGCGGAGGCAGTGTGATGGCTTGGGCATGCATGGCTGCCAGTGGCACTCGATCACTAGTGTTTATTGATGATGTGACACAGGACAGAAGCAGCCGGATGAATTCTGAGGTATTCAGAGACATACTGTGTGCTCAAATCCAGCCAAACTGATTGGTCAGCATTTCATAATACAGATGGACAATGACCTAAAACATAAAGCCAAAGCAACCCAGGAGTTTATTAAAGCAAAGAAGTGGAATATTCTTGAATGGCCAAGTCAGTCACCTGATCTCAACCCAATTGAGCATGCATTTCATTTGTTAAAGACTAAACTTCAGACAGAAAGGCCCACAAACAAACAGCAACTGAAAACCGCTGCAGTAAAGGCCTGGCAGAGCATTAAAAAGGAGGAAACACAGCGTCTGGTGATGTCCATGAGTTCAAGACTTCAGGCAGTCATTGCCAACAAAGGGTTTTCAACCAAGTATTAGACATGAACATTTTATTTACAATTATTTAATTTGTCCAATTACTTTTGAGCCCCTGAAATGAAGGGATTGTGTTTAAAAAATGCTTTAGTTCCTCACATTTTTATGCAATCATTTTGTTCAACCCACTGAATTAAAGCTGAAAGTCTGAACTTCAACTGCATCTGAATTGTTTTGTTCACAATTCATTGTGGTAATGTACAGAACCAAAATTAGAAAAATGTTATCTCTGTCCAAATATTTATGGACCTAATTGTACATCAATGCAATAATACCACAGCACTGTTAAATTCTCAATTCTGATTGGTTAATTTTCTATAACACCAGCTCAGACAGTAGTTTTGGCTGCAAGGCAAATCACAAATGTATATTAATGCAGTGTATTGTTCTAATACATGATCGTTTCATCAGTAACAACACGTTCACAGGAAACAGTATGGCAGACACACACGTAAACAGATTAAAACGTTTAAGTGTTGATATGAGAAGGTTTGCGCGTACTCCGTTACCCCTTTTTTCACCAACAGGGAACGGGTTCTGTTCTGATTCAAGCACCAAATTTTGAACCGTTCAGGGGTGGATTTCCTAAAAGCCTCTTAACACTAAGAGCATCTTTACTAGGAGAGAGATCCTTCATTGTGCTGCTCGGTCTACCATTTAGCAATGATCTTTGTGCTGCGATGCTTTTGGGAAACTCAGGCCAGATCATTTTGACCAAAAATAAATTGGTTCAGAACCTAAAAAGTTGGTTCCCAGCAGAAACCAAGATATTGCTGGTTTTTCCAGCAAGAACCATGATATCATCAGAGGGCGTGTCATAAGTCGAAAGGAAGCGGAGTGCAGCAACGGAGAACATAACAAACAAGGATACATCTTCAGAAAAAAAAATGGACCAAAAACAAATATCTGCAATAGTAGAATAAAATTCACAGGTAATCAATGTGCTCCACCATCTTGCAACTGTTTACTCCCATTGTGAATGGTGCAACACCTTCTGTTCATGATACATCCTTGATTACATCAGTTCCACTCAAAACTGGTACAGTAAAAATGTAAGCTGGTTCACGAGCTGGCACCAAGGCACCAAGTTTCAAAGGATCCTGAATGGAACCAGTTCAAGAACCTGTTCCCTGTTGGTCGAAAAGGGGTATGAGAGGAGATTAGCATTTTTTTTTGAAGGAATCTCCAGTGTCAGAGCATTGTAACAAACAAACAACCAGCTGTAACCACTTTTTTTCTACTTGGGAGTGTTTTCAGGACAGAGGACTTTGTGGTTTCTCCTTAACAGGACAAGTTGCAGCCAAAAATGTTGGGACACTGCGTAAACTATAAATAAAAACAGAATAAAAAACACAACAATAAAAATTCTCAGTTTCAACATTTGATATGTTGTCTTTGTACTATTTTCGATTAAATATCGGGTTTCCATGATTTGCAAATCATCGCATTTTGTTTTTATTTGCAGTTTACAAAGCGTCAAAACTTTTTTTGGAAGCAACATTTAGACACACACACGCTGGCCACTTTATTAGGAACAGCCATACATCCATAGCAGGGGCGATTTCTCAGAGACAACAAGGGAAGCCGAGCTTCCCCTAAAATTCTCTCCCCAAACTGCGGCATCTATGACGTTGAATTCTCATTAAAACAATAACTTGCATAACATAATATATGCCCAAGATTATATTTACGTTCATAACTATCCTGTAACTTATTTGAGTGATGTCTGACGAACTTGCAGTTCGCTATGAGAATCACCTTTGCTGCCAGGCTGTAACCAGCGTTGCCAGGTACTGCTGACGTTTTCCAGCCAAAATATGTTCAAAACCCGCCAAAATCCACTTAAAACCGCCCAATCTGGCAACACTGGCTGTAACCTTTCTTATTTCAATGGGCTCTATGGCTGGCAGCCAGGTATCCGTTGCAGTCTATGAGACGGCTCTGAACAGCCAATTTCAGCTAGTTGTTCATTCATTCATTCATTCATTCATTCATTATCTCTAGCCGCTTTATCCTTCTACAGGGTCGCAGGCAAGCTGGAGCCTATCCCAGCTGACTATGGGCGAAAGGCGGGGTACACCCTGGACAAGTCGCCAGGTCATCACAGGGCTGACACATAGACACAGACAACCATTCACACTCACATTCACACCTACGCTCAATTTAGAGTCACCAGTTAACCTAACCTGCATGTCTTTGGACTGTGGGGGAAACCGGAGCACCCGGAGGAAACCCACGCGGACACGGGGAGAACATGCAAACTCCGCACAGAAAGGCCCTCGCCGGCCCCGGGGCTCGAACCCAGGACCTTCTTGCTGTGAGGCGACAGCGCTAACCACTACACCACCGTGCCGCCCCGGCTAGTTGTTATTGGTTAAAATCGACAAAATCGTCACTTCCAGGGAAGCCGAGATTCTCTGGGACTAAACGAGACAGTGGGAGGGACAAGAAGCCGGGCCGATGAAGGATTATTGGAGGTGGTGTTTAAAAGACATGAGGAGGGCGGGCTCTGTACTTCGGCGTCGGCGAGGAACACGGAAGCATGATCAGTCCCTAGCGGATGTCGAGAAAGTGTAGTCGTGTGCCAAAGTGCTGTCCGAATTTCTTTTCATATAAACGTTTCTTCTCATTGATGTCTCTGTACATTACTCTGTAAATAAATGTAAATATTACTCGTTGTGCTCCGTTAACTTTCATCCATTCTATCAGTTTGATCATTCGTGAATTCACTCGTTTATTTCATTTGTAGTTCAATCTGGTTGTAGGCTAGCTTGAGCCTTATTGGGATCTGCAGTGCTAGCTGCTAACAGAAATTGGTGAAGTCTCTGGAAAGCACAACCAGCTAGTATGACAGGGTCACAGACCATTTTCTGGAAAAGGAGCGGAGGGCAGAATTTGTGTATAAATAGTGTTCATGTTCATGAATCTGAAGTTTGTATATTGTTCAGTAATGTTAAGAGAATGGTGGGCTCTGTGTTATAGGTTATACCTGGGTATAATATTCAAGGTTCTGTGTGTTGCATAGCCTACCTGGTTATGGATTTCCAGACTGTGTTGCAGAAGATGTTCAAGGATGTGTTGCACAGCTGGGTGTTGTGTTAAAGACTCTGTGTTGCATATCAGGGTATGATGTTCAAGGCTCTTTGTTGAATAGCCAGTGATTTTTGGATGTTTGATATTTTTGATTAAGGATATGAGGCACTAGCCTGGCAAGCCAGACTATAACATGAAATGTACAAGCAAAAATACTTTCTGCCACTAGGTAGGGTTGTCTAGTTCACTATGCTAATGGGGCACACCTTTCTATGCTTTGATATCCGGCCTACAGGTTTTACGATGAATGCGTAAAATGGGCTTCCCCTGTTTTAAAAACCAGCAGCCGCCACTGATCCATAGACATATAAACATAGATGCCGCATTGAGCTGGTGGCCCCGTTGCTGGGATACGTCAGTGTGTCCGCCATATTGGATGTGGCAAATCTTCCCCGTAAACCAATGCAAGTAAATGGACTGAACTTCATAAAGCCCCTTTCTGCAATAATGTTTAACTCGATGCCTTTTATTCACCCATTGAGACACACACGTATATATTTGGGAAACAAACAGGCATCAAACCAACATATATAACTTTTTAATGTGATGGTTATAAATAGTGTGCGAAATACCCTGTACACTGCAAACTAGCGACAGATACGCGATAGATAGCTCAGGTAAGCTAATCAGTCAACATACCGTAGCAAGCTACCAAAACCTGAGGCCACAATAACCAACCTACAAGACTGAATATGATAAATGATGGAAATAATGGAAAAACTGGAAATAGTGAATGAAAATAAAAACGTATTGTTTTATTTATTGAGTCGCCACACAGACCTACTCTCGTTGAATAAAGTGAGCTGAATGACCGCCAAACTGAGTTCGGCCAGGTTCTAACGCCATACCAAAACAAAATACATCACTGATTCCTTCACATTCAGAAAGGTTAAAAACATTCATCATACGCTCAAAAACGTTCATCATAGTGTGGCACTGTATTATCTAATTCTCACTGCTTATAACTATACACCTCCCCGGTGGAGATGAGCTGGGAAACTGAAGACTGAAGGAACAGCTCCCTCTCTGATCCTGACTGTCTGACCTGTTCTGTCCAAATCCTCCGTTCTGAAGTGTTCACTGCAGAGCATGGATGACGGAGTAGCAGAAAACCCTTCCCGTCGCACAGCTGTCTCCCACTGCTTTTTCATGTCTTTATTTTTGGGAAACCTACATAGTATGTGAAAAGTTAGCTAAGCAACTAACAACAATCAGCGTAGTTACGAAGGAAATACTTTGTTGTTTGGAGACAGGTTTCACCGAGCGGCTATTATGCGCGAGACTTCATATTAGCCACAAAGTCGAAAAATCTGTTCGTAAAATTATGTTATAATGACCAAATACAATGAAAAGTATTTTTCCAGTCTCACCTGTGAAAGGTAATCCCATGTGATCTCGTTTGGACGGTAAACCTGTTGGTACAGTTAAACGCAGCACATGAATGAGGCATCTTTATTCTCGGCTACTGTCTGGACGCTATACCAGAAACGGTTGAAGAATCTCCACTTTGCCCCATCCAATATGGCGGCGAGGATCACGTATGATTCTACGCAGAAGGCGGCATATATGTTTATATGTCTATGCATACATCCACCTGCTGTTCGATGCCGCTCTCTAATCAGCCGATCCCTCGACACCAGCACAGTGCATCAAATCATGCAGATACAAATCAAGAGCTTCAGTTAATGTTCACAATGTTCAAACATCAAAATGGGAAAAATTGTGATCTCAAAGTGTGACTTTCTTTCACTGTGTGTTGGCATGGGTGTTGGTTTGTAGCCTGGCTAACGCGACTTCAAAGCTCTCCGAGCATTTGGTCTGGCCAAGCTATTAAGCCAAACCGTTTCCCAGAGCCCGTGGTTGACCCGCCTCCCTGAAATGCCTCAGTTTGCTACTGGTCGAAGCCAGAAAAGGCTGTGACGAAGCTTAAACCAATCACATCACTCTTTCCTCTGACGTATGTGACGCGACGGAAACTGCTTGAGTAACAGGAAGAAGATAAATACCTCCAGGGCTGCTCTTTGCTCCGTTTTCAATGAGAACTTCCCGTTGAATGCTTTCAATACAGCATCTACCGCTGTGTCAAAGGCTTGCCGCTGCTCCATGTTCGTGATGTGAATGAAGCGCTTCCGGCATAGATTCTGTAAGCAATCTATGGCTTCCGGTCGCAGTTCTACTACGTCACTGCCTTGAACACGCCTCTACCCAGGGCCGTTGGAGATGCTCAAAGTTGATTGGTTCCCGATTTTTCGGGAGCTTGGAAATGCTGTAGATAGCCTGCCTGGCCAGACTAAGCTCGGAACAGGCCCTCGTGTTGCGTCACGCTTAGGATGGGCGGGCCCAGGCTAGTTGGTTTGAGCCCGATGGACTGGTTTGAGTATTTCAGAAACTGCTGATCTCCTGGGGTTTTCACACACAACAGTCTCTCGAGTTTATACAGACAGAATGGTGTGAAAAACAAAAAACATCAATTGAGTGAGTGACAGTTCTGTGGGTGGAAACAAACGCCTTGTTGATTAGAGAGATCAGAGGAAAATGGCCAGATTGGTTTGAGCTTTTTTGCCAGGAAGGATATAGCGACTCATAGCAACTCTTTACAACCGTGGTGAGCAGAAAAGCATCTCAGCATGCAACAGCAAAACAAAACATTGGGTTCCAGTCCTGCCAATCAAGAACAAGTTCCTATTAAAGTGTACGTCAGTGGGTCATACCAAGACTTTTCCACAACTGTACAAATGTAACTATAAATGGATAAAAACTATGACTACAATGTCATTTTTAAGTACACTTCATCACAGTGATCAAGTGGTAAAGTATCTTCACTTCCTGTCAGGCTGCATCATACCTGAATCAGCCTAAACCAGGGCCGAAAAGATGCTTACTGCTGCATAGTATTCCCATTCGTGCTGGGATTGGCTCTGGACTTCACACATATAGCAAATCAAAATTTTGCCAACTTCAGCACATTTACAAAAATGGCATGACGGTCTCCTGGGACATCCAGAGAGAAGAACCATTATTAACTCCTGTTTGGTTGAGTACACTAATGTAATACACAGTACATGTGTGATTTTGTCAAGATGCACACATTTCCCATGGTTAATAAAGACAACCTCTCCAAATAGTCAGATCAGAATGCAGAGAATAGTATTTTTCACCCAGTACATGAAAAGAGGTGCCGGGAAAGAGGCAGGAAGTCTTGATTTGAGTTTGAATGCACGGCCAAGGTTGCGCAGCTTGCTTCGTTACCTTCGGCAGGTGTTGTTTTAGTCTTGCTCGCTCAATAATTTACAGTCATCACTTCTCTCAGCCCTTTGGGAAGCTTTCTCACTAGCATTGCTGTACTCTTCTGCTTGTGGAGGAAAATTCTGGATGCATTGCTTTTTGCTTTTCATTAGGCCGAATCTCATGGCCTCTGCGCCACAGGGTTATGAGTTATTCATCCTTGGCGTCTTCTGACTCCCTTAAAGAAAGTTTGAACAAATATCTATATTTTAACTCGTTCCAGATAATTATATTTCTCTAGTAGAGCTTATCAACTGCTCGCACTTTTTCCCTTTTTAAAAGAGTCTACAGCATTTGAATATGGCATCCAAATAAGAATGCCGGGCTGCGATATTGCACATGGCTAAATTATTTTTGAATGCAAATAGAACGGCTCTGCAAACATAATAGGGATTAATTGGATAACTGTACTTAACTCGGAAAGCAGGAAATTATTAGGCCTCCTATTTTTAGTCTCCACTGCAGACTAAGCTAACGGTTACACAATGTTATGTAATGATATATACAGCTGCACTGACCTCCTGAAAGCAGCAATGCACAATTAAGTCCTGAATTACTGCTCTAATTAATTTGACTTAAAAATGTGCACCATGTACCAAAAGGCCAATTTAACAACTAGGTTGGCTGGCGTAGTGATTAGCCAGCAGTTCCTCAAAGGGACAGTCCTTTTATTTTTTTATTTTATTTTTTTTTTGCACAAGAGACATTTAAATAGCCTACTTTTCCTTGAAGTGCTCGCTTAGACTTCTTTATTTTACATATTATACATGCTCCACATCAGCAGACATGTAGATTGCAGTGAGTTATTAATGGATGCCACTGAAGAAGACACTTTCTGGGAACACCAGGCCCATATTGAGCCAAATCTCATTAGGACATCCTGCCTAACAACTGAATTAATGCTGAGTAGAAAAATCCATCATTCATAAGAATTAGTGGCTTGAATACGACACATCCAAATAGAAAAGGAGGGAACATACACTCAGTGGACACTTTATTAAGAACACCGATGGACTGCTGGTTTGAGTCTTTCAGAAACTGCTGATCTCCTGGGGTTTTCACACACAACAGTCTCTAGAGTTTACATAAACAGCATGGTGCATAAAACAAAAAGCATCGATTGAGTGAGCGACAGTTCTGTGGGTGGAAACAAACGCCTCGTTGATAAGAGAGCTCAGAGGAAAATAGACAGATTCGTGGTTCGAGCTTTTTTGCCAGGAAGGATGTAGTAACTCATATAATCATTCTTGACAACCATAGTGAGCAGAAAAGCATCCCAGCATGCAACAGCAGAAGAACACATTGGGTTCCAGTCCTGCAGCCAAGAACAGGAATTTTATAATCAAGAAGAAGTTCCTATTAAAGTGGCCGGTGAGAGCGTATTATTTACATGGTGGATTATTCTCAACAATGCAGTAGACACTATCACGGTTGGACGGAAACAAACACCTTGTTGATAAGAGAGCTCAGAGGTTGGTTCAAGCTGCCAGGAAGGACATAGTAACTCATAGCAACTCTTTACAACCGTGGTGAACAGAAAAGCATCTCAGCATGCGACAGTAGAAGAACACATTGGGTTCCAGTCCTGCAGCCAAGAACAGGAATCTTAGAATCAAGAACAAGTTCCTATTAAAGTGGCCAGTGAGTGCACAAGACTGTTGATTTTTACAAGTTGAGCAGTAATTTTATAAAGTAGTTGACTAGATGTTTTTTCCATAGCTTTTCCAAAAAAAAAAAATCAGAAAGTCATTATTTTAGGCCAGGAAGCACAGTGGTGTAGCGCAGTGGTGTAGAAGGTTCTGGGTTCTAGCTCAGTAGCAGACGAGGGCCTTTCTGTGCGGAGTTTGCATGTTCTCCCCGTGTCCGTGTGGGTTTCCTCCGGGTGCTCCGGTTTCCCCCACAGTCCAAAGACATGCAGGTTAGGTTAACTGGTGACTCTAAATTGAGCGTAGGTGTGAATGTGAGTGTGAATGGTTGTCTGTGTCTATGTGTCAGCCCTGTGATGACCTGGCGACTTGTCCAGGGTGTACCCCGCCTTTCGCCCGTAGTCAGCTGGGATAGGCTCCAGCTTGCCTGCAACCCTGTAGAAGGATAAAGCGGCTAGAGATAATGAGATGAGATGAGTTGACTAGATGTTTTTTCCATAGCTTTTCCAAAAAAAAATCAGGAAGTCATTATTTTAGGCCAGGAAGCACAGTGGTGTAGAAGGTTCTGGGTTCAAGCTCAGTAGCAGACGAGGGCCTTTCTGTGCGGAGTTTGCATGTTCTCCCCGTGTCCGTGTGGGTTTCCTCCGGGTGCTCCGGTTTCCCCCACAGTCCAAAGACATGCAGGTTAGGTTAACTGGTGACTCTAAATTGAGCGTAGGTGTGAATGTGAGTGTGAATGGTTGTCTGTGTCTATGTGTCAGCCCTGTGATGACCTGGCGACTTGTCCAGGGTGTACCCCGCCTTTCGCCCGTAGTCAGCTGGGATAGGCTCCAGCTTGCCTGCGACCCTGTAGAAGGATAAAGCGGCTAGAGATAATGAGATGAGATGAGTTGACTAGATGTTTTTTCCATAGCTTTTCCAAAAAAAAATCAGGAAGTCATTATTTTAGGCCAGGAAGCACAGTGGTGTAGAAGGTTCTGGGTTCAAGCTCAGTAGCAGACGAGGGCCTTTCTGTGCGGAGTTTGCATGTTCTCCCCGTGTCCGCGTGGGTTTCCTCCGGGTGCTCCGGTTTCCCCCACAGTCCAAAGACATGCAGGTTAGGTTAACTGGTGACTCTAAATTGAGCGTAGGTGTGAATGTGAGTGTGAATGGTTGTCTGTGTCTATGTGTCAGCCCTGTGATGACCTGGCGACTTGTCCAGGGTGTACCCCGCCTTTCGCCTGTAGTCAGCTGGGATAGGCTCCAGCTTGCCTGCGACTCTGTCGAAAAGGATAAGCAGCTAGAGATAATGGATGGATGGATGGATGGATGGATGGATGAATGTGCAGATGTATATGTGTTCTTAATAAAGTGAACAGAGAGTGTAAATCCACTAATTAACATGTGAAATTTGTTATTTCGCTCAGACACTTTGAAGTGATTCAAATTTCCCCTGGGACAGTAATGAAAAATGAAAAGGTGGCTCTTCATGGTTTGATGAAAGTGTTAATCCAAATGCAGAGGCACTTGGCTTTTGTTACAAAGCATACAACTCCAAAAGTATAACAAGACAGGAAAAATAATGTCTCTTTTATCTCAATCAGTAGAAGAACAACAATAGGGAGCCAATTAAACATGCTGAGAGAAGACTTAACTATTAAATAATTCATTTGATATTCACAGTATAAAATGGAGACCTTGTACTTCATGATTATTTTCCTTGCTGGGGAAAAAAAATGTGATTAAATGAAAGGATTTACCATGAACACCTCCAGCAGTGTAGGCGACATGTGGATGAAAGACCTTGAGGTGTAGGTCTGAATCACACATTGTGGGTTGCAGTGGGCCCGTTCGCTTTGAAACTCTGTTTAATTCCAGTTTGTCCTGTAATCCATGTGTTAAATGTCATCAGTTACGACACTTTAGTGCTGTGAAGGCTGTTTAAACAAGGGCTAATAGGATGAGTTGTGAAAAGAGACAGCAGATGGTCACCTCGTTTGCAACGCTTAAAGAGCAAATGATATCCTCCTCCTTTTCAAACCTAAAGAGTTTGACTTGATGTCCCTTAGATTTGCTGAGAATTAGTCTGCTGAGGCTGAGGCTCCATCACACACACCCTCCCTTCAGGACACGTGCACGAGCACATGACGCCCATACACACTGTTTGCAAGACAGCATCTGCTGCCATGGAGAAACCTGGAGGTAGAGACACAATGTCCTTCTTTCCAGATTATTAAACAGAGGGTGCCCGTGTCCTCCCCAGGGTCTATTCAAATCCCAACCTAATAGTCCCCAACCCCCAACCTCCAAACCAACTGCATCACATTAATGATCACTGGACAGCTAGATATTCTTATGTAAACATCCAGCAAACACCAGAGCCTCTAAAACCTCCTCAGTATGCCATATTAACCTTCACACAAACTCCTACACAGAAATCAAATGGCATTAACTCCTAAAAACCTGTAACTTCTTTTTCCAGAATGGGGTGATGGGTGGACTCCCATTGAGATGAAGCTACAGACATCCATCCCCACCCACAAAGAACACAGAAGCTGAGAGCAAATGGCAACACAAAGACAGGCAGTTTTATGGGGACTGACGTATGCCTTGTATTGTCTTCGAGGGTTCGGGAGAGCACTTTGATCACAAAAGAGCGCCTGTCTCCTGTATGACAAGATGGAATCGTGGCTAACGCTAATTAACATTTTAATCAGCAGGAGGGATTCACATAGTAATGTTCAACCTAGATCTCAATGCAGTACATGAATATAAACCACTTTCTGTCATCCAGGATACTTAAAGGAGATACGCAGAGCCATGGCCTCATTTTTTGTTTATAAATGCCTTGAAACCTCAAGAATGGCACAGGAATCATTTTAAGCATTAACAATAAATCTAATATAGTGATTTTTATGATTAAAGTGATTTATATAGGTAGCGGTCTGAGTGAATGACCTTGACATCTCTGACGTCACAGCAGGAAGTCTATCGGTCTCATGGCCATTTCCGCTACACTAAAACACAGAGCTGACTGCAACTCTGATCCTCCATTTTGAGCTAATTTATCGCCATGCCACGGAGATGTGTTGCTGGCAGTGCAGCAACACGACAGAAGGTGGATTTACGTTGCATTCATGGCCCAAGAATGTTCAAACTGCAAAGATTTGGACGCGTTTTGCGAGAAGTTCACGGGCACATTGGGCGCCTACGAAGTGGTCTCTCCTCTGCTCAGTACATTTTACTGAAGACTCGTACGAGACCTCTGATCTGTTGAGGAGCGTTGGCTATAAGCCTGTATTGAAAGAAGGTGCAGTACCAGTAATTAAAGAAAAAGAAAACTACAAGCAAAGGAAAGTAAGTTCAGTTACACTAGTTCTCCCAGAGTGTGAGACGAGGGTTGTTGCTAAAACCTGGGACAGGATGGGATGGGACATATATTATCGTTCGGGCAGTGACCTCCCCACGGTTGTTGCTAAAACCGGTGACGTCCCGTTCCGTCCCGGGTTTTAGTAATTGCCTGAGCCAAGCAGTAATGGCGGAGTACTCAGTATGGAGAAAATGGAGAATGAGTGAACCAGCCATCTGATTTCTCCGCTGGATATGCTCGCCTCAGCAGCAATATCTCGCCCTTACATGGAAGAAGCGAATGAACGAAGAACTGAACGAACAACTGAAAGTCAGATTGTTTCAAAGCAATCGACCACAAGAAGCGAGAACACAGATGGGTAAGATGCAACTTTCATTTGGATACAAAACAACAAAAACAACACGTTGTTTACCTGCATTTAGATTAATACATGTAACTTGTATTGTGTGTTTAAGTTAGCGGTATAAGATTATTTAATTTGATTCAGAATGTGATTGTCTCAGTTCATCTGATTATTTAATGAGCCTTTTACGTTTTATCAGTGAAAATGCATGCATGTACATGTATGCTGCATAAGTTATAACACCCATCCTGTTTTAATGAGAGTCAACCCACAATCAATGAAGTCAAATCAGTCTTAGCTGAGCAAGTCGGTAACGATATTTCTTACTTTCACCATAAATGTTTATTTATATGACTTTGGTCTATAGCTGTAAAAGGCCTCAGCCTTAAAACCGGTTACCGCTGTGACGTCACGCACTCAGGGCTGGCTGGCTCAGCGGGGCAGCTCCAATGACAACTTTGCGGTCGATTTTAACTCTCAAAAATATCTATTTTTTAAATTCCCATTTATGCAGCATACAAGAGTCAAGGATGGAGATACTATCCACTCAGAAATCTATTTAAAAATAAAGGTTCTGCGTATCTGCTTTAAGACTAAACCGAATATCCACGTTCTGAAGTATTCTTCCTGTAATTTTTAGGACTCTCTTGAATAGTGTTATTAAAATGATTGGCAGAAATGAAATGTAAATAATTTTCTCCAAATGAAGATCAGCTAAGACTGGTTGTGTCAACTTTTTTTTTTTTTTAATTCCAAGGATCTCCTGAGTACAGATTTACTTTTATCAACATCAGCCAACTATTAAGCTCCATTATTTGAATGTGTACAATATTATATTATAACGAAGCTATTTATTGGTGCTATTTTATTACCATTTTATTCCCTAATTTTCCTTTCAGAGTACACATTAGCATTGAGGGTTAAGGGCCTTGCTCAAGCGCCTAACAGTGGCAGCTTGGCAGTGCAGGTATTTGAACTCATGACCTGCCAATCAGTAGTCCAATGCCTTAAACACTGTCTGTGTGTACATAATGCATGGGGAAAAAATGATGCCGAGAACCCTGAAGTGCTCTTCAGTACAACAGATTTCCTCTCCTTCAAATATGGTTCCAAATAGGAACCCTTTTGGAAGATATATAAAATATGTTATTTACCAGCTTAAGGTCGGTCCGTATTGTGAAATACCGTGACCGAGGTCTTGAAAGTACTGAGCGAGGCCCTCTGGGCCGAGGTCAGTATTCAAGGCCGAGGTCACGGTATTTCACAATACGGACCGACCTTAAGCTGGTAAATAATATATTTATTTTTTTCTTTACCAAATTCTAACAGAAAACGAGAGCACCCGAAAGGGAAAACCAAGGCAAGCCGGCATTTTGAATCCTCATTCACGGCTGTAATGCAAATGGCTTCCTCCTCGGTATACAAGTGCACTTCCATGGCAGGAAAAAAAACTCCATTTTGCCGTCTATGTAGTGCCCTATTTATACAAAATTGAGTCATTCAGGATTCAGCCATGTTTTTGCTCGGCGTTAGCAACAGTTAGAGGTTTTCGGCTTTCTCCTGAAATGTTTTCTTTTATTTCTTCTTCCTCAAGGTAGTAAAACTCACTTTCGCTGTGAACACTGTCGTTATCGCTATCCACGCTGTAAAATTAATGCTATTCTCCTGAGAAATGCTGGCAAAAATGTATAAGATTTTTGATAATCTTATAAATAAATCTTATAAAAAAAAAGATAAATGTTGACGAAAAATGCTACTATGTTGTTGTTGTGAACGAGCGAGTCGCCAGAGGTCCGTAACCGGGGTCCGTACCATAGGATACGGACCCACTCGCCAGCCAATCAGAATGCAGGATTTGATGAAAACCACACCGCGAAAAAAATAAATAGAGGATATTACACAGTTACGCAAAGATATGAAGTTTTCTTTGAGTGGTGAATATATTTTCAACATGAGAAGATAAACTTCATATCTTCGCACCATGGTGTAATGTCCTTTATATTATATGGGCACATATACAAAAAATACACAAATTAATCAAAAGAATTTAAATTTTGAACCGGTTTGCCATTTTGAAAACGCGCGTCTAGTCAGTGGGGAAACAGTGGGAGTGACATCATCAGAGTGAAATATCAGGAATTATTATACATACAGGACACTTTTCAATGGAATAAAAACATGTGTTCTCTTCCGTTCGAGCAGGTTTCATTCATTTGGTTTGATAGCATGCAATATCATTAGCATGTCACTTATTCTACATGTATTATGTCACTCTACCCAGTGGAGAATGAGCATTAAATACGGTGTACGATATTGCATGGTTGTCAAGACATGACATCATACTGTATGTTGGAGATGTTAAACTTCTGAGCTAGTGAGCGAGTGTGACAATTTGTAAACAAGCATGGCTGCCAGGTTTGCTTTGTTAAATGCGGAAGATTTTGAGAAAATTTTGAAAGAAGAAAAACGCATTGAACACCTGAAAGGAATGGGTATGAATAATAATAATATAATAATAATAATGGCTTTTTTCATGGTATATCAGATATATTCCATTCAGCTAGCATGATATTGAATGAGTCTATGCTAGTCAGTGAAACTCCACCTGACATGCTAGCAAACTCTTTTCAAACTCAAAATCATATTGGGTAGCTAACGCTACTAGAAAAGAAAGATTTCTACATTCTGTTTATTTGGCAAGATTATGCTAAAACATATTTCTGAAAGGACTTCAGATAAGTTAACGTTATTCATGTTAGCGTAACTCTGTTTTTACATGCTAACTAACAGTGTCCAAGTTAACTAGCTATGTGTTAACGTTAGCCGTGGACAAGGCGATGGCAACTTGGCGGGAAAATCCATAGAAAGTCATTTGACGAACCAGACTGCATAGCGATTGCAGCGTTATCGCTAGCTCTAAAAGCACAGACAACTTCGTTGCAAGCTTTCTCTTGGAATAAAACGTTTATATAGATCAATATGCTTCCACAGGTTGGAGGGCGAGTTTTTGTAGGTCATGATGTGATTCGTTTTAGGCAAACAAAACAAACATTTAAAACGAAACTAATCTTTATTCCTTTCAGAAAACTGAAACATGGGTTCTAGGTATGGCCATGAGTGCGTGTGTTCGCCAGAAGAACCGCCTCCTTCCATTCTGCCATCAACTGATCGTGTTAAATAACACTGCTGAGAAATAATTGATCTTGATTTTATCCAGTCTATGGACGTGACGTGACCCTAGTGATTACTGACCGGCCGTCTCAGTGTCACCTGCGAAAAAACCATCACGTTTTAGAAAAGAAAAGAAAAAACATCTGCTTTCAAAGCTGCTGAGTAACGAGGACCTTGATAGAAATGTAGTGGAGTGAAAAGTACGATATTTGTCTTTCAAATGTAGTGAAGTTAAAGTCATAAGTTTCCAAAAAAAAAAAAATACTCAAGTAAAGTACAGATACTCAAAAAGTGTACTTAAGTACAGGACTCAAGTAAACGTACTTCGTTACTGTCCACCTCTGTTATCAAGTAAGCTGTGACAGAAATCTAAAAATTACTGAGGTTTCAAGGAAATGCTAATTATTTAATAATATTAAGAATATAAAATTAGATTTTGTAATAACAGTGAATAAAAAAAAAACCTAGCATGCCGACAAGCTGTGGTTAGCGTTAGCTTGTTTACCCTGCCGGAGGTAGATTTTTTTTGGTTACCTGCAACATTTCACTGCAGTCTAAGTGCAATATTTTTTCCATAAGTATCCTGATTTTCATTTAATATGAGTTTATTTTGAGTAATTTATACAGTATGACATTTTAAACCGAGTGCAAGGTGATAGCATGAATGTGAGGTAAAATGAACAAAATTTGAGTAACAGGATTTGCTGCAATGTTGTGAAATGAAATGCACTAGAGGTTAAAAAAATCTTATATTTTTTCTTACAAACCAAAGTGGACATTATGTGCGTTCATCTTTTATTTATCTTTTGCATTTGTTTGCTTCACGGTGCTCACATTTCCTTGAAAAAAAAAAAAGAAGAAGAATGTGCGGTTCTTTGCGATGTCTTTTTTTTTTTTTAACGAGGAAAAGATGGAGAAAGCAAGTCACCCATCTCCATGGAAACCAGCAATATCCCCAGCATCATTCTCTGTGAGTGTTACACGTTCCGCCTCCATATACACTCTCACTGCTGTCCCATCACACACAATTCTGTCACCAGTTAATGCAGGATCAGGGACCCACTGAGAGTTTTGAGTCATCCACGACATCACTATAGTGTTTTTCATAATGGACTCTGACTCATACAGGCCTTTTATTGTGTCATACAAGGTGTGTTCACAGTGTTAGATTGAAAACTTCTGTGCCTGTTACATTAACATCGACTTCATGCACTTTTCACCTTTGGATGCAGAAATACAAAAAAAAAAATCATGCAGGCTTGAGTTAGCGGTCCCTCGAATGATGTCTGTGTGTGCATAATGAATATACATCTCTCTCTCTCGCCTCCCCCTCGGCACAAGCCTTTGTCCGCCGCGGGAGAAGGAGGAGGTGTGGAGGTGTCTCTGTAGCCCCAGAAGGCCAAAGGGTTTTGCTTTCCTGTGACCTTCCCAGAGAACATGATTGTTTCCTGAATCAGAGAGATCCTTACATTTACATAGAAACTGCAAAATTACGAATAAATGCCTCATTAAAACACACTTCTGTATTGTGTATCCACGGTGACTCAAGAGTCCCTTCCCTTAGCATTTCAAGGCTTGGACATTGATAAAATACACTCACTGGCCACTTTTATTAGGAACACCCATCCATCCATCCATCCATCCATCCATCCATCCGCTGTTTGATGCGGTTCTCTAATCAGCCGATCCCTGGACACCAGCACAATGCATCAAATCATACAGATACAAATCAAGGGCTTCGGTTAACGTTCACAATGTTCAAACATCAGAACGGGAAAAACTGTGATCTCAAAGTGTGACCTTTCTTTCACTGCGTGTTGGTTTGAGCCAGATGGACTGCTGGCTTGAGTATTTCTGAAGCTGCTGATCTCCTGGGGTTTTCACACACAACAGTCTCTAGAGTTTACGCAGACAGAATGGTGCGAAAAACAAAAAACATCGAGTGAGCGAGCGAGCGACAGTCCTGTGGGTGGAAACAAATGCCTTGTTGATAAGAGAGCTCCGAGGAAAATGGCTCGAGCTGCCAGGAACGATATAGCAACTTGTACAATCACTCTTTACAACCGTGGTGAGCAGAAAAGCATCTCAGCATGCAGCAGTAGAAGAACACATTGGGTTCCAGTCCTGCAGCCAAGAACAAGAGTCTTAGAATCAAGAACAAGTTCCTATTAAAGGGGCCGGTGAGTGTAAATGCTAGCATTATAATGCAGTTCATATATGCATGAGTTCATTCATATGAGCTCATCTCATCTCTCATCTCATTATCTCTAGCCGCTTTATCCTTCTACAGGGTCGCAGGCAAGCTGGAGCCTATCCCAGCTGACTACGGGCGAAAGGCGGGGTACACCCTGGACAAGTCGCCAGGTCATCACAGGGCTGACACATAGACACAGACAACCATTCACACTCACATTCACACCTACGGTCAATTAATCCAAAAGAATGTGAACACTAAGCAGAAGAACCTGCTGGTTCACTACCAGAATTCAATACATCGTTCAGAAAACTCCCACCAGCACAAAAACCTGATGATTGAATCACAAATCCTCTTCCTCTTTTCATATCACACAATACATAATACATTATATTCATGTTGGAAATTATATAATAACCTATATTCTGTGACAAAGGCAGAAAACCCGTTAAATATTACCTGGAGTATTCCTAAGTATATACTGTACGCGCACTCACTTCCTGTTTTATCCTGTGAACTAAGTAGAAACCAGAGAGGAAACATAATAGGGTTCCAATGTTTTGTTTTGGGGGTGGCACGGTGGTGTAGTGGTTAGCGCTGTCGCCTCACAGCAAGAAGGTCCGGGTTCGAGCCCCGTGGCCGGCGAGGGCCTTTCTGTGTGGAGTTTGCATGTTCTCCCCGTGTCCGCGTGGGTTTCCTCCGGGTGCTCCGGTTTCCCCCACAGTCCAAAGACATGCAGGTTAGGTTAACTGGTGACTCTAAATTGACCGTAGGTGTGAATGTGAGTGTGAATGGTTGTCTGTGTCTATGTGTCAGCCCTGTGATGACCTGGCGACTTGTCCAGGGTGTACCCCGCCTTTCGCCCGTAGTCAGCTGGGATAGGCTCCAGCTTGCCTGCGACCCTGTAGAACAGGATAAAGCGGCTACAGATAATGAGATGAGATGAGACATGGTAGGAAAGCTAATCCTAATCTTCAGGCATCACACACACAAAGATTTTCCGACTCCATCTCTTTGCATGTTTTTGTGAGGTGTGAGGAAACCAGACAGGCCACACAGACAGTAACCCGAGCTCAAGATTGAACCTTGGACCCTGGATCTGTGAGGCAGTAACACAACCCTCTGCACCTAAATACTGGATGCTAGAACTGTCTATTTTTCCTCTACAGAAAGATCCAACAGAGCGCAATGTTATATAACATTTATGCATATTAATCTTTTTTTTTCTGAACAGCCTTTGAATACATCTCATCTTTCAGTCTCTTTATATTTTGATTTTTGTATTTATACCACATGTAGAGCTGCTGAATTCTCAGATCTGATTCATCACAAGTTGTTGATTAATTTTCTGTAACAGCACAGTCACAAGACAAATCACAGGTTTATATTAATGCACTTCTCCTGGTTCTGTAGTAACAGGAAATTCACAAGCACTTGCACGGTAGATGTTCAATAAGAATCTCATCCGTCCACAAAACATTTTTCCAATAGCCTTCTGGCTTGTCCACGTGATCTTTAGCAAACTGCAGACGAGCATCAATTTTCTTTTTGGAGAGCAGTGACTTTCTCCTTGCAACCCTGCCATGCACACCATTTGTTGTTTAGTGTTTTCCTGATGGTGGACTCATGAACATTAACATTAGCCAATGTGAGAGAGGCCTTCAGTTGCTTAGAAGTTACCCTGGGGTCCTTTGTGACCTCGCTGACTATTACACACCTTGCTCTTGGAGTGACCTTTGTTGGTCGACCACTCCTCAGGAGGGTAACAATGGTCTTAAATTTCCTCCATTTGTACACAATCTGTCTGACTGTGGATTGGTGGAGTCCAAACTCTTTAGAGATGGTTTTGTAACCTTTTCCAGCCTGATGAGCATCAACAACACTTTTTCTGAGGGCCTTTGTTCGTGCCATGATACACTTCCACAAACACATGCTGTGAAGATCAGACTTTGACAGATCCCTGTTCTTTAAATAAAACAGGGTGCCCACTCACACCTGATTGTCATCCCATTGATTGAAAACACCTGACTCTTCAAATTAACTGCTAATCCTAGAGGTTCACATACTTTTGCCACTCACAGATATGTAATATTGGATCATTTTCCTCAATAAATAAATGACCAAGTATAATATTTTTGTCTCATTTGTTTAACTGGGTTCTCTTTATCTACTTTTAGGACTTGTGTGAAAATCTGATGATGTTTTCGGTCATATATATGCAGAAATATAGAAAATTCTAAAGGGTTCACAAACTTTCAAGCACCACTGTACTTCTGCGCATGCGCAACAGAAAACTCTCATATTGGATATTCACATCAGCTCCAACTTGTGACGTCATGTTGTCTTGACAACTATGCAATATCGTAAACCATATTCAACGCTCATTCTCCAATGGGTAGAGTGACGTAATACACGTAGGATAAGCGATATGCTAACAATATTGCATGCTATCAAACCAAATGAATGAAACCCGCTAGAACGGAATAGAACATGTTTTTATTCCATCGAAAAAGTGTCCTGTATGTATAATAATTATAGCTATGGAGTTTATACATTAAAAAAAAAATCCTTCCTGAGACTGAAAACATAACAGCTTTACTTCTGAATGCTCCAAAGTGCTGACACTGGAGACTCCTTCCAAAAATCCTTGCAGAAAACATCACCGTATCTACTCCTGTATTCTTCTTCTTCGATCATGTGTCGCCATTGGAGAAAAGGGCCATTAGTCTTTTGATGTTCTCCATCCACCCATCCCTGTTGTGTGCTTGTCTGGCTACTTAATTCCATGAATTCCAACCAAAATGTTTTCTTTCCTTCTCAATGGTACGTCTCCATGTCTCTCCTCGTTTACGTTTACCATCTGGTGTCCTTCGAAGAGCAACTGAAACATTCTTGTTGTTTCTTTTAATAAATGTATCTCTTATTATTCTATCCATATTCACTGGATATGAGCAATCATGGGCTCTGATTGGCCACTTTACTACTAGGATATCAGCTCATATACCGTGAGTAGAGAAAAACAAAATGGCGGATTGTTTTGCTGAACTAACCGAGGACGGAATAAGAACTTTACTCGAAAACAAAACCCCAAAAAATTTTTTAAAAAAAGCAACAAAATATGGAATAAAAGTATGATGGTAAGAACATATCTTTTTTTTATTTTTCAGGAAATTATTATAGCAGCATTTTTCACAATTTGCTACTGTCATTTCGCCGGTTTGTTTAGATTCTAAGCGGAAATGATTTTGTCGGACGTTTTGTGTAAAGTTTTTATTTATCGAATTTGCAAAAAATAAACATTTTCTTAAAATCCAGTGAATGTGGATAGAATAAGTGTTATTCCACTCAATCTCGTCATACATCGTTTAGAGCCAACTCGGTGCTACGTGCCTCGTCGGCTATCAGCTCATATACGACCCGATTTCATGGAATAACTTAAATACGTGACCGATCCATTTCCACCTTTGTCTTATGATCTAGCTTATGTCTGGTGTGTTAGTTCTTTCTCTAAGCTCGTTGTTGTCCGGAACATCTTGAAAAAACATCCTGAAACATTTATTTTGGAAGCTATCGAATACGTTCTCGTCTCTTTTCAAGCCATAACATAAAACTGATATTACACATTCTGAGATTTGTTTTTTGATTACATGCTGAGCTGCTCCAAACCTTTATACTACTAGTGCATCTCAGAAAATTAGAATATTGTGAAAAAGTTCAATATTTTCCATCAGTTATTTAAGAAAGTGAAAATGTTATATACAACCCCGATTCCAAAAAAGTTGGGACAAAGTACAAATTGTAAATAAAAACGGAATGCAATAATTTACAAATCTCAAAAACTGATATTGTATTCACAATAGAACATAGACAACATATCAAATGTCGAAAGTGAGACATTTTGAAATTTCATGCCAAATATTGGCTCATTTGAAATTTCATGACAGCAACACATCTCAAAAAAGTTGGGACAGGGGCAATAAGAGGCTGGAAAAGTTAAAGGTACAAAAAAGGAACAGCTGGAGGACCAAATTGCAACTCATTAGGTCAATTGGCAATAGGTCATTAACATGACTGGGTATAAAAAGAGCATCTTGGAGTGGCAGCGGCTCTCAGAAGTAAAGATGGGAAGAGGATCACCAATCCCCCTAATTCTGCACCGACAAATAGCGGAGCAATATCAGAAAGGAGTTCGACAGTGTAAAATTGCAAAGAGTTTGAACATATCATCATCTACAGTGCATAATATCATCAAAAGATTCAGAGAATCTGGAAGAATCTCTGTGCGTAAGGGTCAAGGCCAGAAAACCATACTGGGTGCCCGTGATCTTCGGGCCCTTAGACGGCACTGCATCGCATACAGGCATGCTTCTGTATTGGAAATCACAAAATGGGCTCAGGAATATTTCCAGAGAACATTATCTGTGAACACAATTCACCGTGCCATCCGCCGTTGCCAGCTAAAACTCTATAGTTCAAAGAAGAAGTCGTATCTAAACATGATCCAGAAGCGCAGACGTCTTCTCTGGGCCAAGGCTCATTTAAAATGGACTGTGGCAAAGTGGAAAACTGTTCTGTGGTCAGACGAATCAAAATTTGAAGTTCTTTATGGAAATCAGGGACGCCGTGTCATTCGGACTAAAGAGGAGAAGGACGACCCAAGTTGTTGTCAGCGCTCAGTTCAGAAGCCTGCATCTCTGATGGTATGGGGTTGCATTAGTGCGTGTGGCATGGGCAGCTTACACATCTGGAAAGACACCATCAATGCTGAAAGGTATATCCAGGTTCTAGAGCAACATATGCTCCCATCCAGATGACGTCTCTTTCAGGGAAGACCTTGCATTTTCCAAGATGACAATGCCAAACCACATACTGCATCAATTACAGCATCATGGCTGCGTAGAAGAAGGGTCCGGGTACTGAACTGGCCAGCCTGCAGTCCAGATCTTTCACCCATAGAAAACATTTGGTTCATCATAAAACGGAAGATACGACAAAAAAGACCTAAGACAGTTGAGCAGCTAGAATCCTACATTAGACAAGAATGGGTTAACATTCCTATCCCTAAACTTGAGCAACTTGTCTCCTCAGTCCCCAGACGTTTACAGACTGTTGTAAAGAGAAAAGGGGATGTCTCACAGTGGGAAACATGGCCTTGTCCCAACTTTTTTGAGATGTGTTGTTGTCATGAAATTTAAAAATCACCTAATTTTTCTCTTTAAATGATACATTTTCTCAGTTTAAACATTTGATATGTCATCTATGGTCTATTTTGAACTTCCACATCATTGCATTCCGTTTTTATTTACAATTTGTACTTTGTCCCAACTTTTTTGGAATCGGGGTTGTATTATAGACTCATTACACATAAACTAAAATGTTTCAAGCATTTTTCTATTTTAATTTTAATCAGTATGGCATACAGTACAAAAACACAAAAAAACCCATCTCAAAATATTAGAATATTTCATTTCAAGTTTGAGTAAAACAGTATGAACACAGTGTATCTCTCGGTCTAGTTCAGTACACACAACCACAATCATGGGGAAGACTGCTGACTTGACTGTTGTCCAGAAGATGATCACTGATGCCCTCCACAAGGAGGGTAAGCCACAAAAGGTCATTGCTGAAAAGGGTGGCTGGAAAAGGTGCACAAGCAACAGGGATGGCCGCAGTCTTGAGAGGATTGTCAAGAAAAGTTGATTCAAGAACTTGGGAGAGCTTCACAAGGAGTGGACTGAGGCTGGTGTCAGTGTATCAAGACCCATCACGAACAGACATCTTCAAGAAAGGGGATACAACTTTCGCATTCCTAATATCAAGCTACTCCTGAGCCAGAGACAATGTCAGAAGTGTCTTATCTGGGCTAAGGAGAGAAAGAAATGGACTGTTGCTCAGTGGTCCAAAGTCCTCTTTTCAGATGAAAGTACATTTTGCATTTAATTTGGAAATCACGGTTCTAGAGTCTGGAGGAAGAGTGGAGAGGCACAGAATTCAAGGTGTTTGAAGCCCAGTGTGAAGTTTCCACAGTCTGTGATGATTTGGGGTGCCATGTCATCTGCTGGTGTTGGCCCACTGTATTTTATCAAGTCCAAAGTCAACACAGCCATCTATTAGAGCACTTCAGGCTTCCATCTGCTGACGAGCTTTTTGGAGATGCTGATTTCCTTTTCCAGCAGGACTTACCTGTAGCACCTACCCACAGTGCCAAAACTACTACCAAATGGTTTGCTGACCATGATATTACTGTGTTTGATTGGCCAGCCAACTTGCCTGACCTGAACCCCAGAGATAATCTATGGGGTATTGTCAAGAGGAAGACGAGAAACACCCGACCCAAAAATACAGATACGCTGAAGGCCACTATCAAAGCAACCTGGGCTTCAATAACACCTCAGCAGTGCCACAGACTGATCACCTCCATGCCACACCGCACTGATACAGTAATTCATGGTAAAGGAGCCCCAACCAAGTATTGAGTGTGTAAATGAATATACTTTTCAGAAGTTGGACATTTCTGTATTGTAAATCCTTTTTTTGATTGCTCTTAGGGAATATTCTAATAATTTGAGATACTGGATTTCTGATTTTCATGAGCTATAAGCCATAATCATCAAAATTGAAACAAAAAAGGCTTTAAATATTTCACTTTACATGTAATGAATATAGAATATATGAAAGTTTACCTTTTTGAATTAAATTATGAAAAAAAGGAACTTTTTCATGGTACTCTAATTTTTTGAGATACACTAGTATATTAGACACGTTTTTAAATGTTTATCCATAACATTCACCGTACAAGTGCATGTGTAAGCTGTTACGAGAGAAATGATCTATTAGAACGAGAGCATTATTATAAATCTGTGATCTGCCTTGCAGCAGGAAATACTGTGTATACACAGCTAGTATCAAGTCTTTTAAGAGCTTGCCCACCATCTTGCAATGACTAATTCAATTTTTATTATTTTTTTTTAAACTGAGCAGTTGAACATCTCTGCTTCGCAACTCCGTGTTCCTGCACAAAGTTCATGAAGGACACTCAACAGAAATCCTCCTTTGACAGTCTTAATGCTCGCGTCATCGCACAGTGTCGTCTGTGCGTCAGAGAAGAGCTCTTCAGTCCAGAATAATAACCAAGCGCTACTGCCAGTGAACGCGTGGCCTGACGATTTAATCAAAAAATAATTGGCAATTTGGTGAGATGTGGTTTCAAGCCAATGTTGCGAATAATGTTTCTTTCTGCATGGTAATTTTTGCTCTCATTTCTCCAAACAGGTTTTTTTGAATTGTCGAGAAAGAACACCACAGCTTTGTAGTATATTACAATAATTATTTATTAACAAAAACAAAATTAAATTACACTCCGTTACACGCACAATTGTTCAAACTGTTCCATTACACTGACGCAACATCTCTGAGAAATACAAATGCAAATATAAACGTTGAAAAAGCTGTACAAGTGTGATGTAAAGCGTGATCAATGTTCTGAACTGTAGAAAATGTATGAATATGGACATTTGTACAAACTGGCTTCGTCACTGCTCTTATAGGGACTATGAAGGAGGGTCGTCTCCGTGAATCGCCTTATATTTGGCCATTTCTTCAGGAAAAACCTTCCCCAGCTCAGCGATGAGGAGACTTTTAAACTTCTGTAAAGAAATGCATTGCAAAGACAATACGTCAATCCTCAACCTGTGTACAAGTTTATTTTTATCGCGCTTTTAACAATATTGTCGCAAAGCAGCTTGACAGAATTTTCGTGACTTTAAACATGAGCAAATTTTAACCCTGGTCTATCCCCAATGAGCAAGCCTGTGGCGACTGCGGCAAGGAAAAACTCCCTCAGACGACATGAGGGAGAAACCTCGAGAGGAACCCATCCTCATTTGGGTGAATTATATCTGACTTGAACTTTTAATCAATCATTCGGTTTTAAGTGAAAGTGTTGCCTCACCGTCATGGTGTCGATCTTCCCTTTCACCTGTTCATTTTTAGCCAAGGCTCGCTCCAAACACTCTTTCGTATAAAGCTGAGGATTGCGGCCCTGATCGATGTATCTGAGGGGAAGAAAAAAAAAAAGATCAACTGTGAGCTCCTGCTCACTTACGTATCCCCCCGCCGCTCTCGCTTATATCAGAATGCAAGCAATCGAAGGAATAGGACACTTATTATGAATGCTGACTTCAACAAATAATTAACCCTGAAACGAGTAAGTAAAGAGCCGTGTCTCTCCCCAGGGATTTCAAATAGCATCCTGGTTAACTGGCATTTTGAAATAGCATTTTGCTTCTTGAAATAGCGTCAAAATCCATGCTACATGTTTCATAAATACACTCAGTCAGTAAACAGGAAGTTGATGTGTGACAGACCTGAAAATGGTACACACGGTATCGAACCCCAAGCTGAAGCTCGGTACCAAATATCAAGCAGTTGTGATTTGTAGTTGCTGAGAAAAGTGTTATGGAAATTTTGTAAATCCACGCTATATGTGTGTTTCGTAAATACATTCAGTTGGTAAACAGGAAATTGACGTGCGACAGACCTGAAAAATGGTATACACTAGGGCTGTAACGATACACCCAACTCACGATTCGATTCGTATCGCGATTTTTGACCCACGATTCGATACACCCACGATTTTTTTTTAAATGTTTTTTTAAAGTAGTAAATTTGACTTATTAACATTTACTTACTTACATTAACTATTTAATAACAAATAATTCAGACCACTGCAGAGAATGAGTAATATGTATGCAAAAATGAACAAATGTATATCCAAAGATTGTTTTATTTCTCAAAATAATACTGTTGAGCCGGAAGCTCTGTTTTTTTCGGTTCTGAAAAAGTCATTTTTCCAAATCGTGTAAATCCGTTAAGATTTTTTTTTGGGGGGGTGGCTCTCTCACTGTCTCACTCTCATAGGGCCAATGATTTTCTGTGATCGCGGAAAACAGATGGAAATTACGGAATTTTTATGGTGAAACATTGCTCGCGTGTCAAAATGTAACTGCCGCAGAAGGCTTCCACCCAAGCAGACATGCCTTCAGTGTTGCCAGATATTGCTAACGTTTTCCACCCCAAAATATGTTCAAAACCAGCCAAAAAGCACCTAAACCTGCCCAATCTGGCAACACTGCATGCCTTTCCGGTCAGGTGATTGTGATTGGCTTGTGGCACACCTAGCCAGCCAATGAGCTGCTTGTTTACAGATTCGCTCCCCGCGTCGCAACCAGAATGGCGACCGCTTAAAAGAAACGAATGCTCTGCCAGTGGCGAGTGTGGACGTTGCGTGACTCGCAGAAGATTGTCGCAGGTCGGCGAAAAAACAACTTACTAATAGATATAAAAAAATAAAAGTTATTTAAGTAAGTTTAAAATGTAATTTAAATAAAAAGTAAAGTATTCATAAACTGAAGTTTGGAAGCGCCTCTGTTTTTGGGCTGAGGAGAAGTTTGAAAGGGTGTACCGCGATTCTGCCTTCTTGTATCGCGATACGGATCGTGGCTCTGCGTATCGCGATTTCGATTCGCATATTGTTACAGCCCTAGTATACACGGTATAGAACCCCAACCTGAAGTTTGGTCCCAATTAGCTATGATTTGTGGTTGCTGAGGGGGAAAAAAAAGGTGTTTTGGATGGATGGAGATACAGATGGGCGGAGGTAAACCAGTATTACTAATTGTTGGTTAACTGTTGGTTCTGCACCGTCTTTCAATCCGGGCTTATAGCCAACGCTCCTCAACAGATCAGAGGTCTCGTACGAGTCTTCAGTAAAATGTGCAGAGCAGAGGAGAGACCACTTCGTAGGCGCCCGATGTGCCCGTGAACTTCTCGCAAACCGCGTCCAAATCTTTGCAGTTTGAACATTCTTGGGCCACGAATGCAACGTAAATCCACCTTCTGTCGTGTTGCTGCACCGGCCAGCAACACATCTACGTGGCATGGCGATAAATTAGCTCAAAATGGAGGATCGGAGTTGCAGTCAGCTCTGTGTTTTAGTGTAGCGGAAATGGCAATGAGACCGATAGACTTCCTGCGGTAACGTTACGGACGTCAAGGTCATTCACTCAGACCGCTGCCTATATAAATCATTTTAATCATAAAATTACCATATTAGATTTATTGTTAACGCTTAAAACTATTCCTGTGCCATTCTTGAGGTCTCAAGGCATTTATAAACAAAAAGTGAGGCCACGGTTCTGCGTATACGCTTTAAAGTCGTGATAAAACCTTTATCATTTTTGTTGCCCTTGTTAAACAAACATTGCTGGGTTTTGAGACACAAAAATGAAGGAAAGACTCGACCAGGCCTGCAGCAGTGCGAGGACGTTTCCACAATCTGCACCCTGATTGATTGAATGTGTTCCTTTCACGGATGAAATATTGGAAAAATCAAACCTGCTTTGGAAGAAATAAAGATTGCTTTTTCACACACTAAAGCCTCGGTCACAACCGGCCGTACGTGCTCCTACGGCCGGTCTACGTGCAAAAAACGCAAGAAACGCACGGAGGGCGCGCGTGTGACATGCTGATTTTCGAGCCGCAGACCGGCCGCAGAGGTTCTTTGTCATGTCAAACAAACTCCACGGGCGCTTACGTTTTTTTCAGGTTGCAAGACAAACGTACAGCCAACGTGCATCTTTCTCCACGAACAAAAAAAACGCAGCGATTTGGGAGACGCCAAAAATCTCACGGCCAAAAAATCGTACGTCCGGTTGTGACCTAGGCTTAACGTTCATCTTTAATGTCAGAGTGTTCATTTATGGGATAGTCGTCAAAGTCATAACGACAAACTGCGCTGTGTGGGTAAAGACTTTCACTCACTCGAATGCCTCCAAAGGTACGTGGATGTCGTTAAGCTGTTGCCGGCACTTCTCAATATCTTGCAGTCCTGTGATCATCAGATTTCTGAAGAAGAAAAGGGAAAAAAAAAAAAAAAAAAGTGTACACACACACACACACACACACACACCAGCCCAGTTATTTTTAAGAGGATTAAACAGTAGGCCTCCGTTTCGCTCATCATGCTGCCTGGAATTAATTCATAAATGTGCCAACACTGAATTTTTCGCACCACATCTGGTGGCTTTTTAAATCCATTTTAACAACTTTTTTTTTTTTTAAATAAAGAGCCTTGAGACAAATCTAATGCCCTTTTCAGCAAGTGACTGTCCTGGGTGTACAAGTTCTCAGCACTAATCATTGATCATCACTGATCAGCCTCGTTCCAACTGACCAATTAACAATTTTTTGTCTTTATTCACTAGATAAAAAAAAAACATATCAAGTATAACAATATTACTGACAGAATGCCTAAATGTAAAACCTGATCGAAAAACCTACATCAACTTATACTTAAAAATTCATCTATTAAACAAACTATTCCTAAAACGCTGTGCTTATTCTACGCATAACGCTGGATCTGCTCCTTAAGCGTGCAGAAGATTCCTTTACCTTAGGCAGCAAGCTGAATAGTGGATGATCTGTGACATTAAACTTATTAAACAGTCGATGGTCACGTTTTTCAAGGAGACTAAAAATATCGACGCGAGCTGAAATACAGCGCCGTTTAAAACATCTAGTTAAAAACTGTTGTATAATTGTAAGATCAGACTGACTAGCAGCAATCACCGGTAGACTGTAAAGTAATTTAGAAAGAACAATGAAATTAAAAACGTGATCTATTTCCAATAGGCCATTTGCAGGAATTGGTCACGTGTCAGGAATTGTCCACGTGGGCAAGCTAAGGGCAGTATCTCACTGGGCTGCGACAGCTTGCGAACGTCATTCGCGAGAGAGTTTCAAAAGTGTCTTGAAACGTTCGCGGGGCTTCTCAATTTCCTCGCACGAGTCGCAAAGTGTCGCTCCTTCGTCGCTGAAATTTTGAACATGTTCAAAAAATTCGTGCGACAAAATTTCTCTCAAAATAGCCGCAAATGTGTCGCTGGTGTCGCAAAGCTGTCGCGAACCCTTCTCAAGTTGGTTTCCGTGAGACAGGAAGTGCGAGTGTATCTCACTGGGCTGTGACTAGTTGGAGACACAACAATTGCGGTAAAATATGCGAATATCAATTCAGTGTGATTCCAAGTGAAAATTGTCGCTAATTTGCATATTTTATCGCAATTGTTGTGTCTCCAACTAGTCGCAGGCTGTCGCGGCCCAGTGAGATACTGGCTTAACTTGACATTCCTTGACAACCATAAGAGTTTGACTGGCGATGCAAAGCAATCCATTTCTAGAATAGCTGGTTTTACCTTTTCTACTGTCTTTTTTTTTTTTACCAGAATTTTCGTGTGTACTTGGAAAAAGTTTGTGGTTTTAACTTCTTTCGTAAGTTAAAGCGACTCATTGGCCGTAAAAGAGAGATTTTTGGACTCAAGTTGCGCTACGTTCACACTGCAAGGCTTAATGCTCAATTCCGATTTTTTTGTGAAATCCGATTTTTTTGTGAGGTCGTTCACATTAACAAATATATGCGACTTGTATGTGATCCTCAGTATGAACGAAAAGCGACCTAAAAGTGTTCCACATGCGCATTGCAGGATACGACGACGTCACACGCAGTGAGCATGGCCAGTGTTTACGGAAGTAAAACCGCCCGGTTGCGGTATGACCCATCCAATCTAGCTTGAATAGCTGTATCCCCCCAAATGGAAATCAGCTCCCTAACCTCTGCGTCCTTCCATTGAGAAGATTCAGAACCTTCACAGCCCGAAGCGTCCCTCGCATTGATGTCATGCGCAGGGGCGCAGATACGTTTTTTGAACTGGGAGGGACAAAAAACTGGGGGGGGGGGAGACAAAGTTGCCAGCAAACCAACCCCAATATGCCTGTCAAACTTGTTGTTAGTAACCATAGCAACCAAGCTCGAGCCTGCAACCTGTGCAGTCTGCGCAGCTCAACCAACCGAATATCAGTCTTTGTTTTGTTTTATGTGAGTTGTTGCAACTATGTATGTACTGCTGTGCACCTCAATAAACCGAATGGTAATTAGTCTTTTGATTTTTCCGTGAGGTTTGCCTTATGCAAAGAAAGACAGCATAGACGTTTTTTCCTCCCTGTAAGTGGGGGGGACCGAACGAAGTGAATTTAAATCTGGGTGGGACGAATCCCACCCGTCCCACCCTTTATCTGCGCCCGTGATTATGCGCCATGTTGTTGTAACTTTTTTGAGAGACCCGCCGCCTACTTCAGCGCAGAATAGTGACGTTCGTGGCTTGTTGATGACGTGTAAGTCGGATGAATGCGACCTGGCGGTTCAGACTGAAGTCGCATATGAAAAGAGCGGATAGGAATCGGAATCAGGACCACATATCCAAACGGCCTGGGTCGGATTTGAAAAAATCGGATCTGTGTCGTTCATATTGTCAATAAAAGATCGGATACAGGTCACATATGGGCGAAAAGATCGGATTTGAGTCACTTCAGCCTGCAGTGTGAACGTAGCCCTGGTCGCCACCGAAATAAATTCACGTGCGAAATGGCGGATTTCTCAGGTATGTTTATAACTTAGAATTTCTCCTTTTCTACCTTTATCATTCGCTTAATGTGTGAAGATTCTTGAAAATAAATACAGATAGATAAATACAGATATATCTGTAGATGTGTTTTTAGCCGATAAGAAGCAGATTTTATTCCCCAATGATTCGTTTTAACTTATGACAGAAGTTAAAACCACAAACTTTTTCCAAGTACACATGAAAATTCAGGTAAAAACAAACAAACAAAAAAACAGCTATTATAGAAATGGATTGCTTCGCATCGCCAGTCAAACTCTTATGGTTGTCAAAGAATGTCAAGTTAGCTTGCCCACCACGGGCTTGTTGCTACGGGGAAAACTGACACGTGACCAATTCCTGCAAATTACCTATTGCGAGTATTCTTCCTTAAGCCTCGGTCACAACCATCCGTACGTGCTACTACGGCCGGTCAACGTGCAAAAAACGCAAGAAACGCATGGAGGGCGCATGTGTGACGGGCTGATTTTCGAGCCGTAGACTGGCCACAGAGGTTCATTGTCATGTTAAACAAACTCTACAGGCGCTTATGTTGTTTTCAGGTTGCAAGACAAACTTACGGCCAACATGCGTCTTTCTCCACGAACAAAAAAAAAACGCAGTGATTTGGGAAACGCCAAAAATCTTCGTACGTCCGGTTGTGACCTAAGCTTTACGAAGGCTTCTAATCATAAATAGACACTTACTGGCTTCACAGAGCCGAGTCTTAACGTGCAAACTAAATTTGTAGTTAGCCTGCAAAGTTAGCCCGAATATAGTTATACTATCGTGTTGCTTTATGTTCTATATCGCAGGATACACGTTATCGTCACCCCTCTTACACATAATCAGCTCTTTACATTTCTGTCTATTACAGTTCATGCCATTTTCTATTGTCCAGTCTATGAATTGCTTAAGCGCATCCGAAGATTGATCGGGCAAATCTCTAGAAACGGTAACTAGAATGGGAGAATCATCCGTGTACTTAGTTAGTGAAAAATGCTGTCCAACTAACTCGAGATCATTCAAAAACACATTAAACAAATAAGGGCCACTGACGCTGCCCTGCATTGTTCCTTTGTTCACTATTTTCCAATCACACACAATTTCAGTGCACACTACCCTTTGTTTTCTATCTTCTAAAAAGCTTAAACCATAAACGGATTGAGAGGGCTGCCCCGTAACTTACCTGCGAGTATGCTACGCTTGACACTATCGAATGCTTTAGAGAAATCTATAGCAAAGAGTCTCACTGCCTGTGTTTTCTTTCTTATCTCGAGCAAAGGTGAAGTGAATATCGGTGAATAATAACCGAGATGAACTGGAGGTTATTATTCACCGATATTCACTGAGCCTGAGGTGGAGATATATATGGGTCCGTCTCAGAAACTGGTCTCTCATTTGGGACATTATGGTCAAAAAATTAATTTTCTATTTTTACTATTTTTTTTTTTTTTGCATTTACCTAACACTCAAGGTTTCTTTTGTCATGTTTAATAAGAATAAAGAGAGTATCTTGCTTTATCTGGCCGCCACTGTGGAAATATTTTTTTTGATTACAATTCAAATGCTTTTGTAAAATTGATTTCCATATAAAATAACTCCATCATGAAGAATTAAAGCCCCTCCTTCACAGATGAGTGAAAATATTGAATAAATTTCCTCTTTTTGATTGCTTGGGTTAAAAATGCCAAGTTATGATGACTGAATTGATTTATTCACTTAAATATGAATAATATGATACATTTTGGGTATTTGATATGGCAAAATAGGACATAATGGAAAAATCAAGAACACACCGGAAAGATGAGAATAACGGCGGTGGTAAAAGAACAGCGACTGTACCGGCTGAAGGTCGCGCGGGTCTCTGCTGCGGCGCGCGAGCAACGGGACATCACTACCGCACCGGACAGAGCGTGAGGCAGGGGCGGGGCAAAATGACTGGCCGGAGATTCTATCAAAAGTTCGATCTAAATTGACCGTGGTTGCAAAATATTGGCCAAAAATACGCAAACACTACGAAATATGAAAGTAAGATGAAAAAGAAACATTCTATTGCCTTATACTGCAAGACTAAAACAAAATAAAACTGTCAAAACTCACCTTTTCAGTGATAACGTCCCAACAGATCACCCGCGTAACAGAAAGACCGCAAATGGAAGCACGATCAACTTCTAACTGTTGGAGTGGAAAATTCCATTCTACACATGCAAATTGTTAATGTGTGTCCTTCCCCGCACACAAATAACACGCTACGGTAAAAAATAGACCACAACTCATTTTATAGCTCAGAAATTCATACAAGACCAGCTACCATCGTAACATATTCTGTAAGAAACATATTCTATACCTAACTTTCAGCTTTCGTTTAAAAAACAAAATCGCAGATTTATAACTAAATTTTTATATGGCGTAGTGATTTTAAGTTACTACTTTTGGTGAGGTCGTGACCTCGACCCTGAGGCTTTCCGTTTAGATCAAAACACACGATCGTATTGGTTTTGCGGAAAATGGAGTTACAACGGTGATGAAATAATTTGCATGATGTTTTATTACGGTTATGATTATTCTGTGAGCGCACCAATCCTTAGGTGTATAAAGTTACAACTTAAAATACAATTAGTGATAACTGTAGACTTTTCAGTGGACTACAACCTTTTCAAGGGAATGCGATGTCGTCGAACGTTTATCATGTCCCAGATCAAGCCGCCATTTTTCCACAAATTTGCAGAATTTTTGCCAAATTCTGAATAGAGTATTCACATCAAAGATTTAGTTTTATCTGTTTTATTTCTTTCAGCATTTTATTTCAAATTAAAACCAACATCACCAGTCAAAACCGTATAGTTTATTGACTGAGAGTATATTTAGTGGGGGACCCCCACAGTACCCAGTTTCTGAGACAGACCCATTATTTATATATCATATTAAAAAATTATTTAAAATTTCAAAAGCGGCATAAAGGCACGTGTCACTTATCTACGCCGAGTCACATAATCGTTTATTTTGAAATCGATAAAATAAATCACAGTCCCACCTTACCTTTGAATAGTTTTAGACCAAACTTCGTAGCATCTTTAGTGCTTTTATTTTAGGAACAGCGTTTTCTTTCATCGTTTGTAATTCTTCCTCACTTACAGTGACGACGTGATTGGCCGCTATTTTTCCAAGTCGCTCGAGGTGATTATCGAGAAATAGCCTGAATTTCTCGACCAATCAGCGCGCACGATTTCCTATAATCACCTCCGTATTTATACTAAATCACTGATCACTGTATTTCCCACACACGCATACTTAGCTCTCAATTTTAAACTCTCTCCTTGGCTAGATCAACAAATAACAAAAGCCAATTACGTCATGTTTCTGACTGCTCACTACCGCTTCTTGTGTTCTTGACAGAAATGACAGAGTTTTGTAAATAAATAAAAACAGTGATGCCATGACCAAAGGCTTCTTTTTTTTTCCTTAGAAGGAATAAGCTGCTATGTGTTGTTTACTAATCATCTTAAACTACTCAAAATGTCCTCAGAAAATCTTCCTCCTTTCTGTTTTAATACGCAAACGATCGCGACGACTTAAATACACCGCTTACAAAATACGGACGAGTCACGGAAAATAAAAAATAATATAAAGTGCAGATCTTTTATTCACGGATAGGTGATCTTTTCCGTGAAATATCAAAAGTTAATTAATCAAGTCAACATAAATATTTATGAACTTCGGTTGGCCAAACATTTAATTGTTTTTAGACTTCTTAATTTGTTTTATCCGTGATGCATCATCTGTATGAAATCTGTAATGTACTGAAACGTGACCAATCCGTAAATTACTAGCATCCGCGAGGCATCCGTATTAAAATCTGTAACCACTCTGTACTGTATGTCCTTTTTTATTATAATTTACCCGTGACCATCTGCTACCCAATCCTTACTTTCTACATCAGTCTTTGGGTGAAACACGTAAACTTCACCCCTTTCTGACAAAAATGGCATTTCAGAACTGTGTTCTCTGTATCTTATTAGACGTTCCACATCTCTTATCGAAAGACTCGTCTGCCAATTAGCGAGTATTGGCTCGACTTTATCTGGCGCTTCTATCTCCATCATGTAGCTACCATTGGCAGAAAACATCACCATGGAGACAATCTTTGTGACGTCCGTGTCAATTTTACATAGACTTGTAGCAACGTCCATAAAATCAACCGTCTGTGACCAGCGATGGGAATAACGGCGTTAGAATAAACGGCGTTACTAACGGCGTTACTTTTTTTAGTAACGAGTAATCTAACTAATTACTTTTTACATCGTTATAACGCCGTTCCCGTTACTTACAATAAAATACTATGCGTTATTTTATTAAAGCTGTTCTCATCTGGCACGCTGCTCGTTCAGCCTTTCTTTACTCTGCTTTAGTGTGGGGCGGGGAGATGCGAGACAACGGCACAGTAAGCCAATCAGAGTAGATTTGGACAACATATGTAGGTAGGCCACGCCTACTGCACTACTGCGCGCTCTTTCAATCGGAAGACCCAGCGATGGCGAGCGGTCAGCCCAGCACTGCGCTTTCACACTGGAAATACAGCCATTACTTTTCATTACTTGAAATAAAAGGCAAGAGTGTCTACGTGCAATGCACATTATGTCGAGGAACAAAACGTTTGTCCTCATCAGTGGCCAGTAATTAGTAACATAATTTTAATAACTGCAAAAATATATTACATTTGATAGATGTCTTATCTCACATTGTCCCACAAAAATATTAATATAGTGTAGATAACATTACTAATTGGTTCTGTTCAGTGTCCATTTCAGTCATTAAACACATTTAACATTCACTTTTATTATGATTACACTAATTGAATTTGATTTTTTTTGAGGGGGAACAAAATGTAACGGAATAATTACTTTCCCTGGTAATTAGTTACTTTTATGACAAAGTAACTCCGTTACTAACTCAGTTACTAACTCAGTTACTTTTTGGTAAAAGTAACTAGTAACTATAACTAATTACTTTTTGAAAGTAACGTGCCCAACACTGTCTGTGACACATCAGCCGTATGAAATCTGTAATATACCGAAACGTCTGTGAGCAATCTGTTAATTACTAGAGTGGTGGCTACAATTATCGACACCTTTTCAGATTTACCAATAAAAAACAATTTTACGAAGGTGAGTCTCAGTTACAACAGTTATTATTGGTTAATTAATCAACCGGAAGACCCGCCCCCCGATGTTGTCATCTGATGACACACCTGAGATGGATTCTTTTTTTTGAGGAAAACCCGGACGTTCTCATCGCAGGTAAGCATGGTGGAAAGATCACGGACATGCTTTTACTGATCAAATTCACTGATATTTCATGATCTCCTCGTCAAAACCTACTTTGTTTCTTACTCTTTCATTTAACAGCCGCCATTTTGTATCTAAATGCGCGTTTGAGAAGTCACATGCGTAAGGTGTCGATAATAGTGATCACTTTCACCGGTGTCCACCATTATCGACACCCTGTGGGATTAAGGGACATTTACAGCTGTTATGGATCGATCTTTGCGTAACATTGTTGAAGTAGATGAAGTGCTTTAAAACAATAAAAGTGCTGTGATTTATAATCTTTTTTGTTCTGATCCATAACAGAATGGAATGTTTATAGAGTATTTGGAATCCGACTGCAATAAACAGAATTGGAACAGAATTAAATTCCGAGCATATAAACAATTACATGCTTGAAATATTCAGATTTTTCGATTCCGTTCAGAAAATAATGTTTTTTTGCAGTTTGTTGTAAATATCGACCACATATTACAATATCAGGAGACATTTTATATTTTGGTTCGAGGAATGCCATGCGACCTTTGACCTGGATTTTCATGCGGTTACAATGGCAATTCCCCGTTGATATTTATTGGTAAACGACAAAACTAGAAATTAATACAAACAACAACGAATGATTAACAAAATGTGATCTACGAAAATACTTAGAAAGTGGAACAAAAAGATTTTCTGACGCAGGTTCAACATCAGTTCATTTGTTTACAAACATTAGAATTACTTCCTCATTTACATAAACACCGACATCGATATATTTATATAAAAGATAATTTGTACCAAATATAAGTCTACGTAAAACAAATTTTAAATAAAAACGATGTTTTGTTACCTTAATACCACACACCGATGATTTATTTATTTTTCAATAATTAATCATCTGGGTGTCGATAATTGTGGAACGGTGTTGATAACTGTGGCCAAAGGTGTCGATAATTGTGGAACGGTGTCTCGTGATCTGATACGCAAAATAATCAGGAATCAACTTGGTTTTTTTTTTCCAGTGGAAGTTTGAGTAATTATTCATGCACAATTTACATACTTGAAGTCTTTTCTACTTTTGCAACGGCCAAAAAATCGTTAAGGTGTCGATAATTGTAGCTGTCGCTCAAGCATCCATATTAAAATCCGTAACCACTCCTTATTTTTTTTTTCACGGTCTGGTTTCCATCAAATCGTGCACTCTGATTGGCTCGCGAGCGGTCCGAAATCCTATGATACGGACCCTGGTTACGGACCTTTGGCGACTCGCTCATTCACAACAACAAACATAGTAGCAATTTTTTGTCAACATGTATTTTTGCATTTCTCAGGAGAATAGCATTAATTTTACAGCATGGATAGCGATAACGACAGTGCTCACAGCGAAAGTGAGTTTTACTACCCTGAGGAAGAAGAAATAAAAGAAAACATTTCAGGAGAAAGCTAAAAACCTCTAACTGTTGCTAACGCCGAGCAAAAACATGGCTGAATCCTGAATGACTCCTATTTGTATAAATAGGGGACTACATAGGCGGCAAAATGTAGTTTTTTTCCTGCCATGGAAGTGCACTTGTATACCGAGGAGGAAGCCATTTGCATTACAGCCGTGAATGAGGATTCAAAATGGCGGCTCGGCTCGGTTTTCCCTTTCGGGCGCTCTCGTTTTCTGTCAGAATTTGGTAAATAAAAAAATAAATATATTATTTACCAGCTTAAGGTCGGTCTGTATGGTGAAATACTGTGACCTCGGCCTTGAATACTGACCTCGGCCCAGAGGGCCTCGCTCAGTACTTTCAAGACCTCGGTCACGGTATTTCACGATACGGACCTCCCAGCTGGTAAATAAATTTTTTTTTTTTTGCGGTCCAAATCCTGCACTCTGATTGGCTGGCGAGCGGGTCCGTATCCTACGGTACGGACCCCAGTTACGGACCTCTGGCGACTCGCTCGTTCACAACAACAACAAACAAAGTAGCATTTTTTGACAACATTTATCTTTTTTTTATAAGATTTATTTATAAGATTATCAAAAATCTTATAAATTTTTTCCAGCATTTCTCAGGAGAACAGCATTAATTTTACATCATGGATAGCGATAACGACAGTGTTCACAGCGAAAGCGAGTTTTACTACCCTGAGGAAGAAGAAATAAAAGAAAACATTTCAGGAGAAAGCTAAAAACCTCTAACTGTTGCTAACGCCGAGCAAAAACATGGCTGAATCCTGAATGACTCAATTTTGTATAAACAGGGGACTACATAGACGGCAAAATTTAGTTTTTTTCCTGCTATGGAAGTGCACTTGTATACCGAGGAGGAAGCAATTTGCATTACAGCCGTGAATGAGGATTCAAAATGGCGGCTCGGCTCGGTTTTCCTTTTCGGGCGCTCTCGTTTTCTGTTAGAATTTGGTAAAGAAAAAAATAAATATATTATTTATCAGCTTAAGGTCGGTCTGTATGGTGAAATACCGTGACCTCGGCCTTGAATACTGACCTCGGCCCAGAGGGCCTCGCTCAGTACTTTCAAGACCTCGGTCACGGTATTTCACCATACAGACCGACCTTAAGCTGGTAAATATAAAATATATATATTTTGTATCCTTTTTTAAAAATTATTTTCCCATAATCATAGTCCATGACCTATCCGCGTTTTGTCAACCACCACTTAAATATGCAAATTGGTTTATTGCGTCATCTGGCGACTTCTCGCGCTTTCCTTGAGCGTGCATCAGCTACTTCCCCCTGAACAGTGTTGCCATGACTGAAACAGTGTAATAGGAGTTTTACTATTCCTCATTTTACAGAGAAATTAGCCCAGATTAACCTGCCATTTTACACAAAGCCCCAAACCAGCTTCTTAACAGTCTGGATAATATCCTACTGACTGCAGCATGAATACAGAGATCTTTATTTTACACTATATTTATCATTATTATCAGGAATACAGATATATATATTTGTGATCCAGCCTTCCAAGGCTCTTCATCACAGCTTACAGTTTCTGATTGAGTCCTGTTTGGCTGCTCGGTTGAAAATCGCTGACGATGATTCCTAGCTGTCGGATATTTTCGATAAATTTCTCAAGATGCTCTTCAAGATTGTCAAACTTCTCCGCCATGTTGAAAACAAATACACATGGAGAAGAAATTAATTTAAAAAAAAAAAAAACCGAGTGGTTAAACAAGAAAAAAACCAGGGCCTGTTTGAGCTTCCTGGTGTTCCACTTTCCGACAGCGTACGAGCCAATCCCGGACCAGAACTCCGAGTTGTCCTGGTAACGGCAACAGGGTTAACGTAAAGCGTCTTGGATTATCGCAAAGTGTCGTCAGAACGAAAAAGCCACACAATGAGAGCAGATATCAGGGCTGAAAAGTGTTTTGTTTTTTTTTTGATGTTTTATAATTCGTCAACGATACGAGACAAAACAGTGGATATTTTAAATGTAATATTTGTTTCAAATCCATGAAGCGACCATGCATCGTAATTGATTAATGAATTAATTCGCGTTTATATTTACAAGTTCAAACATGAACCTGAATATATATATATATATATATATATATATATATATATATATATATATATATATATATATATATATATATAAAGTCTAATTTAGGGATGAAAACAACTCGCCAAATTCCACCAAGAATAGAAGAAAGAAGGGTGAGGGGGCAGACAAGGCTAGGGTAGGGCTGAATTCCAAATGCAGCCCTGTTCCCTTCAGTTGTGCACTATGTAGTGAACGATATAAACAGCGCGCACGCGCAATGTAGTGCACTAGGTGTCGAATTGGAAGTCGATTGGGATGCAGCCAGGACAGCTGATGCACTAGAAGCCCGACCCTCCTCCCAGCAACCTTCACATTTCGAAGCCCACACTTGATTATTCATTCTGTCCAGGTACAACCGAGCAGTCAGGCAGTGCTGCTGTGTTTACGAGTGTGTGTGTGGTGTGTGTGTGTGTGTGTGCATGAGTGTGTGTGTGTGTGTGTGGGAGACAGAGAGAGATTTGCTGCAAGCTACATTACAGAACTGCTTTAAAGGCTTAAACTCAACCAGATCTGGATTAAGCAAGGAGAGATTGGATCTATTTCCAAGGGTGAGGCATCGAAATAATACCAACAGGGTAAGTACTTGCTGCTTTGATTAATGCTGGTGTTGTGTGTTGGAGAAAACAATGAAAAGGTCTGCAGGCTGCTGCAGCCATAATGACCACACATTCATTGATGCACTGGGATTAAATCTCCACATCTAAAAATCCACTGTGTTTGATTTTAGCTCTGTGGGATGATGCACTGAAAGCGGGCTGCTCTCAGGCGCCCAGCAGTCCTCATCCTCATCCTCCTCCTCATCCTCTGCTGTGCCTGCAGTAAGAACAAGTCCTGGTGCATTGTGGTCTCCATAACGTCCGTAAGCATCGGGAGAGCTGCGGAATCCCTTCCTTTCCTTTTTCTTCCTCCCCCGGCGTGATGGCCACTCTTCTGCGAAAGATCGGTCTGATCCGCTTGCACGACCGAGACACAGAAGACCCCAAGCACCATCCGAAAGGGACTAAGCAAGGGAATCAGAAAAACAGCACCAAGCACTGTCACCAAAACGAGACGAACATCCTGAGCACCCCAGAAATCAAGGCCAAGCGCTCGGACGTCTCTGCCAAAGACAAAGCTCCTGCGAAGGACAAGCCGAGCAAAGAGACGAAGGAGAAGCAGCAGACGGGCAGCGCCAAGTCGAGCTCGAGCTCCGTGCCATCGCTGGCGCCCAACAGGCAGCACTGTGCGCAGGTGAGGACGCGGCGCCTCATGAAGGAGCTGCAGGAGATCCGACGCCTGGGAGACGACTTCATTACGGTCGAGCTGGCCGACGACAACCTGTACGACTGGAACGTCAAGCTGCACCAGGTGGACAAGGACTCGGCGTTGTGGCAGGACATGAAAGAGACCAACACTGAGTACATCCTGCTCAACATCTCCTTCCCTGATAACTTCCCGTTCTCGCCGCCGTTCGTCCGCGTGCTCACGCCGAGGCTGGAGAACGGCTACGTCCTGGACGGAGGAGCCATATGCATGGAGCTGCTGACGCCGCGCGGTTGGTCCAGCGCCTACACCGTGGAGGCCGTGATGAGGCAGTTCGCCGCCAGCCTCGTCAAAGGACAGGTGAGAAGCGGGGTTCTAGCTACAAGACCTTTCAGGGGAAAGAGTCTCTCATGCATGCTTCAAGAAAGTCGTCAGACGGTGTAACAGGCTCGTTTGCATATTTTGCAGGATGTTATGATCATTTGCATATTTTCTGAAGACACTTACAAACCAACGATTTACAAAATTAAAGAATATTGTAATTTCTATCAAGAATCCTGACCAGAAGTAAGAGTGATAGAAAGAAACAGTTGCGGATGGAATACCTTTATCTTGGTAATACTGCATGTAGTAATAAATACTTTATTACAAGTGTATCACCAAGAAGAGAGTTTAAAACGAAAAAGTGTGTATGTGTGACATTCATCAGCAGTCAGTGATTGGTTGTCGGGAACAATGGTGACCAGTGATTGGTCGGTTGGGAAAATGGTGAGCCGGTAAACCTGCTTTTGTATAACCGAGCAGCTGTGATGTGAGCTGGAGAACCGTGTCAAGTGCAGGACAATGTCTAACATCTGCTCAAAAATTCACAAGGATTTATTATTATTATTATTATTATTATTATTATTATTATCAATCTGGCTCGAGGGGTCTAAAAAGTCACCAAACCTACCGACAAAGTTGTCAGCAACACTAATTCGAAAATGCTCTACGTTCATGAGTACAGATCATATTGTTGGGGTTTTTTTTCCTCCCGTCACGCGATGTGTTGCTTTGCATTCACAGAAGAACAGACAGAATTTTATTGTTTACGCCATCTGTCTCTAAGAGGAGTGTGTTTTGACTTTATCACGGAAGAGTCCCCGTTGCATTGTTTATGCCATCTGTTTTTCAGCGTTTTCGTGCTCAGGTGTGACCATACTCCAGATTCGTAGGTGTACGTTTAAAATTACAAGAAATAAAGACACCAATCTGCCGTCATGGTCACATCAAGGATGCGTCTTTTCAAATAATTTAAACTATATAACGGGACATTAAGGACCACTGATGTGTCTTTTTAAAGCTTTACTCTAAAAGCATCACATGAACCTTCCAAAAGAGGTCCCTTTGATGGTAGCGCCTCAGAGATGAGCAAAAGCTTGCATTGTTTCTAGAAGGTGAACGCACCACACAAGCTCGTGAGCTTATTTCCACCATCTGTTTTACTGAAGAGGACAAAGAAAGGCCATATTGCATATTCACAGGTTTAGATGTTTCACAGCTTTCCTTTCCACCCTTCATCAGTTGAAGCCAAATGAGTGACGAAACATCTTCATGATTAAACCCCAAGTTCAGTGTCGAGTGACCTGAATGACCTTGCTAGACATACGTTGTCGTGCTTATGCTGTGTGTCTTGCAAAAGTCTCCTTTAGTCCCAGCAGGTCGCCGATAAACTATTAAGGACGGAATAACAAAAGGAAAATGTACAAATTTGTTGCTTATGCTGTTAGAGTTTACCTTATCGCTCATTAAAGCATGTTTTGTTCACATGAAGGTGAAGGCACTTAAGCTGAACTTAAAGCTGCAGTATGTAACTTTTTTTTTGTTACAAAATGAAAGAACCAGCATTGTTGAGTCACTTAATGGATAGTTTGTAGGGATGTCCCGATCCGATCACGTGATCGGAAATCGGGCCCGATCACATGGTTTCAGACTCGATCGGAATCGGGCATTGCCTCCCGATCAGGGATCGGATATATATCTATATAATATATTCTCATTTTTAACACATCAATAGCTATGCGTTGGCACAGAGTGAGACCAGACCTCTTGTCTCAACACAGCAGCATCAACACGTGCGGCATGACATCACTTTGTAGCGGAGACGCTATTGGTTATTGGCTGCCTGTTGCCGGCAAAGTTGAACACGGAAGCAGTTCGAAGCGGAAAGCAAAGCATGAGATCTTTTTTTTTCGTTGGATGACAAAAGAAACGGGCTCAAACCTGAAAGGGTAGAAATGCTTGTTTTCATCAAGAAAAACGTTCATTTCCTTAATTGAAATTACTGTACACCACTGTGAGATGCGTTCTTAAAAGCAAATTACCGGCACCGTGGCACTTTATTTTTTTTATTTGTTTGCATTCCTGCCAGGTATTTTAAGGTTATTTTTTTTAATGTGTTATTTATTGTTCAAACTGCCTCACGTAAGTGCTCTGTTTGCTAACGGAGTTGTTGGATGTTAAAATAAGGTGTTAAATAAAAAATGAGGAACATCCTGGATCCGTTTCTTTCCTCATCTTTATTTTTTATGGATTATAAGAAGTATCGGATCGGGACTCGGTACCGGCAGATACTCAAAATCAAATGATCGGTATCGGATCGGAGGGCAAAAAAACCTGATCGGGACATCCCTAATAGTTTGCACTTTGGCGGGCGCAACTCCGCCATATCGTTTACGTTTACTGCGCAGGCTCCGCCTTTCCGATGCAGGTGCGTGATCTTTGCTATGCAAATCCGCCATATTGAGTTTCACTTTCTCTGTACTTTACCGAGCCTAGCGGCGTTTGAGCGAATTTAAGCGGGGGTTCGGAGGCATCAGCCCTCCCTTGTATTATCAAGTAATAAATAAAGAAAAACTTACCTCGTTCTATTATATGTCAAAGTCATCAAAACTGGTGTTTGTTTGTGCTTTGGGATTGGTTGTTTGAGGATTAGGGTTAGCGTGACTTTTCGCGCCCAATATAGAGGTTTTCGACCCACGTGACCGTTGCCATGTCAACAAGTAGCCGGCGCCATTTTGACGGTCACAAATATGGCGACTACCGGTAGTGATACACTGTTGATCATGACGAAGTCTCATTGTCGAGTATTTTATCCGGCCTAGATGACGCGAGTAAGAAGCGATATCGCCAGAAAATCATTGATGCTGGTGTACGTGATCCGTACACGTTACCAGGCTATCTTTTTCTGGCTTTGCAGCGTGGGTGATCTTCCTGACCTGCAGTCAGGCGTGTGGGAAAAAAACATAAAAGAAAAAGGAGCGAGATGCAGAAAACACCTTCACTATCCAGCGACGTAGGGCATTTACAGGGCGAGCAGAGGGAGAGGTATTTGCAAAAATTGAGGTTAGCAGGCTTAGAAAACGACGTTTACCTGCTTCCACCAGGATTGTTCACTGACAGCTAAGGTTTGTTCACATTTTCATTTACTTTCGGTCCAAAGGATAAACAAAATGTTATTAAATGTCATTGAAATAACTTCTTAGTCTGTTGAGACATGGCCCGTTATAAGTTTTTCCTTTACTGTATTTACTAGTTTACTGAGCTAGCGCACTAGCTCAGGCAGGCTGGGAGCGAGCGCGCTAGCTCGGGCAGGCTGGGAGCGAGCGCGCTAGCTCGGGCAGGCTGCTCGAGCTAGCGCGCTCGCTCCCAGCCTGCCCGAGCGCGCTAGCTCAGTAAACTAGTAAATCCAGTAAAGGAAAAGCTTGAGACTGAAAGGTTTTAACAGTCATCCAAATGACTGAACGTAAACATTGCTACAGTAACATACCAGCTACTGTTGTTGACATTAGCTAGCTTGACCTTCAAAATGGCGGACACCGGGGCATCACGTCACCTGTGACGTCACGTCGAAATCCTCTATAGTGCAGTAGTCCCCACTTTATAGGTGATGAGTTTTTTTTTTTTTAAAGACTCGTATATCAGACATAATCACATATATCACATTCCAAAATATATTTCTTCCACGACCTTGGTGCTCGAGTAGGTCATGAATATTTATTAGCAAACATCACATTAGGGATGCGTACCACCACAACCGCTGTATAACGTCCTTCCACATGTTGTCTGCAATAACCTTTCTACCAGAAAGGCCCCCCTGAATGTTGCATACTGCAGCTTTAATTCCAGACAGTAGCCTGCAGACGGAGGATTTGCGCTGCACTGACATTTGTAAAGAACGTGACTGGCATTTTGGAAGATCCGCGAAAAATAGCAGCAGGGGAAAGACGCTGACTAACCTCACCGATGTCTTTCTTTTGGAGGTGTCTAAAAATGCTTTAGCATGCCAGATTTATAGCGCACAGCCTCTTGCTTTCATTGCCTGAAGCATTCAAGGGCAATTACCAATCGAGACAGTGCTGACACAACAGAGTCCTGGAGGAGCAAAAAACGGAGATAGGGTACTGCGTTTTTATCGTGAAGGTTAATAATGGGCTTTATTTAATGACCTCGTTCTTCTGCAGACATTATTTACAATAATTATACAACCGTGCATTAGATTAGAACTTGCCCTTTATTATTTATTTATTTAGTATAATTTGTTGCTTGATTATTCGAAAATAATCATGAAATGCCGCTGTCATAGCCGAGTATGATTCTTTGGCCGCTCTGTGGATTTAAGGCTTCGGGGTACAATTTGATGAATCTGATTGGTTGCTGTAGAGGCCGTAGCTTTAGTAGTGAATTTCTGTGCTACACAAATGAGGTTCTTTGATGTTCAAAGGAAAAAAAAAAAAAAGCAGTGATAGAATTCCGGAACAGAAAGTCGCCATTGATCTTGTGCTCACTTGAAAGACAGCACTGTTGCTTTGATTTCCTTTATGTCGCCAGTTCGTGCACTTAACCCAGATGGAACTTGGAAAATTATAGCATGAGAGTTTGGGAAAACAAATTTACAGTCGATCTTCCTCCTCCATCAGAAAGGTCTGCTGCGTGTTGTTTTATTAATTTTTTTCTCGGTCCTGTTTACTGACGACATCATATCAAGAGCAGGCATACATTTAATATATTGATGATGGTGTTATTCAAGTAAGAAGAACAAGTTGTTGTCAGTGATGGCAATTTTTAATTGATGAAAGGTGCAATGCATAAGAATTCGCCATTTGGCCATCTAGCAAATTCATACACTACCGTTCAAAAGTTTGGGGTCACCCAGACAATCTTGTGTTTTCCATGAAAAGTCACACTTTTATTTCCCACCATAAGTTGTAAAATGAATAGAAAATATAGTCAAGACGTTTTTCTGGCCATTTTGAGCATTTAATCGACCCCACAAATGTGATGCTCCAGAAACTCAGGGCCCGTTTACACGAGGACGCTGTCGGGTAAAAACGACTACCGTATTTTCTGGACTATAAGCCGCTACTTTTTTCCTAGGTTTTGAACCATGCGGCTTATACAAAGGTGCGGCTATTCTGTGGATTTTTCTTCCACCGCTAGGGGCGCTCTAACCGGAAGTAGAATCAAAAATAAGATAGACGAAAAATCAATGCAAAGAAGAATTAGCAGATCTTTAGCAGATAGAACACGCACGACAAATTACTAACTGGTAATTATTTTCAAATCCAGCGAAGATGATTAAAGTGACTTGTGGTTTCAAACACAGGAGAAATGAAGGTAAATAAATACCGGTTATTTTCTCTTGGTTCTGTTCCGTTTTAATCAGCAAAGTTGCTGCCGTGTTAAAAGGCACTGTTCGGAAAGAATCTGTTCAGGTACATACATGTACATTTACAGTTCAAAATCGTTCTGTACATGCAGTAAATATCTAATTTTTCACCATAGATATCTGCGGCTTATAGCCCGGTGCGGCTTGTATATCTTTTTTTTAATTTTTTTTTTTTTAAAATAGAGCGGATGCGGCTTATATACAGGTGCGCTCTATAGTCCAGAAAATACGGGTAAATATTTTATCGGAAGTGCCTTTCGTCTACACGGGGACGGCGTTTCCGAGGCTGAAAAACGGAAAAAATTGAAAACGCCTTCCAGAGTGGATAAGTTAAAAACAGCCCCCGTTGCATATCCGTCAAAACTACCCAATACGCCAAACTCTGCTCGGATCTGCTCACGTCGGGTACGCGTTTACGTCATACATATGTCATATACTGTACATGCCAGCCCGGGAAGTAAGAAAGCAAGTAAAAAAGTAAGAGCGTGTCTGATTACATCGATCCAACGGACCTTCAAGCTGCTCTGGCAGCTTTAATAAACGTCCAGGAGTCCTTCGAACATCTATACCGAATCTGCACATATACCGTTAATGAACAGAGGCGGGTATAGCATGCTCTTACTTTTTTACTTACTTTCTTACTTACCATAGCCAAAGTAGTCAAAGTTTTCGCGGCGCAGATGTGCAGATCAGACAAGACGGAAGACGTTGCGCATGCGTGCAGACATAGCGGAGGTCTTTCACAGCACCACCTAGCCGCCTGGCATGCACATCCAATTGAATTCCACACATTTATGCGTCACCATATAGACGCAGATTTCCTCCTTGAAAACGGTCGTGTAGACGCGGAAAAAAGTGAGAACGAAAACGGACTTTTGCGTTTTTGTTTCAGACCGTCCCCGTGTAAAGTGGGCCTCAATCTGCTCAAAGGAAGGTCAGTTTTATAGCTTCTCTAAAGAGCTCAACTGTTTTCAGCTGTGCTAACATGATTGTACAAGGGTTTTCTAATCATCCATTAGCCTTCTGAGGCAATGAGCAAACACATTGTACCATTAGAACACTGGAGTGAGAGTTGCTGGAAATGGGCCTCTATACACCTATGGAGATATTGCACCAAAAACCACACATTTGCAGCTAGAATAGTCATTTACCACATTAGCAATGGATAGAGTGGATTTCTGATTAGTTTAAAGTGATCTTCATTGAAAAGAACAGTGCTTTTCTTTCAAAAATAAGGACATTTCAAAGCGACCCCAAACTTTTGAACGGTAGTGTACTCCACACTCTAAAAACAAATAGGAGTATATCACCAGGAAGTTGGGGTGTCCACACCTATCATAAGAAACAAAGAAATGTACAGTTCCTCCTCCCAGTTCCCCCCAAATGCACCACCACCACCACCGCTCTCACAGAATTATCACTCGCTGAATATAACAAAAAGCTATTTAACAGTTATTCCACAAAATCGAGTCGTATACGAGCTGATAGCCGATGAGGTGCGTAGCCGAGATTGAGTGGAATAACTGTTTTATTCTATCCACTGGATTTTGAGAAACAAAGCATTTTTATTTTTATTATTTTTTACAAATTCGATCAATAAAAACTTTATACAAAACGCCCGACAAAATCATTTCCCCTGAGGCGGACTTCTTAAAAACCTATCGATGGCTGCATGAATTGACGTTCATGTTTTTTTCGTTGTTGCTGTTGGGTTTTTTTGTAGAAAGTGCCGTCTTGTTGTCGTGCCGCTGAGGTATAGAATAGTTTTCACTGACGTCACGGAAATGTGCACAGCTTCCCGATTTAAACTGTTTTTTCTCATCCTTATACTTCCTGTTTCATGGACTGTAACGGATTTGCTTATTTAGTAATTTTAATACAGAATTTACTTTGAAATTATAATCAGACACTCCAATGCCCCCCCTAAAAAAAAAATCGGATCTGCGCGATTCAGGCGGCATCCGCCAAAAGGCGCGCTGTTTGCATCCCAAACACAAATGAAATCATACAGAATAGACCTAAAATGTTTTTCAAAAATGACCCTTGCATGAGTGAAGTGACAAGCTTCAAATAGAAACGTGACAAACGAGCGATATTAAGTGTACATTACAATGTAAACGTACACTCGGCGGTTCCAGTTAGGCATTCTCCAGAGATTGTTCACATGATGTTTTGGTTTCCAAAAACAAACTTAAACACAATTGATTGTTTATTTAAACAACTTACCACTTATAAAATGATCGGAGCAGACTTTGCTGTGTTTGGAAGGCTGATAATCCTTGCGGTTGATTCTCGCAAGCCATAGATTTCTCCTTTGTATGCTGAGTTTCTTTGTTTGCTCGCCTTCGTGCTCCCGTACAGTGGGAATTGCATAAAAGCTCCGCTTGACATCATCATTTGACCTATTACGACAGCCGTGAATACAACAGGTGTGCACCATTGCTAGCTTTAAATAGCCTGCTTGGGTTCTTTTGAAGACTTTGTACTCGCGCGTTACAATGTGTGCTCAGTCACCCGTACGGTAAGCTTGACCCACAAGATGGCCGCCACTAGGGAATCCCCGACTCTGTGACGTCATGTGAAAACTATCTATAGAATAGCTTTAGACATTTATTTAATTCTTCCTTGGACATTTCAGTTCTGTAATTTTCAAACATCTTTGGGCTTTTGAACCAGTCTAAACAAATTCAACAAATTGTAATGTTTAAACATGAAGATTGTAAACAAACCAGTGAAATGACAGGAGCAACTTGTGAAAATGCTATAATAATGATTCTTAAAAAAAAAATATGGGCTGGGTAAAAAAATCGATTTAATCAATTTTAGATCTATTTCATTTAAATTTCGCACTATCGATTCACAGGGCATGAGATCGAGGTTTTTTTGTTTGTTTTTTTCCACAACACAATCTCGTGTGTTGTGTGATTTTCCTCCCTCAGCCATCTCGTGCGTGATGACGCAGCTGCGCAGTCGTACGTCATGACGTTCAAGCACGCACACAAAATGGCTGAGGCCAGAGCCATGGCTGAGGCAGGGAAAACACCGCTCGGCAAGCCGTCTCAAATGAAATCTGACGTGTGGAATCATTTCAAATTTAAAACGACAAAGGACGAAGAGCTTGATAAAACCAAGGTAGTCTGCAAGATATGCCAAGCAGAGCTCAGTTACGTGTGAACTGTCAAATTTACAAAATAAAGACGTGTATTTTGCAACGTATTGTATGGAGATATTTTCATTATTTAAGAGCAGATTGAATTGATTCAGATTGAATCGAATCGAATCAAATCGTGATTAATCAATTTAAAATCCTAAGAATCGAAATCGAATCGATCTAGGAAATACCCAGCCCTACTTACCGTCAAATCTTTTCATTCCATATTTTGTGGAGGGTATTTTTGTTTTGGTTTTTTTGGTACGCCATTTTCTCTACTCACAGTATATGAGCTGATAGCCTAGTCGTACCCTGTGTCCGAAATCGCTCACTCGTTCACTACTCCCTACTCCCTATATAGGGAATTACTAGATAGAGGACTGTATAGTGAGCTCATTGGTAAAATGAAAAAACGTTTTCGGACACTATTTCGTCGCGCTGGTATTTACGCCATTACTGTCGCACAATTAAAACGTGCCAGATCAGTCGGCTGGTGGGTTTTCAAAATAATAAATACATGCGTGTACCTTTTTTTTCTGATAAATCCGTATTACACTGAGCGCATTTCCCACATTAATCAATACAAAGTACCTGCATCTTTCGGTTCTTTTAAATCAAGGCTGAATACTTTCTTCCTTGCCGCTGCCTTTTATTAAATCAAATTTGAGGCCTTTAATTTGATTTCTTTCAGCGCGACCGCAGTGCATGATTGGATATATTGCTTTGGTTAGTGACCACTGTTGTACGCTGCTTTTCGTGATGCATTGTGGGATACTTTGAGTGCACTATATAGGGCGGAAATAATCCTCACTAAGGTTTCGGACAGCACTACAAAATGGCGTCCTCACTGTATAGTGCCCTGTATAGTGAGTAGGGAGCGATTTCGGACACTCAGCCAATCAGAGTGCGTGATTGCTCATATCCAGCGAACGTGGATATAATAATTTTTATTTGATCCACTACTGGGTTCATACACTCTACACTCATTAGTTGTTTAAAAAACAAAAACAACAACTACTAGCTTGCTTAGCTCAGTATATAGCAAGAAAACTGTTCCAGCAACTCACACATCAGTCGTGCACGAGACTGTTACAACCCATGATAAGGCAGGTATGGATTAGTAATATCTTTACTCATTTCTTCACCCATTTTCACACTCCTGTTTCTCGGTTGAATAAGTCCCAAAGTCCCTGTCACTTCACAAAGTATTGCGTCTCAAAATACGCAGCAGAACTTACACTTTCTGATGATACTAGTTCTTTCACTGTGCAATAAAGTGTTGTCGAGTAATCCGGTTGAAATCACAGCAAATGAAACACTGATGTTTATTCCCAGTAGCGTCCCTTTGGTTTGTCTAAATAGCATTGATTGGCGTTACGAGTCAGTTTCTCCTGGTAGGATCTGTTTTCTTTTCTCTTGTCCAAAAATCCAGCGTATCCGACACAAAACGGTAAACGCAAATCCACGTTTCGATGCCTGGATTCCAGGTGTTTCTGCAAACTGCAGGCAGCAACAATTTTACTCCTTTTTTTAAAGCTATCTATAGCAGGCCTGGCTCCAGCTCTCGGTAACAGGGTGGGCCTGGGAGATTTTGTGGGGGGGGGCAAATGATATACAACATAAATCTACATGAATATTCAGAAGAAACACGATATTTCAGACACAAGTCCTTCATCAGCTTTGCTCTATATACATACATGCATAATATATCTAAAAATGTTCTCGGTCCCTCTTGGATGGGTGGGCAGGCCAGCCTTGTGATTGGGTAGGCCAGACCTCTCCTGCCCCGCCCCATGGATCCAGGCCTGTTCTATAGAGTGCAAAAAGAGAACTCTGGTTTCTTGTTGAATCTATTTGTACACTCAATCGCAAAACAGTTCTTTCCCATTTTCGATGTGTGTGAGATTTCACGGCTGAAAGCTAACACAGCCTCTCACTGGGTCAAACCAGACAGTAACTTCTGCAAACGATGACATCACATATCGTATTTCTTCATCCTCTCATTTTGGACTGAGGGCGGACCGGACGCTACAGTGACTCACTATCGCGTCTTGAGGTACAAAGCGGTATTACAAGACAGACGGTACGTCCTGTTTCAGGACTAGCTGATTAGCGCGCTAACTTCAGGACTGCATCTCTGTAACGCCATACATAGACGTCTTTGGCGTCACAGCTGCTATTTCTTCACATTCTGTTGATAAGTTTGCTTAATTTTTTTTGAATATTTTAAACTTGTCCGCCCGTTCTGCTGCTTCGGCACCGATGGAGGTTTGAGGTGCACATTCATGACGGTGAGCTCAGACGATCCGATCTGGTTACAGAAACGGAGATCAGTCACAGGGGATGTGTGAAGTGGTGGGATCAGAGATGGATGAACCTGCTTAATGATGCATCAGAGACAAATAGTCGAATTTATTCATATAAACATCACAGCAGTTCGGCGAAAAGATCATAACGGATCGTGTTTAAGTACAATTTAAATGTTCAGGATATTTATACGCTTTAAGGGTGTAACACAACGGCACATCTGTTTAGTGCAGTGTTGTAGTCGAGTCACTAAACCTCGAGTCCGAGTCCAGTCTCGAGTCCCCAGCGTTCAAGTCCAAGAAAATTTCGAGTCCGAGTCGAGTCCACTATTGATCCGAGTCGAATCCAAGAGCGAGACTCCAAGCGCAACATTTGGCGGTAGCTGTCGCTGCCTTTATGTGAAGCTGTTTACGGCGTCCGAGAGTCCGCTTGGCGCACACGCGCGCTGTCCGGAGCGCACCCGAAAATCTATCTGATGAATGCGCCAAGGTGCACAGGTGTGACGCTCTTGCACAAAATATGTACAAAAATTAATGTATATATAAATATCTTCTGCCAAATTATCATGCCATGTTACAAAAAATAAAGAAAAAATCCGAGTCCTCGTCTCCAATTTACGAGTCCAAGTCCGAGGCATCAGTGCTCAAGTCCAAGTCAAGTCACGAGTCCTTAAAATTGGGGCACGAGTCAGACTCAAGTACTACAAGCCTGGTTTAGTGTTCTAAACACTAGACACATCGTGTCTGTATTCAGATTGATTCCAAAGTGGGTGTGGCCTAAACCAGAAGGGATTTTTTTAAAACATAATTATTTCTGTTTCTCGATACAGGCATGAGCATTGAATTGTTTTTAATTCTTCTCGAACAGTTATTATATTTGTTCACACCTGCCCAACATATTGTCTAACAATTTTTTGGGGGGGGTTATTTCCAAAATTTAACCAAAATTTCTAAAATTTAGCCATTTTGCTACATTTGAAGGATGAAATAGTTGGACTTGCTTTTTTACTACATGTATGCATATGCAAGATGGCTGCCACTCCTATCCTGTGGTCATTTGGAGCACAGCTTGTGGTCGTTGTCAGAATTTAAAGGGGAACTGAAGGCATTTTTTTTAATCATCAAAATTCTATTTATCTCATTTTATTAAATATCGGAATGCGTTTTTGATCGCTATTTTGTCGCTGCTATAGCAAGTTCTGAGTGTTTGAAATATGCTCTGTAATATATCAGTCCGTATGTCGAAGCAATGGCCGTAAACGAGATTCGTTGAGACCTGTGCGAGACATCGTAGGACGGAAGTAAAACGTACAGCGGAAATCAAAGTCACCAACATCTGCCAGCGTTGTCAAAAGACGCACGCGCCCTCTTTCGAACGCTGACGTAATCAAGCTGGAAGTTTTCCGTGTGTCCGAAATCGCTCCCTACTCACTATATAGGGCACTATGTAGTAGGGACGCCATTTTGTAGTGCTGTCCGAAACCTTAGTGAGGATTATGTGGGAAATGCGCTCAGTATAATATGGATTTATCACAAAAACACACGCATGTATTTATTATTTTGAAAACCCACCAGCCGCCTGATCCGGCACGTTTTAATTGTGCGACAGTAATGACGTAAATCCCAGCGCGACGGACTCGTCCTTATCCTGTCGTCTTTCCAACTCTTCTCTACTCTACGCTGGTTTGAAGTCGTATGGAATAATCTCCATCACTGATGAAGCTGGCAAATCTCGAAATTAGTCTAAATTGGAATGATCTGGCGATCTGGCCGCTGTCTAAACAGTTTTCAAAATGGCGGCGCTGATACTTCACGTTTGAAGTCTCGCACAAGTCTCGTGAAGATCACGCGGGTAAGCGACGCCTGCCGTGGACCAAACGAACTACATTCAACACGGCTAAAAACCGGAAAGGTTGAGAAGTGGAATATAATATGGCAATACGAGTCACGATATAAGGTTAATAAAACCGAAAACGTAATTGAAGAAGACGTTAATTAAGAAATAAAGCAAGTTTAAAAATGACTTCAGTTCCCCTTTAATCCTATGCTTTTACACGCCGCAATACCAACATGCAGTAAATAACAAGGGCAGTGTCGCACCATGTACTGTTTTAGATCGTTATTAAGTACTAACACTAACCAGGTTTCCTATTACAGCTAGCGTTTAAAGTTTCAACTTTTAAAATCCACTCATGTAGCAGTCCAACCTACCAGAAGGTCCGTTTTGTATACAGGTTAGTTCGATTTGGGATGCAGCTCAAGATGGCAATCATGATCTCATCTCATCTCATTATCTGTAGCCGCTTTATCCTGTTCTACAGGGTCGCAGGCAAGCTGGAGCCTATCCCAGCTGACTACGGGCGAAAGGCGGGGTACACCCTGGACAAGTTGCCAGGTGGCAATCATGATGACAGAAAAAATGTTAGTGTATTTAACATTGCTGTGTACCAGCTAGTGGTTAGCGTGTCCGCCTCTCGATCGGGAGATCACGAGTTCTACTCACAGTTGGGTCATACCAAAGACCATCATAAAATATGGTACTTACTGCCGTCTGGCAAGGCACACTGCAATACAGATGCGAGTAGAGAGTCAAACTCTCGTGGTTACCAGAGGACACGCCACCCACTGTAACCCTAGCTATGTAATAGGCGAGAGGCCGAGGGCTACGGAAACGGAGATCGGCGCCGCCACATGGCATGGGAAGGGACTTTGATATTTTTTAACTTTGCTGTGCATGAAATCGCTAAACATTACAGCTCAACTTGATGACTGCAGGTATGTTTTGGCTCTGACACGCCATCTAGTGGATCCATGAAACAGGTTTCTGTCATCACTTAGATTATAGTAGCAATAAATGTCCATTCCCTCAGCAGCCTGTCTTTTTTTTTTTTCTTTCTCTTCAGACAAAAATTGTCAGGTAACCAAGAAACAAGAACATGTCTTTCGTAAATAATGACACGTTGTTATTAGGCTATGATTATACATACAAGGCCCTGTGTTAGTTGTTATTATACGAGCACGGTAATATAAGCCTTTCAGGCAGAACTCCTGTCCGAGCTGAATTCTGACCAATCAGATCCATGTGGCATAAACAGCATTGCTCAAATCCTTCGACGCTTCAAGTAGGTTATATAACAACTGCAGCTTCCCACAATGCAACTCCACGCATTGACTGATCTTCACTGGGAGGATTTACCCATCCGGGTTTACTCGGAGGCGCTCGGTACGAACTGTACTAACACTGAACCGACACTCGTGGTGCTGCAGGACATAAACCGTGGGCAGACCTTAAAAAGATCCATTCCCACTCTACTTCCTTGGCAGGATGGAGTGCTGTGTGGCTTAATTAGGGTTTAGTTAGACCCCTTTAATCCAAAAATCACAGGCTTTTGTGAGCTGAATCGGGATCTTTTGCTCTCAAGTGAGTGCGCTGACTTACTTCTGGGCCATTACACTCTGAGGGCCTGTAGAGAGAGTGATCTATTTCTGTCTCTTATATCAGAACTGGCATGGGTACGACCCTGAGACTCGGGCATCACACACACACACACACACACACGTACAGTACATCACAGTCAGTCTGTTAGCTCATGAGCTGAGCACATCGATTCCTACAGGCTGCAGTCACTGCTTAATATAACCGCTGTTCATTTTTATTTTTTACGAATCAAAATTAAGGAAGCGTTCATATTTATCCTGTTGGAACATGTCATCTGTCAGGTTATAATTACAAAGCTGACACATTGTGCAATTATGAGAATAACAAATAAACAGGAACTGAAGAGTCATATGTTTGTTTTTATTATAGTTTAATCATTATTATTTCCGTAATACAAAACTAAATGATACGGAATAGCAGTTAAATAATGAAACCGCTCACTCTTGGATCCTAACGAGACTTAAAACGAGCACGTTATTAAAGGCAGGTACACTCGGAAGGTTATAGATAAAAACTCCTACTCGTATGAACAGTAAAGCATAAATATATGTGGTGTGCCTAATCACAAACAAAAGTGGACTTTTTCCGATTACATCTAGATTACTGATGTTCAATTCACTTTCCTGATTCCTGATTGGACAGAGAAGTATATGTTTATTCTCCACTTTAAGTTCAGAACAGATCTGTTCAGGGTACGTGGTGAGAGTCAAAATCTTACCACTGCAATATATACATGGCCCATTTTATAATTGCGGGTACATTTCAAGTGTTGACTCTCTGCGTCATCATCAACTCTGTTATCCTTAAACTGGGCAATCCATTCACAGGATTGATGATAACAGAGTTGACCTTTTCCACCATTTCCATTAGGGCTGTAACAATATGCGTATCGAAATCGCGATACGCAGAGCCATGATCCGTATCGCGATACAAGAAGGCAGAATCGCGGTACACCCTTTCAAACTTCTCCTCAGCCCAAAAACAGAGGTGCTTCCAAACTTCAATTTATGAATACTTTACTTTTTATTTAAATTACATTTTAAACTTACTTAAATTACTTTTATTTTTTTATATCTATTAGTAAGTCGTTTTTTCGCCGACCTGCGACAATCTTCTGCGAGTCACGCAACGTCCACACTCGCCACTGGCAGAGCATTCGTTTCTTTTAAGCGGTCGCCATTCTGGTTGCGACGCGGGGAGCGAATCTGTAAACAAGCAGCTCATTGGCTGACTAGGTGTGCCACAAGCCAATCACAATCACTTGACCGGAAAGGCATGCAGTGTTGCCAGATTGGGCGGGTTTAGGTGCTTTTTGGCTGGTTTTGAACATATTTTGGGGTGGAAAACGTTAGCAATATCTGGCAACACTGAAGGCATGTCTGCTTGGGCGGAAGCCTTCTGCGGCAGTTACATTTTGACACGCGAGCAATGTTTCACCATAAAAATTCCGTAATTTCCATCTGTTTTCCGCGATCACAGAAAATCATTGGCCCTATGAGAGTGAGACAGTGAGAGAGCCACCCCCCCCCCCCCCCCCCCCCCAAAAAAAAAAAAAATCTTAACAGATTTACACGATTTGGAAAAATGACTTTTTCAGAACCGAAAAAACCAGAGCTTCCGGCTCAACAGTATTATTTTGAGAAATAAAACAATCTTTGGACATACATTTGTTCATTTTTGCATACATATTACTCATTCTCTGCAGTGGTCTGAATTATTTGTTATTAAATAGTTAATGTAAGTAAGTAAATGTTAATAAGTCAAATTTACTACTTTAAAAAAACATTTTTAAAAAATCGTGGGCGTATCGAATCGTGGGTCAAAAATCGCGATACGAATCGAATCGTGAGTTGGGTGTATCGTTACAGCCCTAATTTCCACCAGTGTGCCTTAACTCCACATGCGAACCTCAAACTAGCGACCACATGGCATGTATAAAAACAAATTTATGGATTTTAATCATATTATCGTTTATAAGAAAATGAGTGAGAGATTGGCTCCGATATCACAACAACAGATTTGATGAATAATTAATCTCCTGTTGGTGTAAAATCCTCAACATTTTGTTCAAATTAATGAGAGAAGAAACGTAACACACCTCACTGCCTTTCTGAAGTTTCCCGCCAGAGGAAGTGACATCACTCAGTGCAGCCGTCATGCGTATTATTAAAAGTCTTTGTGGATTTTATGCGGTTTTATCAGAGTCAACAAAGTTGACAAGAACATTAGGACGGATAAAAAAAAAAAAATTTATGACTGAAATTTCACATAATACAGAAAATAGACTTTGTATGCAGTTGAGTTTATAACAGTTAATAGAATAAGCCCGAATGGATGAATCAGTAGTCGAAGACAGCCAATAATGTGGGGGGAGGGGAGGGGAGGGAGTCGTTTAATTAATATGTTTTATGGGTAAAAAGTTTATCTCGGAAACATTAAATGTACCCCGAATTCTAGAATGACCCATATATATGCAAGGGCTACAACAGTGTGGCTTCATAGACACAGAGTGCATGTGCTTGACTGGCCTGCTGCCAGCCCAGATCTGTCTCCTATTGAGAATGTATGGCACATCATGAAGAGAAGAAACGGGCAATGCCAACCATGGACTGTTGAGCAGCTGAAGTCTTGTATCAAGCAAGAATGGACAAAGATTCCAATTGCAAAACTGCAACAATTAGTATCCTCAGATCCCATAAAATTAAAAAGGGTTATTAAAGGAAAGGTGATGTAATACAATGGTTATAATGCCTCTGTCCCAACTTTGTTTTTCAGTGTGTTCAGGCATCAAATTCTAACTTCATTTATATTTACAAAATACAATTAAGTTGAGGGCGGCACAGTGATGTAGTGGTTAGCGCTGTCTCCTCACAGCAAGAAGGTCCGGGTTCGAGCCCCGGGGCCGGCGAGGGCCTTTCTGTGTGGAGTTTGCATGTTCTCCCCGTGTCCGCGTGGGTTTCCTCCGGGTGCTCCGGTTTCCCCCACAGTCCAAAGACATGCAGGTTAGGTTAACTGGTGACTCTAAATTGACCGTAGGTGTGAATGTGAGTGTGAATGGTTGTCTGTGTCTATGTGTCAGCCCTGTGATGACCTGGCGACTTGTCCAGGGTGTACCCCGCCTTTCGCCCGTAGTCAGCTGGGATAGGCTCCAGCTTGCCTGCGACCCTGTAGAACAGGATAAAGCGGCTAGAGATAATGAGATGAGATGAGAGATAAAGATGGACATGAATGAACAAATCACATATTTTTGTTTTTATTGCATTTTGGAAAATATCCCGAACTTTTCTGGAAATGGGGTTGTAGACTTTGTGTCATATTAGCAAAACCTTGCTAGGGCTGTAGATTTAATCCATTCAGTTCAGTTAACCAGTCAGTGAAAGTCCTAGACGAACCATGGGAATGGAACCATGATGATGCCGTGGCTATCGAACATGGAGAGCTCATAGAAATAGCAGTGCAGTCTCCTGCATTAGCGCTGGCATAGATCCAACCGTGGGCCTCATGCATCTCATCTCATCTCAGCGCTGCTATGTCACCGTCACACACCCTGAGTGGAATGTGTGTGTGTGTCCCCGATAAATCAAGCCTATTTGTCCTACAAAGACAGATTCAGGCTGCGTGGTGTATTTTTCACATACTTGTGCTTGATTTAGAAGACTGTTAGTAGCATTGCTGCCATTGCTATTGGCATGTCATTAAGCAGATCGTGGTCTTGGATCAACATTCGTCTAATGTCATCGCTGTTGCTCTTCTCATTATCCAGTTCAGACGAGGAATTGTGTAGCACTATGGTTCAGTTCTTTATCTGCAGCATTAAAGGAGAACTGAAGTCATTTTTTAAATTGTTTTATTTCTTAATTAACGTGTTATTCAATTACGTTTTCGGTTTTAGTAACCTTATATCATGACTCGTATTGGCAATTAAATATTTTGCTTATCGGCCGATTCGGTTTTTAGCCATGTTGAATTTAGTGCGTTTGGTCCACGGCAGGCGTCGCTTATCCACGCGATCTTCACGAGACTTGTGCGAGACTTCGAAACGTGAAGTGTCAGCCGGGTGTCAGCGCCGCCATTTTGAAAACTGTTTTTTTTCCAAACGAAATGTTACACAAAAACGAGTTTAAATGACGATTACTGCCTACTTTTTTCAGACTTTCCTGATTGCTATCAAAACAAACAAAACTTCCGGCTTGATTACGTCAGCATTCGAAAGAGGGCGCGCGCGTCTTTTGACAACGTTGGCAGATGTCGGTGACTTTGGTTTCTGCTGTACGTTTTACTTCCGTCCTACGACGTCTCGCACAGGTCTCAACGAATCTCGTTTACGGCCATCGCTTTGACATATGGACTGATATATTAAAGAGCATATTTCAAAACACTCATAACTTGCTATAGCAGCGACAAAATCCGATATTTAATAAAATGAGAGAGAGAATTTTGACAGTAAAAAAAAATTTGCCTTCAGTTCTCCTTTAAGTTCAAACACTGTTAGTAGTTTGTATGCAAGCTAGCTTGTAGCTAGCTAGCTGATAGATTCAGCAGGTTAAATAGCTACAAACAGAAAGTTAAACTTTCTATAATTTAACAATGAAACGGCTTCAGTATTTTCAATAAATTCGGTCCAGTGCTTTATCTGCCTGTTTTGAAGGGAATATTTAAAGCTAGCTACGAACGCAAACCTTTATATTAACCTCCTAGGGCTTAGCGGTCACATGCGTGGACAGCACTTTATGGAAATTCCGAACAAGAATCCACATATGTGGACATACTTTTTCTCTAAAAGTACATCTTATCAAAAGATGATGCTTAGTTTTTATTCTAATCAGGTTCTAATAAGCCCAAATAGCAAAAAGAAATTAAAAATGCATGTAAAAAAAACAGCTTGGGCCTTAGGAGGTTAAAAGTTCTTGTTTGCTGTTGGAGGATCAGGAATGACATCACAGTGATGACATCACAGGGCAGTGACTGGTATCAGATCCAGGAAAAGGATATTAATCTAGGAACATGTCCTGAATTGAGAAATGTTCAATGGATATTAATTGTAAATGGAATAGAAGTGCGTAGAGATGAAATGCTACTAAAACTTTGCGTGCGTTCGAAAATGGGGAATGGAAAGGCATCAAGGACTGTTTGAAACTGATCAAACTCTCATTTCCTGTCTTCTAAGATGCCTTCAAACCGCCTCTAGTTGAAGGCAATGTTGATGTGTCGTCAATGCAGCATATTACCCATGAATCTGTGCGGGAGCTCCCTCAAGCAACAGGGGAAAAAACAACACAAAAAAAAAACGGCGGTCCAAACTTCACAGAAAAGTGATTTTGTAGACAAAATGTTTTTGGGCTTGTTTTCACTGAGATTTGTGAAAAGTTACAGAGAAATAAAGATTGAAATAAACTACTTTATAACCCCGTGACTGTAACCAAACACATTTGGACAAAGCAAATGATTTGTTAGTGAACGAGCGAACTCTTTGGTTTAGTTACATGGCGTGCTGATGTCACACGTTACCGTAAATGCTGTACTAAAAGGTCATTCGAAACAAACGTCCTCACAAGATGCCTTCAGTCCAAAATCCTGCCTTATGAGACACCTGTCTATTACAGCAGTGAGGCAACAAGGCAGCAACCTTCTGTTTCGAACGCAGCCTTTGAATATCAGCCAATGTCAGATCGATGATGGTCAGTTTAGCGTTTCTCTTCTGACAGCACAACAAACATAACAGGCTCTCTCACATGTGCGAGCCAAGTGGGGTGTAACGATCAGGAGGTTTGCAGCGATAGTGGATGATTGTATCATAGCGGATTCAGTGGTATTGTAAATTATCGAATCATTGCCTTAAGATCACGTTGTGTCACGTAGAAGTCCGAGGTTTGCACCCGTACTAGCTATTTATAATTACTGCGTAAGCAACTTTATGTTGCTGTATATTACGTTGCACAACAAGCAATTCGGAGATGTTTCATTTTATATAAAATCACACACATGCTCACTCACCGGCCACTTTAACAGGAACTTGTTCTTGATTCTAAGGGCGTATTCACACCTATGTTGTTTGGTCCGGACCAAACGAACCAAATTTCCCTTGGTCCGGACCTTTTGGGTTGGTCTGAATACAAACCACCGAACTCTGGTCCGGACCAAACAAGCGGACCGAGACCGAGCTGCAAGGTCGGACTCGGTCCGGACCAAAGGAACTCTGGTGCGGATCTTTTGGAGGTGTGAAAGCAGACCGGACCTAATCTGACAGTTTTGCTTTTTTGTACCTCGGGAGCTTCCGTCATTTGTCGAGCATTATGGGAAACAGAGTCTTGACACTCCACCGCAAAGTGCAAACACTGTTTCGGTTGTCAAGGGAAACTTACAACAGTCGTTCAGTCATTCAGACCAGTGGTAGGCTAGACTACAGAGTACAAAAAATGAGTAGGGGGCAAACGTGGGCCGAGGAAGAAACGCGCACCCTTGTGGATATATGGGCAGATGTCCACATATCTGAGCTTTTGGAGAGAACACACAAAAATGCCGACGTGTTTGCTGTATTCAGTGAGAAAATGAAGGAGAAGGGGTTCACGCGCTCCCCAGAACAATGTCGGCTAAAAGTGAAGAAACTCCGTCAGACCTACATTAAAATCAGGGACATTCTTTCAAAAAGTGACGGTACTAGCGACGCAAAAAAGAAATTCATCTATTGCGTGAAGAGCCAGAACTGTCACAACATGATGTGCGCTCATCAACGCTATCCTCCGTAGCCGCCTTGCCCTTTGAAGTCGTCGTTGATAAATTACTTGTACAACAGCATAGTAATCGCACAATTGTGAAAACAGTAAAAACTGGAAAAAACATATAGCTTTGATGACATTAAAAAGAATAACAGCACGGAAAGCCTCCATGACTACTTTTGAACTTAACGCTTTGTGCGCGTGTCATCTCTGACCAATAGCTGAACGACCTCAGGGCGCGTGGCTTTGTTGACAGATTTTGGTCCGCTTACTAAAATGTACAGTGTGAAAGCGAACCGCACCAAAATGAAAAAAAAAAAATTTGGTTCGGACCAAAGCAAGTGAACTATCGAACTGTCCTGGTCTGAATACACCCTAAGACTCCTGTTCTTGGCTGCAGGACTGGAACCCAATGTGTTCTTCTGCTGCTGCATGCTGAGATGCTTTTCTGCTCACCACGGTTGTAAAGAGTTGCTATGAGTTACGATATCCTTCCTGGCAAAAAAGCTCGAACTAATCTGACCGTTTTCCTCTGAGCTCTCTTATCAACAAGGCGTTTGTTTCCACCCACAGAACTGTCACTGTTCGTTCACTCGCTCGATGTTTTTTGTTTTTCGCACCGTTCTGTTTGTGTAAACTCTCGAGAATGCTGTGTGTGAAAAGCCCAGGAGCTCAGCGGGTTCTGAAATACTCAAACCATCAGGCTCAAACCAACACCCATGCCACCGTGAAAGAAAGTCACACTTTGAGATCACAATTTTTCCCATTCTGATGTTTGAACATTAAAGGAGAACTGAAGTCATTTTTAAACTTGCTTTATTTCTTAATTAACGTGTCATTCATTTACGTTTTCGGTTTTAGTAACCTTATATCGTGACTCGTATTGGCAATTAAATATGATACTTATCGGTCTATCCGGTTTTTAGCCGTGTTGAATTTAGTTCGTTTGGTCCACGGCAGGCGTCGCTTATCCGCGCGATCTTCACGAGACTTGTGCGAGACTTCAAAATGTGAAGCGTCAGCCAGGTGTCAGCGCCGCCATTTTGAAAACTGTTTTTTTCCCAAACGAAATATTGCACAAAAATGAGTTTAAATGACGATTACTGCCTACTTTTTTCAAACTTTCCTGATTGCTATCAAAACGAGCCCAACTTCCCGCTTGATTACATCAGCATTCGAAAGAGGGCGTGCGCGTCTTTTGACAACGTTGGCAGATGTCGGTGATTTTGATTTCCGCTGTACGTTTTACTTCCGTCCTACGATGTCTCGCACAGGTCTCGACGAATCTCGTTTACGGCCATCGCTTTGACATACGGACTGATATATTACAGAGCATATTTCAAACACTCATAACTTGCTATAGCAGCGACAAAATAGCGATCAAAACTGCATTCCGATATTTAATAAAATGAGAGAGAGAATTTTGATAATAAGAAATTTGCCTTCGGTTCTCCTTTAACTGAAGCTCTTGATTTGTATCTGTATGATTTGATGCACTGTGCTGCTGTCAAGGGATCGGCTGATTAGAGAACCGCGTCAAACAGCAGGGATATGGGATAAGTGGCTGGTGAGTGTATATTTTCCATATGTCTCTCCAGAATATGGATCAGAGCAGTGGCATGTCTTGAATATTTTACACACCAAACTCACTAATCATTGCCAAGTGAAATCATTGCTCTTCATTATGTTGCCTTTTCTTCATAAATGATCGAGGACAGGGTCACATTTTCCACTGGCGTTGCTCTGACACCACTTTGTCTCTCTTACACATCAGGATCAGATTAACGCGATTATGGCAGCGCTTCGGATTACATCGTTGCTTTCTGCACTAAACTCTCCTAATGATCAGAATGACCTGTGAGGCAGTGTGTGTCCTGTTTACCTCGACTTCTCTGAGGTGGTCAAACACATTCCCAAGGATACTCAGAGTCTCCGCGGTAACTTCCCGAATCTGATCATGTTCAGTGAGAAAATCGAAGCGTGAGATGCGAAACTGACTAAACGTCACTTAAAGGCAGTTTAAGTGTTGGTGAGTGTAGGAGCTGTAAACTGAGAAGAGTGTTTTGCTTCAGTGCTCATTCAAGTCAGGTGTTAAAAGGGGCCAGCGGCTGCAGATTAGTTTACTCAAGATCATTAGCTCTTCTCCATGACGGCTTGTTTAATAGGTAGCTGATCTCAGCAGCAGCATTTGCGGATATTTTTTTATGCCTCCGCCACCATAAGGTGCAGGAGGCATTATGTTTTCGGGTTGTCCATCCGTGCGTCCGTCCATCCCGAAACCTTGTGAACACGATATCTCAAAGGCTAATGAAAGGAATTTCACCAAGCTTTCACCATTTGTGCGCTTTGGGACAAACATGAACTGATTAGATTTTGAGATCAAAAGGTCGAAGGTGAGGTCAAATGTCTGTCCGAAAACCTTGTGAACACAATATCTCCAAGGCTGATACAAGTAATTTCACCAGGTCAAGATTACTGTGAGGTCCAATGTCCATCCCCAAATCACAACTTAATAAGACATGTGGTCTATCAAGCGAAGGCGTCCCCATCGACGCCGTTGGCATCGAGTTCTATGTAGTTTTATCCAAAGGGATGTAAACCTGACGCAGAAGCTTGTCCAAACCGGGACGAGAGCAGTAGGGCTGGGCAATGTGATGACGTAATATTAATATTGCAATAAATTACATCATTTAAAAAAGAGGGCGGCACGGTGGTGTAGTGGTTAGCACTGTCGCCTCACAGCAAGAAGGTCCGGGTTCGAGCCCCGTGGCCGACGAGGGCCTTTCTGTGTGGAGTTTGCATGTTCTCCCCGTGCCCGCGTGGGTTTCCTCCGGGTGCTCCGGTTTCCCCCACAGTCCAAAGACATGCAGGTTAGGTTAACTGGTGACTCTAAATTGACCGTAGGTGTGAATGTGAGTGTGAATGGTTGTCTGTGTCTATGTGTCAGCCCTGTGATGACCTGGCGACTTGTCCAGGGTGTACCCCGCCTTTCGCCCGTAGTCAGCTGGGATAGGCTCCAGCTTGCCTGCGACCCTGTAGAACAGGATAAAGCGGCTAGAGATAACGAGATGAGATGAGATGAGATTTAAAAAAGAGAGTATAGTTTATTGTTTTTACGTAAGTAATGACACGACAAGCAGACGATTATTTTCCATTAACAGCATTTCTACCACTTTTTATCCGTTTCTAGTTTTATTTAATGTTGTGAAACAAATTAGTTCATGTTATTACTCACAGGAACTTAGGCTACGGTCACAATACAGCTCGCGATGCTTTGCGATGCTTTGATGAAAATGAGGCATTTTGGTGGTGATGCTTCCCCAAGCTTTGGGAAGTATTTCCACATCCATCTGCAGGTATTCGGCGCTTAGTTTGCCAGCGAAAACATCGCCGACCAAATTTAAATGCATGCACTGAAAATTTTCACAACGTTTCTGGCCACTCAGGAGGCTGAGGCTACATCCACACGACAATGGCAACGAGATTTTATTTTAAAAAATATCGCGTCCACGTGGGCAACGGATCAGTAAAATATCAGGTACATATGGCAACGCAACGCTTGCTGAAAACGATGCAATACACATGCCACACCTCTAGGGGCGCTGTAAGACGGTCCCATCGGAGACACCAGAACAATAGAAGTAGATGCATGCGCATAAACCCCTTCTTCTACCCGGCGTGCAGCACTCACAGGAACAAACACACAACAACAAGAAGATGGCTGCGACTACGCGAGGAAATCGTGACTTCTGTGTGTACAAATTAGTTTTATTAGTGTGCATAGTTTTATATAACTTAATTTTCTTATTGTGTGTGAACATTTTGAAAAGCAGTCTTGTCCAATAAAAAAAAGAAATTAAAGAAATGGTTCAGTTACTTGTTTATTTAAAAGAAAAGCTGTATACAAAAGTGAATGCAATGCAGTGGTTCATACAAAACAGCGAGAGTGCTGCTTGTTCTAGTCATGTGGTTGTGACGTCATCGTAAACAAATCCGTTCTACTCATCCAGACGACTTTGCAACGGCGCCGTTGCCAGATTTTTCCACTCTGGAACCCGTTCTCAAAAAATATCGTTGTGGGGCACCCAAAACGCCGGTGCCGTGTGGACGCCAGGCCGAAACGATAAACAATTTTATCAGATTCACCTGAATCCGTTGCCGTGTGGACAGGGCCTAAGACACACCAAAAAACAACTCGCGAAGCTTGGAGAACATTCGCCGTGCATCACGTGATTTGGTGGAGATGCTACCAGTTTTTCCTCGCCAAGTATTCGCAAAAATCCATCGCAAACTGTCGTGTGACCAGGGCCTGAGAGAAAATTTCACCCGATCAAAAATTCCACTGAAATTTTTTTTCGAATACGCTTATTTTTAGTGTCCGCCATACAAGTTCCTGTGCAAGTTGTTACAACAGAAACAATAACGTATTAGAATGAGTACGTTAATAAAAACCTGTAAAAATTAATCCACACCTTTTGAGTAGTCAGGATTGTGAATTCAGCAGTGCCATGGTATAATAACTACAAATCCTGAAAGTGGCTATTTTGAAGTTAAAAAGTTCAGACGGAATTTTTTTTTATCTTTTTTAAAAATTTAGGAAAGTATCATCCCACTTTTTTTTTTAATGAATACAGCACCACTGTTTTTCTAGCAATATGTCAATAAGCCTATTTATTTTTTTCGCCGTGCGGTTTCCATCAAATCCTGCGCACTGATTGGCTGGCGAGTGGATCCGTATCCCACGATATGGACCCCAGTTACAGACCCCAGTTATGGACTTCTGATGACTCACTCATTCACAACAACAACAAACATAGGAGAATTTTTTGTCAACATTTATCTTTTTTTTTTTACAAGATTTATTTATAAGAACAGCATTAATTTTGCATCATGGATAGTGATGACAGTGTTCAGAGCGAAAGCGAGTTGTACTACCCTGAGGAAGAAGAAATAAAAGAAAACATTTCAGGAGAAAGCTAAAAACCTGTAACTGTTGCTAACGCCGAGCAAAAACATGGCTGAATCCTGAATGACTCAATTTTGTATAAATAGGGGACTACATAAGCGGCAAAATGTAGTTTTTTCCTGCTATGGAAGTGCACTTGTATACCGAGGAGGAAGCCATTTGCATTACAGCCGTGAATGAGGATTCAAAATGACGGCTCGGTTTTCCCTTTCGGGCGCTCTCGTTTTCTGTTAGAATTTGGTAAAGAAAAAAATAAATATATTATTTAGCAGCTTAAGGTCGGTCCGTATGGTGAAATACCGTGACCTCAGCCTTGAATACTGACCTCGGCCCAGAGGGCCTCGCTCAGTACTTTCAAGACCTCAGTCACGGTATTTCACCATACGGACCGACCTTAAGCTGCTAAATAATATATATGTATTGTATATATGGCCTGTTCTACTGTATAATTGCGGGTACATTTCAAGTGTTGACCCTGTTCGTCATCGTCAACTCCGTTATCGTCAAACTGGGCGATCCAATAACAGAGTTGATCTTTTCCACCATTTTGTGCCTTAACTCCACATGCAAACCTCAAACTAGCGATCACACGGCATGTATAAAAAACTAATTTTATGGATTTTAATCATGTGACTGTTTTTTTTTTTAATGACTTAGAGAGTCGCTCCGATATCACAGTAACCGATTTGACGAATCATTAATCTCCTGTTGGTGTAAAATCCTCAACGTTTTGTTCAAATTAATGTGAGAAGAAACGTAACACATCTCACTGCCTTTCTGAAGTTTCCCGCCGGAGGAAGTGACATCACTCGGTGCAGGTGTCATACGTATTGTTAAAAGTCTTGGCGGATTTTATACGGTTTTATAACAGAGTTGACGAGAACATTGGGACGAATAAAAAACAGATGTTTTTAGTACTAAAATGTCACATAATCCAGAAAATAGTCTTTCTGTGCAATTGATTTTATAACAGTTAATAGAATAAGCCCCCAAAAACAGATTGTGAGACTGAATCACTTTCTGTTTATTCCAGTTTAATCAGGAGTCGAAGACGGCCAGTAATGTGGGGGGAGGGGTGGGAGTCATTTAGTGAATGTTTTATGGATAAATTGGGTCTAAAATGTAGATCAAGCATCGCTGTTGAGGAAAGTATTTGCATTATTGTTCAAAACCGATTCAGTGAAGATTTCTTTTGTGGAAAATAACAAAAGGTTTATCTCGGAGACGTCAAATGTTCCCCGAAGTCTAGAACAACCTTTATATTTTGTACTAAATGGAATATTGTGCATCAAGTATCATGTAAACCTTTTTGTCATATCGGGTGGAGTCAAACCTGATCCAGCTCCTCCTACCTCAAAGTAAAAGTCCAGGGGATGGAGACGACTCTGTGTTTCAGATTGGAGAAGTGTGTTGTGCAGCAGGTTGTATGTTAAGGTTAGGGGTTAGGTTTATAGGAGGAGTTAGATCCCCCATCGAATAGAAGAATAAACGTCCTCTTTTGGCTTTGGAGTGGCACAACAGACAAGTGGTCCCCCTTCGTTGGGAGATCATGCTTATAGCAATCTGTGGAAAAGAGCAAACTTGGCTGCGATTTTGGGGTGGGAGGAATGGCATACGGTGTCTCTTCCCTGTCAATCAGAGCAATTCCTAATAATCCTGGACATCCTGTGAATTCATGTATGTGGAAGAGGGCGGATAGCACGTTCGTCCGAGTGTGTTACGCTGCCCTGTGAGTGCAGGATGCACAGGTGTCTTGGAGGAAGCTGTTGTATGATGGGGAGAGCTGGCTGGTGGGTGGAGAAATACAAAATATATTCTATATATATTTATCTTGTAATAGAATGAATATTACGTATAATAAAATAGCCTCAATGAGGCTGTAGCTCATACCGCCCACTTTTGTTGCGTGTGAGTTTTTGAAATCCGATCAATCCTGTCGGAGGAGGAGCGATTTTTGTGAAATTGCACATGACCCGTGTAGCCGCATCCATGGCAGGTGGCGCCACCTGATGAACAATTCTTGTTGGTATGTCTTTAGAGTCTTCTGGGTGAGTTTCAGTGAAAACATCCGAGCAGTTTATGAACAGAAATGTTTCATGTCACGAGTCACCCAAAAATTCCAGACGCCCATAAAATCGTAAATATGACAGGTGGCGCCACCGTCTTGACAACTTTTATACAAACCAACCTGGAGAACATTCCATATGAGTTTGATCAAAATCTGATCAATCCTGTAGGAGGAGTAGCGATTTTCGTGAAATTGCATATGATCCCTGTGTAGCCGCATCCATGGCAGGTGGCGCCACCTAGTGAACGATTCTTATTGGAATATGTCTTTAGAGTCTTCTGGGTGAGTTTCAGTGAAAACGTCCTAGCAGTTTACGAAGAGTAGCGTTTCATGTGACGAGTCACCCAAAGATTTCAGACGCCCATAAAATGTTAAATATGGCACGTGGCGCCACCGTCTTGACAACTTTTAGAAACATTCCACGCGAGTTTGATCAAAATCTGATCATTCCTGTAGGAGGAGTAGCGATTTTTTTTTTTTTTTTTGTAAATTGTGGACGGACAATGACGACAGATGATGCGTGAACGCATAAGCTCATCTGGCCTGGCCTACAGCTGGATGAGCTAATAATAACCAGTGCGTTTTCTCGCTCTCTAAATCCCAATCGTGTTCCTCAACCAGGGCTTTGAACCAGAATTTTTTTCCTATCGGTTCGTTCCGAACAGAAACGGAATTTTAACGTTTCCGGTTTTGGGTTCCACCATTAAATAGACGTTCCCGAACCGGTTAGAACAAAAAAATTTCGTTCCCGGAACGGTTAATTACGTTCCCTGTCAGCTGTTTAACAAATGGCTATAAAATTGTCTCATCCAGCTTAAGCCAAATGTAGGCTAATTCTATTACAACCTTCATTAAATAAGACAAGAAATAATTCAAAACAATTATTTCAAATGTTGGCGATTTGGATTCTCAGTATGTCTTCCCATCTACACAAACAGAAAAAGTGACAAAAATGAAAGAGAATTCGTTTAGTGTGTTACCAAAGGCTAGTCAGGCCCTATAGAGGGCTACCGCATGACGTCACCGCGCCGCGAGATTTTGTTAGGTGCCATATTGGAAGACCAAGTACACATCTGTGCAAGTACATACATACATAAAACAAACTACACCTGAAATGTAGCCAGGGCCGGTTCTGCCCTAATCTGGACCCGGGTGCAACATCGCGCAACCCCCTCCAAAAAAACCCCAAAACACCAGTCTAAATCAGGACAACCATCACATAACTATAACTATAAACATTTTAGATCAACTATTTTAACGAAATGGGCTATAATAAATAAGCCTGCAGGCAGCCACGGCGGGCTGCCTCAGAAAACTAACCATTTGTCCTACCTTAAAACTCGTTTTGCATTTTCTGCCTCCTTTTTTGTATTTTCAACCCTCCGTTTATTTTCTTTCCTTTTCTGAAAACCCGATTTGTGTCCAGACATTTTGTTCTGCTACCAACGAACTAACTCGTCAGGTCTCGTCTCTCGAGCCCGCGATGATTCCCGTGGGAAGGGCAACAACTGATACATTTTTACAAACAGCCAATAGGGAGGTTGCATCGTTCAGGCTCTTCTTTGCTCAGACACTCGTGGCTTTTTTATTTGTAGGCTACGGAAACTTTGAGGAACGAAATAAAAACCGGTATTAACTGGTTACCATTATTTTTAATAAGCGTTTCTGTTCCGGAACATAAAAAATAATAAAGTTTCTGGTTTCGTTTCTGTTCCATGTGAAATAGAAAAAGTTCCCGGTTTTCGTTTTCGTTCCTTGAACCGGTTCAAAGCCCTGTCCTCAACTCACCTTTCCAGCAAAGATATCTTTTTGCTTCCTGGAAGTTCTGTTACTGTCCAATTTCATTCTAAAATGTGTTGTTCATAACCAGCTTTTGTGTATCGTTTGCTCTTTTTTTTTCGTCCCCTGTCTAGGGCCGGATCTGCAGGAAAGCAGGAAAGTCCAAGAAAGCCTTCAGTCGCAAGGAAGCCGAAGCCACATTCAAGAGCCTCGTGAAGACCCATGAGAAGTACGGCTGGGTTTCTCCTCCCGTTTCTGACGGCTGAGGAGCTTCCAGTCTCCGCATCATCCCCTTCCCTCTCCACGCAGCTTTCTCCAGTTTCTCACCTCCAAACATTCTTTTGTTAAAAAAAAAAAAAATAAAAGAGGTATCATCTCACACTGTATGTCGATGACTGACTCTTCATTCGGCCGTCTGCCATTTCTCACTAAGGTGCCATGGACCACTCGCTCGCCATGACATCACATTTCGAAACGACGAATGGATACTACTAACATGTTTTGACAAAAGGAAGTGAGCGAAGCCCTGGGGAAAGAATTAGGACAGACCCCAACCCTCACTGACGATCACTCGATACCTCTCTGTGTTTATGTCAGTCCCTTTCCCTTCTTCTTCTTCTTCTTCTCTGTTTTCTCTTTACTGTATTAGAGACAACACATTGCACTGAACACCATCAGACGTTTTCATTTACATGCATTGTAATGACGTTTAATAGCAAGGCAGTACATTAGAGGTTCAGTTTTGTCTGTTCTTCTTTGACTGCGCTATTTTTTTTCCTCATGGTTTCAATGCAACATGAAGATTGTAACTTATGTGGAGCTGTGCTCTCTCTCTCTCTCTCTCTCTCCCTCCCTCTCCCTCCCTCCCTCCTTCTATGCGCGTGGCTAAATTTAGACATCACTGTGTTGCATAGCTGGTGATTGATTTCTCGTGGAGATGATTTAAAACAAAAAAAAAAAGAAAAAAAAACACTCATTGCTTATGCAGAGGTACTGTAAAGATAAAAGAATGGTAGTGAGCCATTCTTGCTAATCATTACTATCATTAGTATTATTACATTTTGGATTTTTTGTTTTTTGTTTTTCTCCTCTCAGAGAAGACCAATAGCATTGAATTTCGATGATGTTGATACCAGATGGCAGAACTGAATGTGAGAGTCTCGGAGCATGAGCATGCGTGTGGTGTGGCGTGTACGCAGTAGGAGCAGATCCACATCCGTGATGCATTTTAGAAATGTACGTGAGCCTTTCGTGATGGATTTAGCGTTCTCAGAGAAACGAGAATCCCTGATTTATTGATTTACCCCAGATTTCTCTGTGAGACATAAATATAATTGGAGACTGAATGTACCTGTCTGTGGTCGTGCTTATCGTGAGATGCTCAGTTCCTGTCCACTGACTTCACCCATTTCTCAGTGAAACGTCTAACAACTCAGGCCTCACCTTCGGTCACATTAAAATGCTTTGACGGTTTTTTTTTTTAATTTTATATATAACTGCAGACTGATAATAAAAAGCTAATTAAAACAGACCGAAAGGGACGGGTTGTGTGTTCAGCAGTGCGTACTGGTATTTACTGACTGCCTGTCCAAATATCAACGTTAATCCTGAAAGCAATGAGACACGACGTCTTTAGTAAGCACCTTTAATAAGTACTCGATCGAAAGGAAAATTCCAACCTTGCATTTTCATATTTATAATTAAACATTGATCTTCAATGGAAATCACGATTTTAAACATCTTTCATCAACGTTTGTCTAGTTTCATTGAGGTTAACCCTTCCGTTCATTACCCACAGTGCTCTTCGGCTGCCTGCTGATAGCGGTGCCGTTGGGAATTTTGCTGCATTCGATTTCTCTCAGAAGTAAAAACACAGATGCCTGGATATTAGCAACAATCTCACCAGCTAATATTAGTGATGGATATTTACCTCGTCTAAACAGCAGACTATATAGTTAATGTTATAGATTTAACAACTGTTATTCTATCCACATTCACTGGATATGAGCAATCACGCGCTCTGATTGGCTACTCAACTACTAGCTCATATACCATGAGTAGAGAAAAACAAAATGGCAGAGTGTCAATGAACCAACCGAGGATGGAATAAAAACTCTACTTGAAAACAAAACCCTAAAAATTGCAAAAAAAAAAAAAAAAAAGCAAAATATGGAATAAAAGTATTTAATAATAAGAATGTTTTTTTTTTTTCAATAATAATTATTATTAGCGCATTTTTCACAAATTGCAGCTCTTATTTCGCCGGTTTGTTTACATTCTAAGCGGAAATTATTTTGTCGGATGTTTTGTATAAAGTTTTTATTTATCGGATTTGCAAAAAATAACAATAAAAATGCTCCGTTTCTCAAAACCCAGTGAATGTGGATAGAATTAAAGTTATTCCACTCAATCTCGTCATGCACGTTTATCAGCTCATGTACAACTCGAATTTGTGGAATAACTTAATTTTTTTCGCAGTCCGGTTTCCATCAAATCCTACGCTCTGATTGGCTGGCGAGCGGGTCCGTATCCTACGTGACGGACCCCGGTTACGGACCTCTGGCGACTCGCTCATTCGCAACAACAAACATGGTAGCAATTTTTGTCAACATTTATCTTTTTTATAAGATTTATTTACAAGATTTTTATCAAAATTCTTATAAATTTTTGCCAGCATTTCTCAGGAGAACAGCATTAATTTTACAGCATGGATAGCGATAACGACAGTGTTCACAGTGAAAGCGAGTTTTACTACCCTGAGGAAGAAGAAATAAAAGAAAACATTTCAGGAGAAAGCTAAAAACCTCTAACTGTTGCTAACGCCGAGCAAAAACATGGCTGAATCCTGAATGACTCAATTTTGTATAAATAGGGGACTACATAGGCGGCTAAATGTAGTTTTTTTTCCTGCCATGGAAGTGCACTTGTATACCGAGGAGGAAGCCGTTTGCATTACAGCTGTGAATGAGGATTCAAAATGGCGGCTCGCCTCGGCTCAGTTTTCCCTTTCGGGCGCTCTCGTTTTCTGTTAGAATTTGGTAAAAAAATAAATATATTATTTACCAGCTTAAGGTCGGTCCGTATGGTGAAATACTGTGACCTCGGCCCAGAGGGCCTCGCTCAGTACTTTCAAGACCTCGGTCACAGTATTTCACGATACGGACCGCCCAGCTGGTAAATAACATATATATATATATATATATATATATATATATATATATATATATATATATATATGTTGATGGATCATGACTCGGAAATATTTGTATAGTACAGTACAGTATAACTCCTTTAAAAGTTAAAAAGTGCTACTGTCAGTGTTGTAAGCTGAACTCAGGATTGAGGACACACAACTTCCCGAATTTCCAAGTAGGAATCCTGGTTCGAAGGGGGTTTTCTTTGGTTTTTCCTACTCCGATATCGAAAATGTCTTCGTCAAATGTTTTAGTCAAAGGCATCGTTAATTAGTCCTCACGCCATCTCTCTACCAAAAGAGAGTGATGGTCTCTCCAGCTCTCTCACCTCCTCATCTGTACACTCCGCTTAAACAGGTCAGCTTCGAAAGCTTGAACTTTCACGTATCACGCGTGACACAGCTATACTAACATCTCCACGACTTCCATGCTGGATTTCTCATTAATATGACTGAGAAATGAAGCTTTTCCTGCTTTTTTAATCGCTAACAGCAAAACCTGAGTGTGCTATCCGTCATATTTTGAGATGATGGGGGGCGTCGTGGCTCAGGTGGATAAGGCGCCATACCATAAATCCGGGGACCCGGGTTTGATTCCGGCCTGAGGTCATTTCCCGATCCCTCCCCGTCTCTCTCTCCCGCTCATTTCCTGTCTCTACACTGTCCTATCCAATAAAGGTTAAAAAAGCCCCCAAAAAAATCTTTAATATTTTGAGATGATGGATCTTTTTGTTGACGTTAACACCATTTAAAACTAGAATCGTACAGGAATCTTGAAAATACACCACCAGTCAAAAACAACACTCGATTAAGACATCACGAATATCTCAATATAAACCTATTGAACATGCTTGAGGCTGGAGTTTTCCTTTACAGCAAGTTCTTGAGTGCTTCATATGACGAATATTGTGTGGAAGATGTCCATGCCTTCATCTAGCACTTCCTGGTTGATGTGACCACCAGAGGTGGACAGTAACGAAGTACATTTACTTGAGTTCTGTACTTAAGTACACTTTTTGAGTATCTGTACTTTACTTGAGTATTAATATTTTGGCAACTTATGACTTTAACTTTACGACATTTGAAAGACAAATATCGTACTTTTCACTCCACTACATTTCTATCAAGCTCCTCGTTACTTGTTACTATGAAGCAGCTTTGAAAGTGGATGTTTTTTCTTTCCTTTTCTAAAACGTGATGGTTTTTTCGCAGGTGACACTGAGACAGCCAGTCAGTAATCACTAGGGTCACGTCACGTCCATAGACTGGATAAAATCAAGATCAATTATTTCTCAGCAACATTATTTAACACGATGAGTTGATGGCAGAATGGAAGGAGGCGGTTCTTCTGGCAAATGCACCACTGAAAGGATTAAAGATTCGTTTCGTTTTAAATGTTTGCTTTGTTTGGCTAAAACGAACCACATCAAAAACTCGCCATCCAACCTGCGGAAGCATATTGAGGGATGTGAACGTTTTATTCCAAGACAAAGCTTGCAACGAAGTGGTCTGTGCTTTTAGAGCTAACGATAACGTTGCAATAGCTATGCAGTCTGATTCGTCAAATGACTTTCTATGGATTTTCCCGCCAAGTTGCCATCGCCTTGTCCACGGCTAACGTTAACACATAGCTAGTTAACTTGGACACTGTTTTTACATGCTAACTAACAGAGTTATGCTAACATGAATAACGTTAACTTATCTGAAGTCCTTTCAGAAATATGTTTTAGCATAATCTTGCCAAATAAACAATGTAGAAATCTTTCTTTTCTAGTAGCGTTAGCTACCCAATATGATTTTGAGTTTGAAAAGAGTTTGCTAGCATGTCGGGTAGAGTTTCACTGACTAGCTAGCTTAGCGTTAAACCACCGTGACGGCACGGCATGCGTTCATTTTGTGAATTCACATTTCTGTCTTTGGTAACGGCGTTAGGTTTTGTAAGCGTTGTGGCAATAATACAACGATGCGTTGACAGAAAATGTACTTTTAATACTTAAGTATTTTTAAAAGCGAGTACTTCAGTACTTTAACTTAAGTAAAAATTTGACTGGAGAACTTTCACTTGTATCGGAGTAACATTTAACCAGTGGGATCTGTACTTTGACTTAAGTAATGAAGTTGGGTGCTTTGTCCACCTCTGGTGACCACACACTTCGCAGGAGCAAGCCCCAGTGCCTCGGGAATATTAAATGTCATAAAGGAAGCTGCTAATTAATGTGACATTTGACAAAAAAAAAAAAGTGGTGAATAAATTCTCAGCACTCGGAGTTTGACCATGCCCTTTCAGGCAGGATGATGCAGGTTTGCCGTGTGACTCAGACCATCTACATGATAAGTTCCCAGAGTGCACACGGCCTCTCAAAACGATTCGGCTGGCGAATAAAAGTCTGTCGTGCCAAGACATGATCCGAGCCCAGACATGTGTTTTCGTATTAACAGGAAAGCTTGAGGGTTCAGAAAAAGAACTGAATGGTTTCAAGCAGAGAAGAAACGATCACGTGTGTTCTCAAAATGAGATGAAAAGTGTACTCGCTGTTTGTTTCGTGACTGTCTGAAAACATTTCTCGGCATCATTTGTTGAACCCGAAACAAAAAAGGGATGTATAACAAGTGCGCAAAGGCAAATGTGTGTTATAATCGCTTTGAATTGAGTTATTATAATCCAGTCTCAATTCCCACAATCCTTTGTGGAGTTGTGGATTTTACTTGACGATGTGCGTATCACAGCAGGGATTAAAAGCATCATTACGCTGCTTGTCTCACGACTTATTCCAGCCTTTTCCATCTGGTACAAAACAGGATCTCGTCACGCTCTTGGTCTTCTCTGGTCTCCGTTTGGACAGTCCTTTTGAAAAAGTGCTCGTGTGTGTATTCCTTATGGATATAGCGAAAGGAGATACTATAAACAACGACTAATTATCACGATATCTCGAACGTGGATGTTTGCCGGCTTTAAGAGCATACCTTTGTGATATAGCCTAGACTGGTAGATTGCAGACACTAACCGAGTTAAATGTCCAAACAAGTGAGATGACTCTATTGTATTATATCTGCATGTGGTCTGTGATTGTTAGCTAGACATTTTTTTAGAGAAAAGCCAGAAAAATATGGAGAAAATATGAAAAAAGCGGGTTTTTTTTGTTTTTTTTCCCGTTATTGTCCGTTCCTTTCTTTTTCGTTTTCATTAATGTCTGAAATGTCAGATTGTGTTCTATGAATGTTTTGTGTTTTAATTTATTTGTGGTTTGCCAAAATGATGATTTGGAAGCATGTTGCAGGTATTGTCACTGATCCAAGATTTAAAAAAAAAAAAAAAAAAGAAGAAAAAAAAAGAAAAAGAAAAAAAGCAGAATGATGTGAACCTGTATTGAAGGAATCGCCTGATTGTATGTAGTGATCTCAGGCTCCAGAGTGGAAGGAATAAACCGAGGGACGAATTGTATTTTCAAGACTACACAAGCAACATCGCAGGACATGATGGAAGCAAAACCAAACAGGAATGTGCAATAAATGCTGTAGGCTTATTCAAACCTGCACCGCTGTCTGTTCTTGTGTTGTTTGTGTTCACTTTCATTGTGCCATTCAGCACTGACTGATCAGAACCTGTAGTACTTTCAAAATTGATCTTGTGCTGCTAATCATTTACACAATACTTAGACACTTAAAACGTGCATTCTTACAGTCACTTCATCTGAACTAGTTGTCTTGTACGTAGCTGTGTGAATCCATGATTGCAGTGCCATTTATTTCACATGGGTAAGTTTAGTTGGCTAAACAAATACTAGCTCACACTTCGTATGCAACTTGCTACATAGCTATGCGAGTCAGATCATTTTTCAGAGCAATACACCTTTCTGAAACACAGAATGGATTACTATTTGGCTAAAATATCACATAATAAACCATAACTTCTTATTACCATCATTCCTGTACCTACAGTGGTGCTTGAAAGTTTGGTCATTTATTTATTGAGGAAAATGATCCAATATCTCTGAGTGGCAAAAGGATGTGAACCTTTGCTTTCAGTATCTGGTGTGACCCCCTTGTGCAGCAATAACTGCAACTAAACGTTTGCGGTAACTGTTGATCAGTCCTGCACACCGGCTTGGAGGAATTTTAGCCCATTCCTCCGTACAGAACAGCTTCAACTCTGGGATGTTGGTGGGTTTCCTCACATGAACTGCTCGCTTCAGGTCCTTCCACAACATTTCCATTGGATTAAGGTCAGGACTTTGACTTGGCCATTCCAAAACATTGACTTTATTCTTCTTTAACCATTCTTTGGTAGAACAACTTGTGTGCTTAGGGTCGTTGTCTTGCTGCATGACCCACCTTCTCTTGAGATTCAGTTCATGGACAGATGTCCTGACATTTTCCTTTAGAATTCGCTGGTGTAATTCAGAATTTATTGTTCCATCAATGATGGCAAGCCGTCCTGACCCAGATGCAGCAAAACAAGCCCAAACCATGATACTACCACCACCATGTTTCACAGATGGGATAAGGTTCTTATGCTGGAATGCAGTGTCTTCCTTTCTCCAAACATAACGCTTCTCATTTAAACCAAAAAGTTCTATTTTGGTCTCATCTGTCCACTAAACACTTTTCCAATAGCCTTCTGGCTTGTCCATGTGATCTTTAGCAAACTGCAGATGAGCAGCAATGTTCTTTTTGGAGAGCAGTGGCTTTCTCCTTGCAACCCTGCCATGCACACCATTGTTGTTCAGTGTTCTCCTGATGGTGGACTCATGAACATTAACATTAGCCAATGTGAGAGAGGCCTTCAGTTGCTTAGAAGTTACCCTGGGGTCCTTTGTGACCTCGCTGACTATTCCACGCCTTGCTCTTGGAGTGATCTTTGTTAGTCGACCACTCCTGGGGAGGGTAACAATGGTCTTGAATTTCCTCCATTTGTACACAATCTGTCTGACTGTGGATCGGTGGAGTCCAAACTCTTTAGAGATGGTTTTGTAACCTTTTCCAGCCTGATCAGCATCAACAACGCTTTTTCTGAGGTCCTCAGAAATCTCCTTTGTTTGTGCCATCATACACTTCCACAAACATGTGTTGTGAAGATCAGACTTTGATAGATCCCTGTTCTTTAAATAAAACAGGGTGCCCACTCACACCTGATTGTCATCCCATTGATTGAAAACACCTGACTCTAATTTCACCTTCAAATTAACTGCTAATCCTAGAGGTTCACATACTTTTGCCACTCACAGATATGTAATATTGGATCATTTTCCTCAATAAATAAATGACCAAGTATAATATTTTTGTTTCATTTGTTTAACTGGGTTCTCTTTATCTACTTTTAGGACTTGTGTGAAAATCTGATGATGTTTTAGATCATATTTATGCAGAAATATAGAAAATTCTAAAGGGTTCACAAACTTTCAAGCACAACTGTAAGAATTTGCCTACGCTAATCGCTAGCTGGCATTAGTTAGCTAGCTAATGAGCTAACAAGGTACGTGAGCTTATTCTTCAATAGAAGAGAGTCTTTTCGGAAAAAAAAAAATCAACAATATAAATCACAAATCATCTCTTCAGTGTAACACGGTGCTGAAAGAGGAATAAGTTAACTGCTAGCTGCTAATGTTATAGCTATGTTTTTCAGTCATGTTGTGTTTCACAGTCGTTAAAGGTGCTGACTGCAAAGTCATCTGAAGTTTTCAATTTTTTTTTATTGTACATGGCATTTTCCTGTCTTGCAAGAACAATGTCATGTGGACGAGATGTGATCATTTTGATGTCCTGAGGGTCGCTTTTTTCCATTTTGGCACCGTTTTCCTCCCTCTTCAGGTAAACAGTACGGCCCTACGGAAACAGCCGAATGCGAGGAGCTTGAACTAACTAGCATAACTATGGAACTGCGTCACATGGAAAACATCATGACTCTGCATCAACCTCAGAGAGTTTTAAGTCGCAGGGTTGAAATTTGTGGTTGGCGATCGCGAATGGATCCATGAAACAAAAGACAAATAAATTACGTCTTTTCTCTGTTCCTGCTTTTGTGTTCTCGTTTCTTTCTCTGCAAGATCAAAACATTAGGTGTATAACTCCATACTCGCTACCGTGGACTCGAGCCCATGCATTCTAAGGCTAAGGTACAGTAGCTAAGCGCTAGCTAGAACGATTTAGTTATCTGTCTCGAAAAATGACGTCATTTTACCTTGTTCTAGCTTGCAGTTGCACTCACTAGGCAGGCTTTCCTTTTCTTTTTAGCTGGCGGGAGAGCAGAGTCCGCTATGTTTGCCCACGCCAACTTGTTTTGGTTAAAAGTCGGTCAGACACACCCGACGGTGCTCAAGTGATATTGCTGCTGACTTGCTTCGGCAATCTCTGGAATCATAAAATAAGGGATGCGTTTTATCTCGGCAAAACATTTACACATAGGATACACGGTGTGTGTGGAACGGCGAAACATCTCGAAACTCTGACAGCAATAGAAATAGAACATTTTGCCCAGAATTCAATTTTGCAGTCAGAACCTTTAAGCTAATGTAGCATGGGCAGTGTATACAACCTGCAAGCTAATGTTAATTAGCTAGGCTACTCAGCATCACTCTTTTTTTTTTTTACAAGAGTTGAAAATCATATAAGAGGTGAAACTATTGATGTGTTGTGTATAAAACTTCCATCCATCCATTATCTGTAGCCGCTTTATCCTGTTCTACAGGGTTGCAGGCAAGCTGGAGCCTATCCCAGCTGACTACGGGCGAAAGGCGGGGTACACCCTGGACAAGTCGCCAGGTCATCACAGGGCTGACACATAGACACAGACAACCATTCACACTCACATTCACACCTACGGTCAATTTAGAGTCACCAGTTAACCTAACCTGCATGTCTTTGGACTGTGGGGGAAACCGGAGCACCCGGAGGAAACCCACGCGGACACGGGGAGAACATGCAAACTCCACACAGAAAGGCCCTCGCCAGCCACGGGGCTCGAACCCGGACCTTCTTGCTGTGAGGCGACAGCGCTAACCACTATACCACCATGTATAAAACTTTTTTTTTTAATTTCTAGTTCTGATAATCATCTTCATATTCAGATTTGAAAAGAAGAAAATTCGCATCAAGTCAAATTTAAAACTGATATTTCAGTGGGAGCTATTTTCACAAATGCCAGAGTATTTAATAATGAGACTAAAGATTATGGCACTGATACTGTATTAATCGCTGAAATTGGGTAATACCAAAGTTCTTAGAACATTTCTGGTAGTACTGTGCTTTTTCATATGCAATATTAGTATAAATACACAGGTGATTATAGAAAACCTCACGCTGATTGGTCGAGAAATTCGGACTATTTCCCGATAATCAGCTCCAGTGACCCATGTATTTATACGAAAACAATTATCTGCCTCAGGCTCAGTGAATATCGGTGAATAATAACCTCATCTTCATCTCGATTATTATAATAATGTTTGTTTTGTTATTTTAATCCATATGCACCAAGTGACCTGAAGCTGGCGGCACGGTGGTGTAGTGGTTAGCGCTGTCGCCTCACAGCAAGAAGGTCCGGGTTTGAGCCCCGTGGCTGGCGAGGGCCTTTCTGTGTGGAGTTTGCATGTTCTCCCCGTGTCCGCGTGGGTTTCCTCCGGGTGCTCCGGTTTCCCCCACAGTCCAAAGACATGCAGGTTAGGTTAACTGGTGACTCTAAATTGAGCGTAGGTGTGAATGTGAGTGTGAATGGTTGTCGGTGTCTATGTGTCAGCCCTGTGATGACCTGGCGACTTGTCCAGGGTGTACCCCGCTGGGATAGGCTCCAGCTTGCCTGCGACCCTGTAGAACAGGATAAAGCGGCTAGAGGTAATGAGATGAGATGAGATGGGAGACCTGAAGCTGCTTTTATCCAGGTGCTGCAGCTCCTCACTATTTTATTGCCATGTTTTCAGTTGTTTTTTTTTTTTATATCAGAGGCACAGGTGCTCGATGTGCTGTTGGGTACAGTGTGTTCCTGTTCGGCTCTTAACAGAAGGGCTTCGGACAAAAATGTTGCTTGGTTCACAGAGTCCATTTTACAAGTGGCTACTATGAAGTAACAACTTAAAAACAAAGAAATAAAAATACTTTATTACTTCCCTCAGCACATCACAAGCCTCAGAATATTTATAGCGATTTTAACTCATCTCATCTCATTATCTGTAGCCGCTTTATCCTGTCCTACAGGGCCGCAGGCAAGCTGGAGCCTATCCCAGCTGACTACGGGCGAAAGGCGGGGTACACCCTGGACAAGTCGCCAGGTCATCACAGGGCTGACACATAGACACAGACAACCATTCACACTCACATTCACACCTACGGTCAATTTAGAGTCACCAGTTAACCTAACCTGCATGTCTTTGGACTGTGGGGGAAACCGGAGCACCTGGAGGAAACCCATGCGGACACGGGGAGAACATGCAAACTCCACACAGAAAGGCCCTCGCCGGCCACGGGGCTCGAACCCGGACCTTCTTGCTGTGAGGCGACAGCGCTAACCACTACACCACCGTAGCCTGGGAAATCCCATGCTGCTTTGCACAATCGTTCCGATCTGAAAAGACAGCATGGAAACTATGGTCTAAAGGCTCACCTGAGTTAGGGAGCCAATCAGAGAGTGGGGAGGGGTGGAAAGACGGTGACGCGTACTACTCGACAAACGGAAGCTTGTAGTTTATTTGGGACTGTTTACGGATCACGTTTAACATGGCGGTGAGCGATACGAACCAAACTTTCGATCAAGCTTTGTCTTGCACAAACGGCAGTAATCGTTCGGTGCCATTGTTTTCCTATTTTTGTTTTGCCTTCTCTTCTTCGCTCTAACTACGTCACCGGGTACAACTGCCATGATTGGCCATGGGCTACGTATACGCCAAATGATAGACATTCGCAACGTCCAATAAACGGCCGTTGACAATCGTAAACCACACCTCCCCTACGAGAAATTCAACAGGCGGATTCCAGACCATATTTCACTTGTGATATGGTCTGGTGTTAACCAGACTAACACCACTGTGCCGCCGATTTTAACTCGATAATAAAAAAAAAATTAGCTAAAAATAAGCAGTGATGAGATGAATCACAGAGATCTTCCTTCCTGTGGTTGATAAGCAATGCTGTGAAAGACTTGTATAAGATTAACAGTAAGCTGTACTATGAGTTACAGTGCATGCAGTGCAGATTTTAATAGCCAATTTGCACACATCGGTATTCAGACCTCAAATATAACCACAGACTTCGGTTTCTTCAGACAGTTATGCATCATTTACCCGGACGGGACGAAGTTTCCTGAAAACAGAGGTGTGTATCTGTTACATTACTCAGTCATGTTGTTTTTCTTGTGCAACAAACATTGGCTCGAGTGAAGAGCAGTATTATGTCCAGCACCGCTGTCTGACACTTTGATGTACAACCCCGATTCCAAAAAAGTTGGGACAAATTACAAATTGTAAATAAAAACGGAATGCAATAATTTATAAATCTCAAAAACTGATATTGTATTCACAATAGAACATAGACAACATATCAAATGTCGAAAGTGAGACATTTTGAAATTTCATGCCAAATATTGGCTCATTTGAAATTTCATGACAGCAACACATCTCAAAAAAGTTGGGACAGGGGCAATAAGAGGCTGGAAAAGTTAAAGGTACAAAAAAGGAACAGCTGGAGGAGCAAATTGCAACTCATTAGGTCAATTGGCAATAGGTCATTAACATGACTGGGTATAAAAAGAGCATCTTGGAGTGGCAGCGGCTCTCAGAAGTAAAGATGGGAAGAGGCTCACCAATCCCCCTAATTCTGCACCGACAAATAGTGGAGCAATATCAGAAAGGAGTTCGACAGTGTAAAATTGCAAAGAGTTTGAACATATCATCATCTACAGTGCATAATATCATCAAAAGATTCAGAGAATCTGGAAGAATCTCTGTGCGTAAGGGTCAAGGCCGGAAAACCATACTGGGTGCCTGTGATCTTCGGGCCCTTAGACGGCACTGCATCACATACAGGCACGCTTCTGTATTGGAAATCACAAAATGGGCTCAGGAATATTTCCAGAGAACATTATCTGTGAACACAATTCACCGTGCCATCCATTGTTGCCAGCTAAAACTTTATAGTTCAAAGAAGAAGCCGTATCTAAACATGATCCAGAAGCGCAGACGTCTTCTCTGGGCCAAGGCTCATTTAAAATGGACTGTGGCAAAGTGGAAAACTGTTCTGTGGTCAGACGAATCAAAATTTGAAGTTCTTTATGGAAATCAGGGACGCCGTGTCATTCGGACTAAAGAGAAGAAGGACGACCCAAGTTGTTATCAGCAGTCAGTTCAGAAGCCTGCATCTCTAATGGTATGGGGTTGCATTAGTGCGTGTGGCATGGGCAGCTTACACATCTGGAAAAACGCCATCAATGCTGAAAGGTATATCCAGGTTCTAGAGCAACATATGCTCCCATCCAGACGACGTCTCTTTCAGGGAAGACCTTGCATTTTCCAATATGACAATGCCAAACCACATACTGCATCAATTACAGCATCATGGCTGCGTAGAAGAAGGGTCCGGGTACTGAACTGGCCAGCCTGCAGTCCAGATCTTTCACCCATAGAAAACATTTGGCGCATCATAAAACAGAAGGTACGACAAAAAAGACCTAAGACAGTTGAGCAACTAGAATCCTACATTAGACAAGAATGGGTTAACATTCCTATCCCTAAACTTGAGCAGCTTGTCTCCTCAGTCCCCAGACGTTTACAGACTGTTGTAAAGAGAAAAGGGGATGTCTCACAGTGGTAAACATGGCCTTGTCCCAACTTTTTTGAGATGTGGTATTGTCATGAAATTTAAAATCACCTAATTTTTCTCTTTAAATGATACATTTTCTCAGTTTAAACATTTGATATGTCATCTATGTTCTATTTTGAATAAAATACGGAATTTTGAAACTTCCACATCATTGCATTCTGTTTTTATTTACAATTTGTACTTTGTCCCAACTTTTTTGGAATCGGGGTTGTACAATATATCGCACGAAAAATTAGGATTGTAAATACACACAAGAAAAAAAAAACCTGGAATGACATGGAAAGTCAATTGAGACGAATATTAAATTCATATCATAAAATATCTTTAATCGGATTCCATTTGACAGGAAAGAAGAAAAGGTCTATCTGCTTTATCAATCTGTCTTTCCTATTCTGGGAATTTTTTTTTTTTTTTCATTTTAAAGGCAAGTGCTTGTGTTTAAAGCCTGCTTATTGGGAAGAAATAAACAACTCCGATGCCTTGAATTAAGAAAAATCTTAGCCACACAAAGGCGATTTTAATAATCTTAATGGCGCACCTGTTCATTTGGAAACCGTATCTTTTTAGTCGAGCCTTTTGTTAATAGTTTTTTATTAGGTAAAGGAGTAGATCTGGAGGATCCTCAGGCATAGTGTTTTGGTAAACTGGGATGTATGGATGGTGTCGTGGGTAGCACGGTCACCTCACAGCAAGAAGGTCCGGGTTCGAGCCCCGGGGCTAGCGAGGGCCTTTCTGTGTGGAGTTTGCATGTTCTCCCCGTGTCCGCGTGGGTTTCCTCCGGGTGCTCCGGTTTCCCCCACAGTCCAAAGACATGCAGGTTAGGTTAACTGGTGACTCTAAATTGACCATAGGTGTGAGTGTGAGTGTGAATGGTTGTCTGTGTCTATGTGTCAGCCCTGTGATGACCTGGCGACTTGTCCAGGGTGTACCCCGCCTTTCGCCCGTAGTCAGCTGGGATAGGCTCCAGCTTGCCTGCGACCCTGTAGGACAGGATAAAGCGGCTAGAGATAATGGATGGATGGATGGATGGATGGATGGATGGATGGATGGATGGATGGATGGATGGATGGATGGATGCTGTCGTCGTCCCCTCCCCACTCTCACTCGGTCACTCGGGTTTGTTGACGGTGGAGTGACTGGCTGCTTTATGCCCCAGGGCTTTCTCATGACTGTGTTACCTTCTAGCTCTTCCTTTTAGTTGTGCTGTCATAGTTAGTCTTACCGGAGTCCCTGCTTGCACTCAGCGCACAATGTATACTGTTCTTAACCTTTAGGTGACACTGGGCATACCTAACAACCTGTGTTCTCTCTCTCTCTCTGTCTCTTCCCTCTGTCGAGTTACACGTCAATCCTGAGACACCAGTGATGCCGACCTCTCCTGCTTTTCTGTACTGCCTGATCCATCCTGATGCCCTACTTCTGGCTGGAGTCTCATCACATCCCTCCTGTCGAGGACGGCCCCATATGGACAGTCGAAAGATACACTTAGAAGATGGCTCTGGACGCTTACTTTTGCTACGATGGTTTAGAACTACAATTGTCATGATAACTTTAGGACTGCGGTTGTCATGAGCAGTTTTGCACTCAAGTCTCCATCAATGAACTTCAACAAAACAGACTTCATGCTAAACTGTAATGAATTTCCTGGTTTCACAGTTATACTTTGTAACTCTATAGGACACTGTTATAGAAGCAAGTTATTTATAATCACGCGATCTGTTATCATCCAGATGAGGATGGGTTCCCTTTTGAGTCTGGTTCCTCTCAAGGTTTCTTCTTCATGTTGTCTTAGGGAGTTTTTCGTCGCCACAGGCTTGCTCATCAGGGATAACCCGATGTGTTTCTGAATACACATAACTTTTAGGCTCTGATTAAGGTTCTATTTTCAAACACAATTCTGGAGGAAGGGTGTAGGTTTGAGTGTAGGTCATGCAGGCCATACAACACCAATATCTTAAATCAGGCCTCATTCACACTGGTGAGGATTTCTCGATGAGTTGGACAAGCTTCATGGCAGAAAACACTCTAATTGATCCCAGAGCACAAACCTGGTTCTGTTGATGCCTTGCACAAGGAGAGAAAGAGTCAGGGATGGGCATTAATTTGCTAGCTGCCCAAAGAACTCTGCTGTGCTCGGGGAAAATTGTAATTTAATAGACAAGGGTGTGTTGGTTGCAAGCAACAGCATTAACCTTTTTACCATCAAGCTTTGTCTAAAATAAAGAAAGACAAAGTGCACTGTGTATGCTTTCGTTACACAAATGGGAAATAAAAATGTCATTTTAGCATTAAAGACAAAATAAAAAGGCATGCTTACTGTGGTCTATAAAGAGAATTTTTGCACAGTTGGGGAATATTGTGTCTGGTGCTCAGACATCATGCCAAGAAGCATCAAGTGAAAGCAGTAAACAAACAACGCTGGGTGCCAGGATGGTTGTAAATAATGCACCTCCCTCCTATCTGCTCATCCTCTGAAGGTTATTTCTTCTCCAACCAGCTGACACGAAACAAGACAAAGCCAAACAAAAGCAGCACTGATAAGGCAGCAGGCATGTTTTGCGTATGAATGGCCCAGGGTGGTGGTGATTTGATTTGCAGCATTGGCGTGCAGTGTAGGGTTGATTTCTGGCTGACCCTTCAGCTGTGGCCAAGCCGTGAACAATGGCACGGCACGAAAAAGAGCAAGAGGACTTGCTTTATCTCAGGCGTTATGCTCACTGATACATATTCATATTTTTCAGCTGCCTCTTCATTTAAAAACAATAACATCACTGCAGCTCTCGGTTCCTCTATCACTGTTGAATATTCATATGCATCCCAAATACACTCACCGGCCGCTTTAATAGGAACTTGTTCTTAATTCTAAGACTCCTGTTCTTGGCTGCAGGACTGGAACCCAATGTGTTCTTCTGCTGTTGCATGCCGAGATGCTTTTCTGATCACCACGGTCGTAAAGAGTAGCTATATCCTTCCTGGCCAAAAAGCTCGAACCAATCTGGCCATTTCCCTCTGAGCTCTCTTATCAACAAGGCGTTTGTTTCCAACCACAGAACTGTCGCTCACTCGATGTTTTTTGTTTTTTGCACCATTCTGTATAAACTCGAGAGACTGTCGTGTGTGAAAACCCCAGGAGATCAGCAGTTTCTGAAATACTCGAACCAGTCCATCGGGCTCAAACCAGCACCCATACCACAGTGAAAGAAAGTCACACTTCACTGCGAGATCACAATTTTTCCCATTCTGATGTTTGAACATTGTGAACATTAACCGAAGCTCTTGATTTGTATCTGTATGATTTGATGCATCGTGCTGCTGATTAGAGAACCGCATCAAACAGCGGGTGGATGTGCGTTCTTAATCAAGTGGCCGGTGAGTGTACATAAGAACAGAAGCTTGATGATGTTCTAAGTTCATGATTAAAGGCAATTTTGTTGTCTCATCTCATTATCTGTAGCCGCTTTATCCTGTTCTACAGGGTCGCAGGCAAGCTGGAGCCTATCCCAGCTGACTACGGGCGAAAGGCGGGGTACACCCTGGACAAGTCGCCAGGTCATCACAGGGCTGACACATAGACACAGACAACTATTCACACTCACATTCACACCTACAGTCAATTTAGAGTCACCAGTTAACCTAACCTGCATGTCTTTGGACTGTGGGGGAAACCGGAGCACCCGGAGGAAACCCACGCGGACACGGGGAGAACATGCAAACTCCACACAGAAAGGCCCTCGCCGGCCACGGGGCTCGAACCCGGATCTTCTCGCTGTGAGGTGACAGCGCTAACCACTATACCACCGTGCTGCCCAATTTTGTTGTTGTTGTTAAAAATAATACTAACAATATGAAAAAAAAACCCCACCTTTTTTTGGTAAGTTGAGTTTTTCCACCACAGTAAACTCTTCAGAATGGAGGATGTTGTGTTTTGTGGTTTTTCTGGAACAAACAGCAGTTTTGCATCATATTCACTTCAAAAGAAAGTGAGGGAAGGTTTGCTTATAGCTGCTTTAAGGTAAGGAGGTAACTTGCTTCGGAGAAATTCCATAAATGGGGAATATATGACATTGCTTTTTAATGTATTAAAAAATATAATCATTGGGAAATTATTTTGTGGTATATGAGGGATAAAACTGATTATTTTTTATCTAAACGCAGACATTTTATGTGTGTATAGAGTATATACTATAACTGTATGAATAAGAGAGAGAGAGAAAAACAGGAGCAGCAGGATAATGACCTATTGTGCTGCAGCAGAGACAGGGAGGGAGGGAGGGAGGGAGGGAGGGAAAGAATGAATGTTCTGCATAGACCTGTGTCTATGGCTGGTTGATTAGGTAAGCATCTCTCTCTCTCCCTCTCTCTCTGTCATATTTCGCTAGCTCCAGCCAAGCTTGCAACAAGCAGCATGAATATTTCAGGGCTGTTGCATCAACACCGGACTGTAGCAGATTGTAGCTGACTATAAATGTTTTATGGCACAGCACATATGAGGACAAAATATATTTTTGGACACCTTTTTTGAAAGCTCAGTAGGGAAGCAGGCACAAACACTCTTAACCTCTCTCTCTCTCTCTCTCTCTCTCTCTCTTTGTCCTGCTGTCTCTTGCCGGCAGATCACACTGAAGGTGATTCCTCTCTTTCCTCTCCCGCAGGAACCGAGTGATTTATGTAATGGTCTGTTGTTAGAGGGGGAAAGGACAGAGCAGAGAGAGTCAGACAGGGAATTACCACCAGGCTGCTGCTGGCTTCACTACAGATCCCAGGCTGAGACCTGAGAGAGCCGGAGAATATTACAGCATTAATATGATGTATATACATAGCACCAAAGACACCTTTTCTATTATTCAGTACACACAGGGACCAGAAATTATTCTAATGAAATTCACTGACCTCTGGTGTGTAATTTTGATTGAATAGCTCTGATTGCTTTTATAGGTTGCTAGAATTAATATGGTACATACTGTAGATAACCTTTCAGAGAAGAGAAGAGGCCTTTATTTGTCACATTTACACTCAAACATAGTGAAATTTAACCCATCTGAAGCAGCGAGTACATGTGTGCGTACACACACACACACACACACACCCAGAGCAGTGGGCAGGTACAGCTACAGCGCCCGAGGAGCACTTGGGGATTCGGTGCCTTGCTCAAGGGCACTTCAGCCATGATACAGAGGGCGGGACAAGCGCTGCTCGTTCACTCAACTCCCCTCACATTTTTCCTGTCAGTCCTAGGAATCGAACCAGTGACCCTTTGGGCTTAAGGCTGCTTCTCTAACCTTCAGGCCATGGCTGCCCCATATAACCTTTATATAAATATTATAATCATATAACCCCCCCCCCCCCCCCCATATAACCTATATCCTTTCAGTGTTGATCCACAGATCTTATATCTCGCAAAACGTTGACACTTTCCAAAAAATGCTCAATACACATCTCATGACAAATAAAATATCAGTGATCATGCATTTTTGTGTTATATAAAATAAATCAACCAATCAGAATCAAGAATCCATTAGTGCTGTGGTATAAATACAATTATTCTATCCACATTCACTGGATATGAGCAATTGCGCGCTCTGATTGGTGAATTATATACTACTAGAATATCAGCTCATAGACCGCGAGTAAAGAAAAACAAAATGGCCGAGCGCATCAAGTCAGATATATCACTTTGTTATCAGGTATTTAGAAGAAACAGAAAACTCTAAAAGATGATAGTTTTTTACCCCCCCCCAATATCGCCTGTTCCACACTCCAGCCCAGTTGGTGGCAGTAATGCACCTTTAAGATGGTTCGCCAAATGCCAAAAAAAAACCTAAAGAAGAAGAAGAAAATGGCGGAGCGTGTTGCTGAACCAACCGAGGACAAAATAAAAACTCTACTCAAAAACAAAACCCCAAAAAATACCAAAAAAAAGTGCAACAAAATATAGAATGAAAGTATTTAATGATAATAACGTATCTTTTTTTATTTGTCAAGAATTATTATTATTATTATTATTATTATTATTATAGCATTTTTCACAAATTGCGACTGTCATTTTGCCGGTTTGTTTACATTCTAAGCGGAAATGGTTGTGTCGGATGTTTTGGATAAAGTTTTTATTTATCAAATTTGCAAAAAATAAAAATGTTCCGTTTCTCAAAGTCCAGTGAATGTGGATAGAATAAAACAGTTATTCCACTCAATCTCGTCGTACACGGCTTATAGCCATGTATGACCAGATTGAGAGGAATAACTGTTAAATATCCCCCAATACAGAACAGATTTTGTTAAACAATAATATTCTTATCCTGCGTCCTCATGCTCTTGTTATCTTTCCTTTGAGATATGGCACAAACTCTTGGGCATAGAACCAACTGGATGAGCAAAAATTAATGGACAACAATTAATCTCATCTCATTATCTGTAGCTGCTTTATCTTGTTCTACAGGGTCGCAGGCAAGCTGGAGCCTATCCCAGCTGACTACGGGCGAAAGGCGGGGTACACCCTGGACAAGTCGCCAGGTCATCACAGGGCTGACACATAGACACAGACAACCATTCACATTCACACCTACGCTCAATTTAGAGTCACCAGTTAACCTAACCTGCATGTCTTTGGACTGTGGGGGAAACCGGAGCACCCGGAGGAAACCCACGGGGAGAACATGCAAACTCCGCACAGAAAGGCCCTCGCCGGCCACGGGGCTCGAACCCGGACCTTCTTGCTGTGAGGCAACAGCGCTAACCACTACACCACCATGCCGTGCCGCCCACAACAATTAATATCTCTGATATTAGAGAACGGCAAACCAAAAGACATGATTCCTCTCAGTAAACTGACATGGATACACAGTGTAAGTAAACCTCTTTGGATTGATTTTTGCTAAATTCAGACATTACTGGCATTTAAAGTGCCATTCCACCATTGGATGTATTCTTTGGCATAAAATACAGTATATTTTATGACAACATGACTAGACAGAGAAATCTTTTAGCTTCAAAATGATATATCAAACATAATTTTTTGACAAGTATATTAATTTTGCGACCAAAGTCACCTACCCTTTTAATTTCCGCGCGGTAGTGAAACGTGATGTCATCGGCAGGTTCCCCTTCTTGTGTACCACGTCACGTGTGACGTGGCACAGATTATCAGCAATGGCGGATAGAACGCGATTTCCACTTGTCGATTGCTGTGCCGATATTCACCATCGACAATCGCGTTCTATCTGCCATTGCTGATAATCTGTGCCACGTCACACGTGACGTGGTACACAAGAAGGGGAACCTGCTGATGACATCACGTTTCACTACCGTGTGGAAATTAAAAGGGTAGGTGACTTTGGTCGCAAAATTAATATACTTGTCAAAAAATTATGTTTGATATATCATTTTGAAGCTAAAAGATTTCTCTGTCTAGTCATGTTGTCATAAAATATATTGTATTTTATGCCAAAGAATACATCCAATGGTGGAATGGCACTTTAAGACGTTTTACTTCAACTGGTCTGATTTTTGGAGAGTCAAAGATACACGCTGTGAGAAGTGGCACTTGTAACAAACATACTGAATAGACTTATGCAAAGTAATTCAAGTGGCCATGACACCAGAGAAAAATCTGCGATATGAGTGTCAGAGAGAGAGCGAGAAGAAAGAGAAGAAGAAATAGAGAGAGAACAAATGTAAGGTCACGTTGTTGTCACTAAGATCCAATTTCCATATGCCGTACTCCTTCTTGCAGCCAAAAGCTGTGGAAAAGGTCAAGAGGATGACTGAAGATCCATGAATATGAAACAAGATTTAAAACTACAGTATACTGTTTCAAAGGGGAGGAAAGTCAATCAAAGCCAAACGCCTCCTAGTTACGGTATTGTGACGGATTCTCGAGTCTGGAACTGAGAGGAAACACTAAGCCTATCCATTACCATGGCACTGAAGTGACCTGTTACATTTTTAATACAAGTAACTGGTGCAAAGCTGTCAACCCACTCAAGTTTCAAAAGAAGATGTTCCACAAGTTTTTACATGCTTTCCTGTATCGACACGAGGAAACCTCCTAGCATGCTAACCAGAGGTGGACAAACCCCCCAACTTCATTACTTAAGTCAAAGTACAGATCCCGCTGGTCAAATGTTACTCCGATACAAGTGAAAGTTCTCCAGTCAAATTTTTACTTAAAGTACTTGCTTTTAAAAATACTTAAGTATTAGAAGTACATTTTCTTCACCGCATTATTGTATTATTGCTACAACGCTTATAAAACCTAACGCCTCTGAAGCAACCGACTGGATTTACTGACTCGCTTATAGAACCTGTAGAATAAACACCTTTAAACACAGATTTCTACATTCTGTTTATTCGGCGAGATTATGCTAAAACATATTTCTGAAAGGACTTCAGATAAGTTAACGTTATTCATGTTACCGTAACTCCGTTTTTACATGCTAACTAACAGTGAATAAGTTAACTAGCTATGTGTAAACGTTAGCCGTGGACAAGACTACGACAACTTGGCGGGCAAATCCATAGAAAGTCATTTGACGAACCAGACTGCATAGCTATTGCAACGTTAATCGCTAGCTCTAAAAGCACAGACAACTTCATTGCAAGCTTCCGCAGGTTGGACGGCGAGTTTTTGTAGGCCGTGATGTGGTTCGTTTTTGGCAAACAAAGCAAACATTTAAAACGAAACGAATCTTTAATCCTTTCAGTGGTGCATTCGCCAGAAGAACCGCCTCCTTCCATTCTGCCATCAACTGATCGTGTTAAATAACGCTGCTGAGAAACAACTGAACTTGATTTTATCCAGTCTGTGGACGTGACGTGACCCTAGTGATTACTTTTTTTTTTTAGATATTTTTTTGGGCTTTTTTTTCATCTTTATTGGATAGGACAGTGTAGAGACAGGACAGGAAATGAGTGGGAGAGAGAGACAGGGAGGGATTGGGAAATGACCTCAGGTCGGAATCGAACCCGGGTCCCCGGATTTATGGTATGGCGCCTTAGCCACCTGAGCCACGACGCCCCCGACCCTAGTGATTACTGACCGGCTGTCTCAGTGTCACCTGCGAAAAAACCATCACGTTTTAGAAAAGGAAAGAAAAAACATCCACTTTCAAAGCCGCTTCGTAGTAACGAGTAACGAGGAGCTTGATAGAAATGTAGTGGAGTGAAAAGTACGATATTTGCCTTTCAAATGTAGTGAAGTTAAAGTCATAAGTTTCCAAAAAAATACTCAAGTAAAGTACAGATACTCAAAAAGTGTACTTAAGTACAGAACTCAAGTAAACGTACTTCGTTACTGTCCACCTCTGCATGCTAACAACTTCAGTAAACTTATAGTACAGGTTGATCTTCGTGCATTTGTTTAAAAAAATGTGTGTAACAGTAGCCCAGTTTTGGGTTTTCACCTGAGAGAAAGTGCCAGAACATTCATTAGTACATGGTGCTGTGCTAATCAGAACAAGAGCAGAAGCCAAGAGAGAAAACCATGGCAACACTGTGACCCTTCGCCCATATTAAAATGGAGGAATTCTCTCTCTCTCTCTCTCTCTCTCTCTCGAGCAAGGACTTTGGGGTGAAGCTTCTTGACTGCCTGCAGTAATGTCCTCTTTTAACAACGATAATTAATTTGTTTTTCACTTTTTCTCTCGTATATGAGAGATATACGAGAATGGCGGCTCTTGTAAACTATTTCCGAGTTATACTTCAACATTTTTAACATTAGTATCAGAGTGCTTCTGTGAATCCTGAGAAATTTGTTTCCCAGAGCCATCTCTAGGCCTGGGTAATGTGGAGAGATCTAAAGCTGTACCTACAGCAAGAACTCCCTGGGGCCTACTGTGAAAAAATTCAGCAGACCTCTCGGACATTTCTTAGTTGTTGGAAAAAAATCAAAATCGGCGTGAAAATGGCCACCTTGGCTTGTCCTACCCACCTGGGGCGGCACGGTGGTGTAGTGGTTAGCACTGGCGCCTCACAGCAAGAAGATTCTGGGTTTGAGCCCAGCGCCTGGCAGAGGCCTTTCTGTGTGGAGTTTGCATGTTCTCCCCGTGTCTGCATGGGTTTCCTCCACAGTCCAAAGACATGCAAATAGGTTAACATTGGGCGGCCTTGGGCTGAAAGTACCTAACCCCTGACTGCTCCCCGGGCGCTGTAGTATGGCTGCCCACTGCTTCGGGTGTGTGTGTGTGTGTTCACTACTTCAGATGGGTTAAACGCAGAGGATGAATCTCACTGTGCTTGAAGTGTGCATGTGACAAAGGCTTCTTCTTCTTCTGCAACCTTGGTTTGAGCTAACAATGTTATGTCTCCACTGAAAGCCAGCAGACAGGATGACCCTCTGTGCACGTCATGGATGTGTGTTTAAAGACAATACAACACAACTTGATGCACCGTTTAATCATTTCAACTGCAGCTCAGCTAAAGTAGGTGTTCCACGATCTTGCGGTCAACTCTGTGACGGTGCTGAATTCAGCCCCAGCGTCGCAACGGTTACTCAGACACAAAGTTCGCCTGCTTCACGTTGTCTGGCAGGGAGGGCAACAGAATGATATCTCGTACACATGATCACGTGTACTGCTTTTGGTATGTTTTTTGCGTGGAAAAATTGAAGCGTACCTTCAAGTTTACCTGTCAACTCTGTGACGCTGATTACATCTGCATGATTAACTGTGGTAAGTAGTCAGCATGATGAAACAAAGTGGCAGCCCACTCCCTTCACGCACATGACCCTGGACGATAATAGGTTGATACCAATGGACATGGCAAGCCAAAAAGCCCAAAAATTCTCAACTATGTGACGTCTAATTGAAGATAGATTTAGCATTGCCAATGTTGATGGATACTGCAGTACAGGCTACAACAATTCAGCCAACAATGTCAACTAAGGAAGCCAAATTCTAGACAACAAGCCATTTGATTTTGACTTTAAAGGAGGGGTGCACAAAAAGTAACAGGCCTAGCTTAGTTATTCATCTCATCTTATCTCATTATCTCTAGCCGCTTTATCCTTCTACAGGGTCGCAGGCAAGCTGGAGCCTATCCCAGCTGACTACGGGCGAAAGGCGGGGTACACCCTGGACAAGTCGCCAGGTCATCACAGGGCTGTAGCTTAGTTATTATTAGTTTAAATATTTTGACTACATTTAGTCCGATATTAAAGCGAGACTGCCTTTCGATTTCATAAAATCGGTGAAATTTAGTTCCCTCTGAAATGTGGTCATTGTGATATATGTTTATTGCTGCAATATCTAAAAAAAAAAAAACCCAGGCCATTCTGTGGCTGGGAAGTTATTTAATTTGAGGGGATTAAAGCAAATAATGTGCATGAAATCGCTCGCTTTGCACAGTCAAGCAGACAGAGGAAGTCCGTGTGCGCATGCGCAGATTTACCTTCTTCTTCTTTTGGGTTTTACGGCAGCTGGCATCCACAGTGTTGCATTACTGCCATCTATAGGTTTACCTTTGACCGTGCACTGACCGTTCCATCGTTCTGTCGCTAAACTGAGGTGCTCGCTGACCGCCAATATTTATTAGTTTGGTCTTGCGGTTCCTTTCCTTCGTATATAACATAACGTCTTTTCTTCTCGCTTTCCGTTACTGTAGTCAGTCTTTCACGTTTCATTCGCGTCCTCCATTTTTCTCTCCTGTTTCAAATTTATATCCCACAATGCCTTGCACAAACAGGGAAAACCCACCACGTGATACATGATGTAGTATCTTGAATTGGATCATGGTGAAGCAGGAAAAAAATAACGAGGAATTTAGGCCCACATGGCCCAAAATTCATTAATTGTTCTATTTTAAAAAAAAAAACGAATAAAATTGGAAGTCTGTGATTCGAATTCAGTAGCTTTCGGTCCACTAAACAAAAATAACTGGGTGTCGGGGAAAATAATTTTTATGACCTACGCTTGAAAAACCTGGAAGGCGGTACAGCTTTAAGATAAAAAGTTACAAGTATTTTCGGTCATTTATACAAAATACTGAAAGATAACAGCCACCAGGATTGTATTACAGGAATAGATAGTCATTTGTCTGTCATAGTTGATATCTCATGAATTGATGTATGTGATTCGTGTTGTATACCGAAAAATAGAAAAGCATTTGAACACGGCTCTACTGTTTGCCTTTCACTTGGGACGTGGTACTATCATTTGGCAGTACCTATACCAAAACCCAACATACTTCATTTTTGCCAAATTGCCCACCCCAAATTTCTCAATATTCACAGAAACACTCGTAAATACTGTTGGACTTTGTTGGGCAGGATGGTGGTGTAATGGTTAGCACTGTTGCCTCATAGTAAGAAAGTTCTGGGTGAACCCTGTAGCCAACTGGAGCCTTTCTTTGTGGAGTTTATACGTTCTCCTTGTGCCTGTGTGGGTTTCCTTCAGGTGCTCTTGTTTCCTCCGGCAGTCCAAAGACATGCAGATTAGTTCAACTCTACTCTAAACTGCCCATAGGTGGGAACGTGAGTGTAGAGTGTGGATGGTTGTGGATACGTTAGTGATCTGCTCCAGGGTGAATCCCGCCTCTCACCTGAAGTCAGCTGGGATTGGCTCCAGCTTCCCCCACAACATGGATGGATGGATATTTATCGATTGCACTACAGTGCTCTTGAATTCTTGACTCTGATTCCTCAGATGATGTTGATTCATTCTTTCTTTTTTTCTTTTTAAAACAGCAACGCTCAAACAATAGTTTCACCCACAAGGTTTCATTTTAACATTAATTGTTTCCGTAGTAACAACTTACACATGGACTTGTATGGTGGATGCCTCACGTAAAGGATTTTTTTTAAGAAAGAAGTCTCCAGTCTCAGAGGTCAAGCTTTAAGTAACTTCAAGTTTTCCAACATGGGACAATCTTCAGGATGGGGGGGGATTTCTGGTTTTTCACCAACACATCAAGCTCATCTCATCTCATTATCTGTAGCTGCTTTATCCTTCTACAGGGTCGCAGGCAAGCTGGAGCCTATCCCAGCTGACTACGGGCGAAAGGCGGGGTACACCCTGGACAAGTCGCCAGGTCATCACAGGGCTGACACATAGACACAGACAACCATTCACACTCACATTCACACCTACGGTCAATTTAGAGTCACCAGTTAACCTAACCTGCATGTCTTTGGACTGTGGGGGAAACCGGAGCACCCGGAGGAAACCCACACGGACACGGGGAGAACATGCAAACTCCACACAGAAAGGCCCTCGCCGGCCACGGGGATCGAACCCGGACCCTCTTGCTGTGAGGCAACAGCGCTAACCACTACACCACCGTGCCGCCCCCACATCAAGCTGAAATTTTTTAAAATTAACTTCAAGTCAAAGTCCTTCCCGTGCCAGAACCTGGTCTTCCCAGGCAGTCTCCCGTCCCAGTACTTACCAGGCCCTTAGGCACGTTGGGTGACGCCGATCTCCGCTTCTATAGAGGATGTGCAGTTACGTGACCCGTCCGTGTTTACTCCGCCATATTGGACGGCTTCAGGATTGTTTACCTTGCACGAGCGTAATGGATCCAGGGAGTAATCCCCAAGAAAATTCGGAAAATACCCCATCTACATCGCGCGATTACTTGTCTAAGTTTGTTCAGCATCTTGAAGGTGGCGTGAGGCAGCGTTACGTGGAAAAGTGTTCCAGGTTGGGGATTGCAGATCCATACAACTTGCCGCAATCCTTGTTCAGGGAAATTCGGAGCTGCGGTGCCGGCGATTTGCCCGATCTGGCCTACCACAACATTTACAATTTTCTCATTAATCGTGTTACACTGGCAAAGCCCTCAAAGCTTACAAGAGCCTGGAAGCTTATAAATATTTTGTTGCCGGATGGATATCTCAACTATACCTCTGGAAGGTTCCAAAGAAGAATGTCTACTTGATAACCTCACGGGTAAGTGGCATTAAGACGTTTATCATAAAGAGACTGCAGGACGTTTTATCGCTCATTTAGTAATTTTAATACAGAATTTACTTTGATGAAATTATTCAGACACTCCAACACCCCCCTAAAAAAAATCGTATCTGCGCGATTCAGCCGTGAAAAAGGCGCATCCGCCGTTTGCATCCCTGTTTAAACTCATAGGTTAACCGACTTTAACCGGCTAATGAGGCTCGGTGGTCGGTCAAGATTTTTTTTGTTTTCGCCATCCCTACTATGGATTGGCCTTTCAAAGGCATATATGAGCCAAAAAGATAAAACATTGTCATAGACTAGGCCAGGGTAGTAGAGCTAGGCATAGCCATTTTAAACGTTAGAGACTGTCTAGTTTCTAAGTATGCAGCTATCATTCAATCCGAAAATCAACTTAACAGATGTACTAGGAGTATTGAATTAGAAGATTACACCTACCTGATATGAAGTGTTCACTACAAATTCGGCTGGTAGAACTGGGGTACCAGTTTTCTCTTCGCACAGCGGACACCCATTTTGCGCGTCTCTCCTCGTCTGCGGGGAATCTATAAAATGACAGACCCTCCTTTTGGCCCTGTCTATTGGTACAACCAAATGCTGAACAAGATATAACCATTCTTGAAAGAAAGATCTACTCCCACACACTTGATAATTAGAACGGGTTCGTCTAAGTTCTATGCGCGACCTTGCCGTCCAAAATGGCGGATAAACAAATATCACGTGACCTCGTGACGTCACGTGCACGCTCTCTATAGCCCTCAGCCTCTTGCCTGTTATCCAGCAAGGGTCACAGTAGAGGGCTGGTCCTCTGGTAATCGTGAGTGTTTCACTGCAAAAAGTAAAATCTAACCAAGATTAAATATCTTAAATCAAGACAAAATATGCTTGTTATTTGTCTGCCAAGATAATTCTCCTTTCCAGGCAGGTTTTGTGTAAGAGTATTTCACTTACTTTAAGCATTTTTCCCATCAATTATCTTAATAAGCTATTATAACTTGTTATTGAGATTTTATTACTGGTTATGAGTAAGTTCTGTCTTAAAATGAGAATTACCATAATTTCATCGGTGTTACAGTATATTAACCATAACAAGTTTGTCTAAGTCAGAATTTCTTATTTCAAGCATCTTATCCTTTCTTTTAATCTCTTAACACAAAACAGATAACTAAATTAAATGAATTGTTGTATTGTCAATCTGGCAACAAAAATAGGCTACAAAATGGATTGGTTTGTTGTTCTGATTTTGATTTATTTGGCGGTCTCAGTTGGTATAGACACTTACTTAAACAGAGCACACCAATACGTCCGGATGAAATAGTCAAACTGTTGGTTGGGGGACAAAGTATCTAACATGTTAAAATGAGTAGTACAACTTTACTTGTTTTTAGTATAAATACACTAGTTTTAAGACATCTGTGGGGTTTCTAAAGCTAGAAACAACAATTCTAAACAACAATTCATTTAATTTAGTTATCTGTTTTGTGTTAAGAGATTAAAAGAAAGGATAAGATGCTTGAAATAAGAAATTCTGACTTAGACAAACTTGTTATGGTTAATATAACACCGATGAAATTATGGTAATTCTCATTTTAAGACAGAACTTACTCATAACCAGTAATAAAATCTCAATAACAAGTTATAATACCTTATTAAGATAATTGATGGAAAAAATGCTTAAAGTAAGTGAAATACTCTTACACAAAACCTGCCTGGAAAGGAGAATTTTTACTTGTTTTTAAAAATCTTGCCAAGTCAAATTTTCTTGTTCTGTTGGCAGATAATTTTGCTTATTTTAAGTAAAATATTCCTAATTGGGCGGCACGGTGGTGTAGTGGTTAGCGCTGTCGCCTCACAGCAAGAAGGTCCTGGGTTCGAGCCCCGTGGCCGGCGAGGGCCTTTCTGTGTGGAGTTTGCATGTTCTCCCCGTGTCCGCGTGGGTTTCCTCCGGGTGCTCCGGTTTCCCCCACAGTCCAAAGACATGCAGGTTAGGTTAACTGGTGACTCTAAATTGAGCGTAGGTGTGAATGTGAGTGTGAATGGTTGTCTGTGTCTATGTGTCAGCCCTGTGATGACCTGGCGACTTGTCCAGGGTGTACCCCGGCTTTCGCCCGTAGTCAGCTGGGATAGGCTCCAGCTTGCCTGCGACCCTGTAGAAGGATAAAGCGGCTAGAGATAATGAGATGAGATGAGATATTCCTAATTTTATTACTTTTTTTTCTTGTTTTTGTAAGCCGGGTTTTTGCAGTGTTGATACCCCACTCACATCTGTATTGCTTGCCAGACGGCAGTAGGTAGCATTTTTATGATGGTCTTTGGTATGACCCAACCACGACTAGAACTCGCGATCTCCCAGTCAAGAGGCAGACACACGAACTACTAGGCCAGCTCGCAGTAATTAACTTCAAGAGAGGGTAAAAAAAAAAAACCCTCCATATAAACAGTAACCTGAGATCTGGATCAAACTGCGGATTCTTGGACCCTACGGGGCAGCAACGCCACAACGTCTCCCAAGATTTATTTATTTATTTTACATAATATGTTGCAACACGCCAATAAAGCGCTCGTCCTCTTGTCAGAAGGTTATAAAGCTTGGATAAAGACCAGGGGACTCCCCCCCCATCATGAACTGTCCAGTTTCCTTCAGGGGAGCCTCAGAAGGAGTGGACTCAGATATGACCTTCCAGTCTGACCTTTCTCCTCAGACGTCTCACTGGATATTGAACATTTTTCATACCATTATATGTAAACTTCAAAACTTCCAGGAAGTCAGCAGTTTCTGAGATGAATGGTTGAAACCAGTCCTTCTGGCACCAACAACCAAAGTCACTCACATCGCTTTCTTTTCCCTTTATTCTGATATTTGATGTGAACATTAACTGAAGCTCTTGAGCTGCATCTGCATGACTTTTCACTGCACTGCTGCCACGTTGCACTGATCAGCTGATTGCGTAATTGCATGAACCAGCAGGTGTTCATATTAAAGTGGCAAGCGTGTGTATTGGAGTTTAAGAGAAGATTGGATGAGGAAGGGGACTTTTTGAAAGAGAGAGAGAGAGATCCACACCTCCTCCCCTTATCATACTGCTTCGCTTCTGTTACTAGGCAACACCTACAGGCATGTGCTAAATAAAGATTATCATCAGCCGGCTCTCGGAGCCTGAGCCCACCTCACTCTTTCCCATAATCCCCCAGTTTGGGCAGTGAGCAGGACTACAGCACCACCACAGGTTAACTGGCAAACCTGGAAAAACGATTGATCTACACACTGTACTCATGCTCCAGACCTTCAGGGCAGGCAGATAGAGAATTCCACTGCATTCACGGACGATACGGTGAACTGGCCTTGAGGAACAAACCCTCAATCATTGCCGCACTCTATCAGCAGTCACCTGGAGGTGCCGCTGCGCTAACCGTGACCCAGAAGTACACACTGCGGCAGTTCTCTGGAGACCGAGCTGTGACGCACAGAGAGAGAGAGAGAGAGAGAGAGAGAGAGAAAATGGGAGGAGGGGAGGGGTTTCTTGAGGTAAAGGAGAGGTGGAGAACAGAGAGGTAATGCTTGTCTCCTCCGTTATTTTCAGGGACTTATCAGAGTCATCATTGCATGAGCTTACATCCAAAGCACGTCATATTAAAGGAACACTCCAGCATTTTTCTGGATAATCTCTATCCAGGTCATCCACAGTGTGTGTGATTACTGTAGACAAGAATTACACATTTTCTTTTACTGAGAAAGAAAGAAAGAACACTCCTTTACATCACTGAAAAATCACTTGTAATGGAAGTCTAAGTTTGGTTCATGAATTCAATCAAAAAACTCTTGTGATAAAATATCTAGAAAACCTAAAATAAGTAGAATATATATACACACATTTATTCTATCCACAGTCACTGGATATGAGCAATCGCACGCTCTGATTGGCTACTCTGCTACTAGGATATCAGCTCATATACCATGAGTAGAGAAAAACAAAGTGGCGGCGCACATCAAGTCAGATATATCACTTTATCAAGTATTGAAAAGAAACAGAAATAGCAAAAAGAATAGTTTTTCCCTACATATCGCCTGTTCCGGGCGGCACGGTGGTGTAGTGGTTAGCGCTGTCGCCTCACAGCAAGAAGGTCCGGGTTCGAGCCCCATGGCTCGAGGGCCTTTCTGTGTGGAGTTTGCATGTTCTCCCCGTGTCCGCGTGGGTTTCCTCCGGGTGCTCCGGTTTCCCCCACAGTCCAAAGACATGCAGGTTAGGTTAACTGGTGACTCTAAATTGAGCGTAGGTGTGAATGTGAGTGTGAATGGTTGTCTGTGTCTATGTGTCAGCCCTGTGATGACCTGGCGACTTGTCCAGGGTGTACCCCGCCTTTCGCCCGTAGTCAGCTGGGATAGGCTCCAGCTTGCCTGCGACCCTGTAGAAGGATAAAGCGGCTAGAGATAATGAGATGAGATCGCCTGTTCCACACTCCAGCCCGGTAGGTGGCGGTAATGCACCTTTAAATTGGTTTGCGAACTGGCAAAAAAAATCCTAAAGAAGAAGAAAACGGCGGAGCGTTTTGTTGAACCAACCGAGGACGAAATAAAAACTCTACTCGAAAATAAAACCCAAAAAAATGCAAAAAAAAAAAAAAGCAACAAAATATGGAATGAAAGTATTTGATAGTAAGAACGTATCTTTTTTTATCTTTCAAGAATTATTATAGCATTTTTCACAAGTTGCTCCTGTTATTTCGCCGGTTTGATTACATTCTAAGCAGAAATTATTTTGTCGGACGTTTTGTGGAAAGTTTTCATTGATCGAATTTGCGAAAATTTTTAAAAAATGCTCCGTTTCTCAAAATCCAGTGAATGTGGATAGAATAAAACAGTTATTCCACTCAATCTCGTCGTACACGGCTTATAGCCGACTCGGTGCTACGCGCCTCGTCAGCTATCAGCTCATGTACGACTCGATTTCGTGGAATAACTCTTAAATAATAATCTATTCAAATGCAACCCAGGACTTGCGTTAAAATACATATTCCTAGTCCAAATAAACGTCTGCTCAGTTTTACAAATTGTGTTTGAGATTTCCACGCCGCTAATGTTAAAATTCAATTCTTGTTTGAATGTCCGAGAACCTCTCAAACATAACACCGCTGATCCAAGTAAGTTAAATGATAACTTCACTCTTAGCCAGTGGATTACTACACTATATTCCAGCTGTTTCTTCTCTGACAATTTTGATGCAAGTTCTGCAATAAAGCATTCAGCTTCTCTGTTATTTCCTCCATACGGTGTGAAGATTAAAGGACTAAAGGTGATGGTACACGACGAGGCAACATTTTGGGCAATGTTGCTGGCAACAGGCAACCAGGTGAGACACAGGGCAACAAACAATTGGCAACAATCAGATAAGAGCAAATCTTAACTTTCAGCCAAGTACGGTATGTTAGCAAAATCCACCGCTAGTTAGCTAAATCCCATTCAATCTCTATGGAGCGGTGGTTGGCTAACAGCAGTCGACACTTCGCTGAAAAAACTCGATGTCTTAATAGCAACCTGAGCGCATAAAAATAGAAGTCTTCTAAGCATTTGATGAGGTAAGGTCACCACTTTGGGTTTATACATAACTTACCGGCATAAAAAGATACAAGTTGTCTCTCTTTTTCCTTCGCTCCACTGCCGTTGAGACGTCGCCATCTCTGTTAAAAAATTTCAGAAGCCTTCCGGTGATCATGTGATTCGCGCTAGCACTCTGATTGGATGATCAAAACCGTTGCGTAAACTCAGTGGGAAAGTGTCGAAACGCAATTGTCCAGCAACGTGCATCATCACCTAAAAAGAACCATGCTTGACTTCTATCGCACGTTGATTGTACTGTCGCGTCTTCTTGTTCTCGTGAAGATCGTATCCAGTTTGTGGTTTAGGTAGCTTTTTGCGAAAGGCTTGAAAACCCTTATAATCACAAAACGTACACTGGGCCTTTTGCTAAAATCCATGCACACTGACAAAAAATTTTTCAATACAATTACTATAAAATGCAGTGGTGTAGTGGTTAGCGCTGTCGCCTCACAGCAAGAAGGTCCAGGTTCGAGCCCCGTGGCCGGCGAGGGCCTTTCTGTGCGGAGTTTGCATGTTCTCCCCGTGTCCGCGTGGGTTTCCTCCGGGTGCTCCGGTTTCCCCCACAGTCCAAAGACATGCAGGTTAGGTTAACTGGTGACTCTAAATTGACCGTAGGTGTGAATGTGAGTGTGAATGGTTGTCTGTGTCTATGTGTCAGCCCTGTGATGACCTGGTGACTTGTCCAGGGTGAACCCCGCCTTTCGCCCGTAGTCAGCTGGGATAGGCTCCAGCTTGCCTGCGACCCTGTAGAACAGGATAAAGCGGCTAGAGATAATGAGATGAGACTATAAAATACAAACTCAGTTGAACTGAACAGATTTTACGTAAAACTACGGCATCCACTACCACTCGAATAGATTTTTCCATTTCATGCCCCCTAGTGGACACGATGTTATATGGCAGGGAAGACACCACTGCTCCCTGTACACGACCCCCTCGTGTCTTGATAAATACACGGATGTAGAAATATAATATCAGGCTTCACTGTTCAGAGACTTCAGAGTCAGAGAATGGATGTTAATGAGCTGTGTCCCAAACAAAAGTGCTTACTGGAGCTAATAACAGGTGTATAGTAGGGACAGTATGTACTATTCTACACACAAATGTGCATTTGATTGAGATTGTTCCTGATCTCAGTGAGATTAATGTGTGTGTGTGTGAGAGAGAGAGAGTCAGTCCCAGGCCACAGAGACAGAAGCGATCTAATCTCTACGAAACCCTAGATCATCCCTAGCAGACGTTCCCGTCGTTTCTGCTTGCGCTCACTGCGTAACCTTTTCATTATATAATCCCTAAATGTGTATTCATGTCCAACAGGCTTAGCCTAGCTTAGCATAGTCTCCTGCAGGAAGCAAGAAAAGGTCCAGCTTCCATGTTCCATCCTCTTCATAAACTGCTGGTGTCTACCATGTGGGGGTTTGTTATGTACCAGAAATAAAAGCATGATAAATCTGTGTGTAATGTTTATTAAAGGAAACAAACTCTTAGACATGGTGTATACGGGGGCGAGACTTTTCAGTGATGAATAATACATTGTGTTTTTGCCATCGTTCTGCCCACATCTCATCTCCACAAAGGGTGAAGGAAAGCGAGGGCAGAGACGACAGCGAGAGAAAACCAGAAGGACATTTCAGGAACAGGCAGTGAGATTTAATGAAAAGGATTTAATTAGCACTGTTGTTGCACTGGAAGAAAAAAAAAATACTCGTGTGGGTTTGTCTATTTAGAGAGAGACAACAATAAATAATAATAATGATCCATCCCATCCATTTTCTACTGCTTATCCGGATTGCAAAGGTAGGAGCCTAAACAGAGCAGCCCAGACTTCCGTCTCTCCGGCCACCTCCACCAGCTCTTCCGAGGGAATACCGAGGCGTTCCCAGGCCAGCCGAGAGATGTAATCTCTCCAGCGTGTCCGGGTCTGCCTCAGGGTCTCGTCCTGGTGGGGCATGCCCAGAGAACCTCCCTTGGGAGGCGTCCAGGGGGCATCCTAACAAGGTGCCCGAACCACCTCAACTGACCTCCTTTTGATGTGGAGGAGCAGCGGTTCTACTCCGAGCCTCTCCCGAATGACCAAGCTTCTCACCCTGGCTCTAAGAGAAAGCCCAGCCAGCCACCCTGCGGAGAAAACTCGTTTCTACCGCTTGTATCCGCGATCTCATTCTTTCAGTCACTACGCACAGCTCGTGACCATCGGTGAGAGTCGGAACATAGATGGACCAGTAAATTGAGAGCTTTGCCTTTTGGCTCAGCTCTCTCTTTACCACAACCGACCGGCATTATTTTGTGATCCGAATAAATAAAATCCATCCCGTAATGATCACACTTTCTTCAGTAAAACTACATATGATGTTGACGGAGCTACAGGACCCCTTCATGACCCGACACAGAGCGCACGTGGGGCTCCTGGTCTCTCGTCTTTGTCCCGCTCTCTGCTGCTGTGATTTGGCTTGTTGAACACAGAATAGATTGGCACACTGAGGAGTTTGTTACTATGGTCACAGTGCTGCGGAGGGACCACCATGCCAAGCTAAACGCCAGCCAAATAAAGCAAGCAGCAAGCGCCATGTCTGAACCACACCGGAAAGACTGATTTAAAAAGAAAAACACATGTCGGAAATATCAGGATTGGGCTGCAGGTACGATACTGACAAACACGGGCAATTAAAGGTTTTAATAAAACTTATATTTACATTCTTACATAGGTGTTAAAAGAAATGCATTCTGGGTACTTTCAAAAAGAAATAAAACACTGGGTCACAGGCGTGATTTAGCACTATGTTGGCTCATTGTTTGACATTTAACCATTAGAAGGGAAAAAGATAAATAAATAAACCAACAGTCCAATTAAATACGCAAACTAAAAAAAAAAATTTTTTAAAAATCCATTAAACACTTACAAAGAAAATAGAATCAAGGTTTATCTTAATTCTACAAATTATCATGAAATTATGGCCTGATGCACGCTTCTTCTACAAGAAAAGGGGTGATGCGTCTCCACCCCGTCAGTTCTTCCACTTTTGGTTGAAGAATTCAGTCTCGAGTGCTGCTCACGTCCTCCGCGCCATTATTTTTGGATTCTGAGGATCCGTTCTGCTCCACATCCGATTTCTCTTCCTGTATCCCCCGGTCCTCTTGTCCCGTTTCTGCCTCCTCCGTAGCAGCTCCTTCTCTCGCTTCTGCTGCACCTCCTTCCTTCTTGCCCTGCTTGTTACAGAAGACCTCCACACCCACCATGCGCAGGTAGTGGAAGCGCTCGTTCCGGGCCACGAACGCCCTGATGGAGGTCTTTCCTCTCCAACCACACAGATCTATGGGGCACTGAGGAGCGCTGGGATCGCTGAGGGGAGGGAGATTAAGAAGACAGAACACCAAGTTAAAGGAGAAACGATCCAGGAGTAACAGAGTGAGTGAAGATGAGGATGAGAGGTAGAGAAATGGACATGTTACTAAAGGAAGGAGGCATTAACGGTCAAAGGCACATGAAAGGAAGAGAAAAGATCAAGAAGAAGAAGTGCAGCCAGTGGCATGGAGCCAAATGAACAGGAGGACAGTACAGGGCATGTTGGCACTGCTGCAGCTCATCGCTCCGTCACAAACAACTCTCCACCAACATCAACCCATACGAGCATCTCTGAAAATCTCATCTCATCATCTCTAGCCGCTTATCCTGTTCTACAGGGTCGCAGGCAAGCTGGAGCCTATCCCAGCTGACTACGGGCGAAAGGCGGGGTACACCCTGGACAAGTCGCCAGGTCATCACAGGGCTGACACAGACACAGACAACCATTCACACTCACATTCACACCTACGGTCAATTTAGAGTCACCAGTTAACCTAACCTGCATGTCTTTGGACTGTGGGGGAAACCGGAGCACCCGGAGGAAACCCACGCGGACACGGGGAGAACATGCAAACTCCGCACAGAAAGGCCCTCGCCGGCCACGGGGCTCGAACCCGGACCTTCTTGCTGTGAGGCAACAGCGCTAACCACTACACGACCGTGCTGCCATGCTATGAAAGTAATCTATATTGAATAAACCGGTCCAGATCTGCCAATCCTGAGAAACAGCTACAGTACAGTATTTATTTCCAGATATGGGTGTAAAAAAACTTGAATTTACGATCTAGTCCAGGGGTCGGCAATTATTTTTTCCATGGGGCCACATGAGAAACAGAAAATTTTGTGGAGGGCTGGACCAAAAGGCTGAACTAAATTCTGCATAATATTAATTGTATTTCTTTATATAAAGCAGTAAATAATTGTTTTTACAAGCTGCTAAGACTGGTAAGAGTATGGAAAAAACGGGTGCCTTACAAAAAATGTCATTTATTTCAATCAAATTTCCCAAAACAATGGTTAACAAAATGTGCACGTTTGTACCATTTTTTTTCAGTCACATTCACCGCAAAACACAATAAAGACATCACAATATTGTCTTTCTACTCCAAACATCAAGCAAGATACATCATATTATAATAATGATGCCCACATTTATAGTCTAATCACCTCATTTGGTGTTTTTCAGTTTTTCGGATCTGCTCTCCGCAAACTAAACACACGACTTTACCTCTGACTTCAGGAAATAAATACTTAGCAGTCCATGTTTTGTTGAAAGCCCTGCATTCGGCATCTACCTTTCTTCTTTTTGCGGACGTTTTGGGGGCTAAAGTCTTCTTGTGACCTGCTCGCAACGACGTCGATTCGGTGTAGGTATCGGATCTATAGACCCCTTTCACATGACGTCACTGCGCCGCGGGATTTTGTTAGGCGCCATATTGGAAGACCAAGTACATGCAGTCACAATATAAAACAAAGTACGAGCGAGAGTAAAGTGACACGATGGATGATAATTCTGGTTATGTGAGTACATTACCAGCTGCAGAAAGGGCACGGTATGTGGAGAAACTGGCTGTGATTGATGGGTTTGACCCATATGATAAGACTCGGGGCAAGGGAGAATGGAAACATAAGGAGGACCTGACACCAATTCTGCCATCTGTTTGCTATCCAGACATTGTAAACTATTTGTTGTTTACACCCAGTGTTCGAACTATGCCGATATTTTCGGGGGGGTCCCTTTTTTTCCCTTGGGGGTGTGTGCGCTTGCGCTTGTCTCGGAGCGTGGATCTCCAAACACATGAGAAGCCTCTCTTACGCACATATCACGCGGATTCCACACCTCCACACACGCATCGCGTCTGAAGTCATAACTCATCAGGGGAAATCGTGTCCGCATTGGCATGTTCAAAAAACAACCTCGCGTCAACAATGATACCACACGCAAGAAAAAAAAAAAAAAAAAAAAAAAAACAGTCAGGCTACTCAACAACCAACCTGGCAGCAGCGAGCAAGCCCCAAACCATCCTAAATTATTATTATTATTAAATTGTAGAAGTCTGGGAGGCTTGCTCCTCATACAGTTATCAACTTGGGGCCACTTTAGCATGTTTTAAATCTGAATTTCTTGCGTTTGCTTACCTCAAAGTGTCCGCAGATCATGCACAGACTTATCCATTATATCCACAGTTTTTTGCCAAGTCTCACACAGATTTCTTTCAAGTCTACTGTTGGGCCAATAAATCATAAATAAAACAGCTCAGATTTGTTTGTTTAAGTCGTTTGCCACTCCACTTTATTCTCATGGGTTCACATACCGCTGCCGTTATTATCCCCTTATCACGAGTTTGTTGGTCTTCCAAAATGGCGCAGGGTCTTTTTACTTCCGGTTTCGGGTGACGTCAGTGAAAGGGGTCTATAGATCGGCTCGGGCGCTTGCTGGTGACATCACACTATGTGATTGGCTGGACCGTTTGAAGGATGACGTACAAGTTTGTGGTTGGTCTGGACAAATTACAGAAGTAGTTATCGCGGGATTGGGTTTCGTGGGATTTCATGTCATGTTCATGCTGCACGCATTGCGTTTTTGTTGAACACTTCAAAATAAAAGCAATGCACATTCAGAAAAGGAAAAAAAAAAAGAAACCGGTTGTACGAATCGCTATTCAGTCCATGCATGAGGTAAAATTAGAAAATATGTTTATTTTGTAATTTCTAATTAACCTTACGCGGGCCGGTCAGAATGAACCAAAGGGCCGGATGCGGCCCGCGGCCTGTAAAATGCCCAGGTCTGATCTAGTCCTTTCACAAATCCCTTATATAAAAAGGTATAAACTGTAATTTCCAATACTGGACTACAGGAGATATGCCAAACACAACCAATATCAGATTTTTGCCGCATGCAACATTGAAAGCATATTGCACGCGTCTGCCGCATGAATAACGATTCCATCCAAAAGCAATTGTTATTTGACAAAAGGCGGCAGTGGCATACGCTTGAAAAGACCCTGTACATGGACAGGTCACAAGTACTACGTAGCATGGCGCACAAAGAGGACTTCACGTGCCTGTTGGCTAACGTTTTTCCAGCACCCAAGCGGGCGCACCCCAAGGCCAATCGCGTGCCATGAGGGAAAAACTGATGATGATGGAGTTTACAGTGATCACCAGGCGTTTTTGGGTGGGGACGGTAGTGGTGGGAGTAATACCCGAGCGTCCGCTTGCCTTGAACATTTAATTGATTCTTAGGCTTCAAAGAACAGCAGACTTGAACATTTGAGCCTTTTAATGGATGAACTCTGATGCCAAAACGCATAAACGTTGGAAGGTCCAATCTACTAAAAACAAACTACATTTTAACGTACAAATCACAGATCCTGGTGTTTCAACAGAATTCTGAAACACACCAAGCAGCAAACTGAATAGATCGTGTGTCCAGGCTGTTAGTGCTAGTTAGGAAGGATAACTAGGTTCAACAACCAGAAAAAGAAAATAAAACCTACTGATTTTCACAAAAAACATTTTCATTTGGCATGCAGCTACAATACCAGTCAAAAGTTTGGACACATTTTCTAATTCAATGTTTTTTCATTTTATCTCATCTCATTATCTGTAGCCGCTTTATCCTGTTCTACAGGGTCGCAGGCAAGCTGGAGCCTATCCCAGCTGACTACGGGCGAAAGGCGGGGTACACCCTGGACAAGTCGCCAGGTCATCACAGGGCTGACACATAGACACAGACAACCATTCACACTCACATTCACACCTACGGTCAATTTAGGCCCTGTTTACATTATTCCGAATCAGCGGATCATCAGATTAACGTTTTTAAAACGATTCGCGTGCACACAGCAACGCCAATACACAGATACGCTAATCACATGACTAATTAGACGGCACGTCACATGATCCCAGTGCATATCGGGCATGCGCAAGTCACTCACCACTTGCAAGTGGAAGGATGGCAAGCGAACACCTTCTCCAGCAGATAAACACACCTGGCTGTGATGTTCATGTTCTCACTGAGTTTAAGCGCCTGAAGGAGGTAAATAAGTTGAAACGTGTAAATAAACCTCAGTGCGGCTCAGCGCTTCCTCCTGCGCTCCAAATCACTCCGCCCTGAACAGCGAGTGCCCTCTGGAGGGTGCGCACTCTGGCCCTGCGCAGCTCACAGAGCGCGCGAGTGAAGCGCACGAGCAGTGATTCGGGACTCAGCCGCTGTGTGTGTGATCCCAACGCCAGCGAATCAGGAAGGTGGATGTCACAGTGACGTTGTCCAATGACGACGTCAGCTAGAGCTCAGCACAGCGTATCCTCAATGTTTACACAGCACCGGACCAGACACGAACTGGATTGAACACGTGGGCTCTGGCGGATTCCCGTTTCCCGGCGTTTTAATGTGAACGGACAGGGCATCCGCGAAGAAAACGAGACAGATACGGTCTAATGTAAACTTGGCCTTAGAGTCACCAGTTAACCTAACCTGCATGTCTTTGGACTGTGGGGGAAACCGGAGCACCCGGAGGAAACCCACGCGGACACGGGGAGAACATGCAAACTCCACACAGAAAGGCCCTCGCTGGCCACGGGGCTCGAACCCAGACCTTCTTGCTGTGAGGCGACAGCGCTAACCACTACACCACCGTGCCGCCCTTTTCATTTTATTTTCTTTTTATTAATTAAACGTTACTTTACGTCTTAAAATAATGATGGATGTCGTTTCTCGTTACTTACTTAATTGGTTCTTGACATGATATGGATTACTCCAGTTGTGGTACAGAGCCATTTACAGTGCCTTGAAAAAGTATTCATACCCCTTGAACTTTTTCACATTTTTCCACCTTACAACCACGAATTTAAAAGTTTTTTATTGAGATTTTATGTGATAGACCAACACAGAGTAGCACATAATTGTGAAGTGAAAGGAAAATGATAAATGGTCTTCAAAATTTTAAAAACAAATAAAAATCTGAAAAATGTGATGTGCATTAGTATTCAGCCCCCCTGCGTCAATACTTTGTAGAGCCACCTTTTGCTGCAATTACAGCTGCAAGTCTTTTGTGGTATGTCTTTACCAGCTTTGCACATCTAGACACTGAAATTTTTGCCCGTTCTTCTTTGCAAAATAGCTCAAGCTCAGCCAGATTGGATGGAGAGCGTCTGTGAACAGCAATTTTCAAGTCTTGCCACAGATGCTCAATAGGATTTAGGTCTGGACTTTGACTGGGCCATTCGAACACATGAATATTCTTTGATCTAAACCAGGGATTTTCAAAGTGTGGGAGAGTCAGCCCCCCCTCGGAGAGCAAATAAACAACAGCGCCTCCCTTACAATTTATGTTGTTGCTATACTTAATGTTCCATTCGTATTTAAAAAAAAAAAAAAAAAAAAGGTTGTTGTACACATTATTTTTTTCTTTTTCACATTATAAACATCTGTGCTTTTTAAAACATCTTGTTTTACACATTTTAAACATCTCATAGCATCGTTAGCTAGCACCTCTTGGCAGACAACACACTGTGGCAGTGGAGCATCTTCAGATCCAGTCCATGAAAATCCAAACTTGAAATAATCGTGGTCATACTTCCTTCTTTTTTCAGTCCCCCCAGGATTCCGCGGGCCGTTTTTGTGATTGCTGCGGGCTAAAATGTCTGATGTTGCGGGGGTTTCCAAAAAAATTGCGATGAAAGTTGCGGTGTTTTTTAGGTTTTTGTTGCGATTACATTGCGGGAGGAAGTGAAAGTTGCGAGAAATTGTTGCGATTTTCTCTTTTTGTGATTAAAATTGAGTGATATGTTAAATATTAAGTTATTACCGAAAAACTATTGATTAAAAAAAACAGACACTGAGAAATGGTCCTATAAACAACTTTACCAATATAAAAGATTACCAGGACTACAAAAATGCAGAAAAATAGGCTTTACTTATCCAAATGCACCTGTTGGTGCAAAAGTTAAAGTGCAGAGAACCTCACAGCACAACATGAAGTTACCTTAAAATATAATATAAATGCCTCAGCTTTCATGTAAGAAAAAAAAAACTATTAATACTAGTACTGTGTGCAGGCAGTCTCTCCTGAAGACTAAATTAAACAATAATTATAAACTAATAAAATAAATGGCTCAGGCTTCATAGAAGAAAAAACAAGTATGATGCTGAAGCTGCCTAAACAATGGAAAATAAAATACCATTTTGGCAAAAATGTTGGCATCCATTAATTTCTTTAAGTAAAAAAAAAAAAATAAAGTGCACACAGTGCTTCACTGTAAACATAACACACTTTCAGTTACAGAATTTAAGCCTACATAAACACTGACTCGCACATCATGCAATGTTGCCAGATACTGCTGACGTTTTCCAGCCCAAAATATGTTCAAAACCCGCCAAAATGCACTTGAAACCGCCAATCTGGCAACACTGCGCGCATGCTGCTTCTCTTGAACATAGACATCCGGAAGTAAGGCGGGAGGTAGTTTGTCGACGTCACCTCAAGACGACGCCAACGATTGGTCAAATTTGCGGGAAAGTTGCAGTGATTAGATATAATTGCAACACCGCCCTGAATTCGCAGGGATTGGTTGAATTTGCGCTGAAGTTGCAAATCGCAACATCCTGGAGGCTCTGTTTTTTTGCTTGGCTGTCTCCTCACTCCCTGTAGCTTTAGGTACTAAAAATCGATCCATTTTGTCTCTCACGTTGCGCCCCCCCTGAAGAACTCTGGCGCCCCCCAGGGGGGGCACGCCCCACACTTTGAAAAGCCCTGATCTAAACCATTCGATTGTAGCTCTGGCTACAATCAACTCTGACCAGCTTCCCTGTCCCTGCTGAAGAAAAGCATCCCCATAGCATGATGCTGCCACCACCATGTTTCACAGTAGGGATGGTGTGTGCAGGGTGATGAGCAGTGTTAGTTTTCCACCACACATAGCGCTTTGCATTCAGGCCAAAAAGTTCAACTTTGGTCTCATCTGACCAATGCACCTTCTTCCACATGTTTGCTTGTGTCCCCTACATGGCTTCTGGCAAACTGCAAACGGGACTTCTTATGCCTGTCTTTCAACAATGGCTTTCTTCTCGCCACTCTTCCAAAAAGGCCAGATTTGTGGAGTGTACGACTTATAGTTGTCCTGTGCACAGATTCTCCCACCTGAGCTGTGGATTTCTGCAGCTCCTCCAGAGTGATCATGGGCCTCTTGGCTGCTTCTCTGACCAGTGCTCTCCTTGCTCGCTCTGTCAGTTTAGGTGGACGGCCATGTCTTGGTAGGTTTGCAGTTGTGCCATACTTTTTCCATTTTTGAATGATGGATTGAACAGTGCTTCTTGAGATGTTCAGAGCTTGGGATATTTTTTTGTAACCTAACCCTGCTTTAAACTTCTCCAGAACTTTATCCCTGACCTGTCTGCTGAGTTCTTTGGTCTTCATGATGCTGTTTGTTCTTCAGTGTTCTCGAACAAACCACTGAGGCCTTCACAGAACAAGTGTATTTATGCTGAGAGTAAATTACACACAGTAGGACTCTATTAACTAATTAGATGACTACTGAAGGCAATTGATTGCACTGGATTGTATTTAGAGGTATCAGAGTACAGGGGGCTGAATACTAATGCACACCACATTTTTCAGATTTTTATTTAAAATTTTGAAGACCATTTATCATTTTCTTCACAATTATGTGCTACTCTGTGTTGGTCTATCACATAAAATCTCAATAAAAAACTTAAGTTCGTGGTTGTAAGGTGGAAAAATGTGAAAAAGTTCAAGGGGTATGAATACTTTTTCAAGGCACCGTATTTAGCATTTTTATTTATTATTTAACGTTTGATCTCAAATGCATTAAGGAGGCAAGAAACTCTGCCACTAATTAACTTTTGACGAGGCACCTGTTAATTGAAAAGCGTTCCAGGTGATGACCTCATGAAGCTGGTTAAGATAACGCTGAGTGTGTAAAGCATCATCAAGGTAAACGCTGGATAATTTGAAGAAGCAAAAAAATAAACTTTTTTTTTTTAAAAACACTTCTGTTTACCACATAATTCCATAGTTGTGATAGCTTCAGTAGTGTTCTACGATGTAGAAAATACAAAAAAAAAAAACTACGAATGTGTCCAAACATTTTGACTGGTACTGTATGTTTAACTAAAACGCAATTCACATTGGTGCAACACAGCCTGCTGCACTACACACATCACCCTGACACACAACCTGAATGGCAGTGGAATGGTTCAATTAGCGTGACCAGTTAAACTAGCCTAGTAAACTAGACCCACCCGCCTAGCGGCCAAAAATATTTTTGCCTACGAGTGGGTCTAGCCTCGGACCATATCAACAACACACCCTGGGCATCAAATCGTGCCCGCCAATCACAACGCAAGGTTTTTGTTTGGATTCTTTGGGCGGGCTTTTGCAGGAGTGACGACAAAGCTGCGCGATGCTGGAGAAAGCACAACAGGAAAGATGGCTACGGCTAGTGAACAGCATGCGTTTGACTCCGCTTTGGAATCAGTTTTAGAAGAATTAGACTTGGAGTTTTCGTTGAAACATGAGCAGGAAGAGGCTCTCCGCTCATTCCTTTTCAAGAAGGACGTTTTCGCTGTTTTGCCGACCGGCTACGGCAAAAGTCTGATCTACCAGCTGGCTCCGCTCGTAGCCAAAAGGATGGGGCTAGTTTGTGCAGTACGAAGAATTAATAAACAGCTTTGAAACATGACTTTTTGATTGTTTCTTATTTTCCCGTTATTTTAAATTTAAGGGAAATTATTTCACCATCTCATCTCATCTCATTATCTCTAGCCGCTTTATCCTTCTACAGGGTTGCAGGCAAGCTGGAGCCTATCCCAGCTGACTACGGGCGAAAGGCGGGGTACACCCTGGACAAGTCGCCAGGTCATCACAGGGCTGCACATAGACACAGACAACCATTCACACTCACATTCACACCTACGGTCAATTTAGAGTCACCAGTTAACCTAACCTGCATGTCTTTGGACTGTGGGGGAAACCGGAGCACCCGGAGGAAACCCACGCGGACACGGGGAGAACATGCAAACTCCGCACAGAAAGGCCCTCGCCGGCCACAGGGCTCGAACCCGGACCTTCTGGCTGTGAGGCGACAGCGCTAACCACTACACCACCATGCCGCCCATTATTTCACCAAACACCACTAAATAAAAACTCTCAAAAACAGTTTAAGCAAACCCTTGAAAAACACTTGAAAAAAAAAAAAGTGTATGTTAAGTATGTGGTACAGACTCCAAACTTGTGGTCATTATCTCCAAACTTCTTAATATCTAGAACCTGTTTATTAATTAATACGCATTTTGAAAAATTATTTATTTCAAGGTCTCCCCCACTGCTTTCTGTCGCTCTGACTACGTCACAGTCACTGTTGCGCTGATTGGTCAGAGCGCTGGCCTATACGCACAGAGACAGTTTGAAAGACAACGGGTTGTTCCTCCCACACCCTTCGGAAATGTCTACGACCGAGACCAGACTAAATATTCACATTTAGTCTGGCTTGCCAGGCTACAGTTAAACAAAAATGTTTTTCGGAATCAGGATCCAGTTACGATCCCAAAATACAGTCCAGTGCAAATCGGTCATCAATAAAGACGCTCTGCACACTCATGTAATGTCTGATACAATGACAACACCATAACAGCACTTATCCAAAAAAAAAAAATCCAGCCCATTCAAGGCATGTGCTCCATGATCACATGGTCCTTCATTTCCCTTCGTCTGTATTAATGTAATATAGGCTAATACATTGTTAGCTAGCCTAGTCAGTAGGATATCCATGCAACCAAAACATAATTCTAGGTTACACACAGGAACGTTAGACCATCAGGTAGGCTAGCTAAAGAATTTATGATTCGTCCTGCCCAGAACAGTTAAAGGCGAACTGAAGTCATTTTTAAACTTGCTTTATTTCTGAATTAACGTGTTATTCAATTACATTTTCGGTTTTAGTAACCTTATATCGTGACTCGTATTGGCAATTAAATATTATACTTATCGGCCTATTCGGTTTTTAGCTGTGTTGAATTTAGTTCGTTGGGTCCACGGCAGGCGTCGCTTATCCGCGTGATCTTCACGAGACTCGTGCGAGACTTCGAAACGTGAAGTGTCAGCCAGGTGTCAGCGCCGCCATTTTGAAAACTGTTTTCCAAACGAAATATTGCACAAAAACAAGTTTAAATGACGATTACTGCCTACTTTTTTCAGACTTTCCTGATCGCTATCAAAACAAACACAACTTCCAGCTTGATTACGTCAGCATTCGAAAGAGGGCGCGCATCTTTTGACAACATTGGCAGATGTCGGTCGCTTTGATTTCCGCTGTACATTTTACTTCCGTCCTACGATGTCTCGCACAGGTCTCAACGAATCTCGTTTACGGCCATCGCTTTGGCATATGGACTGATATATTACAGAGCATATTTCAAACACTCAGAACTTGCTACAACAGTGACAAAATAGCGATCAAAAATGCATTCCGATATTTAATAAAATGAGATAAATAGAATTTTGATGATAAAAAAAAATTGCCTTCGGTTCTCCTTTAAAACTAGCTCACAGATACAAGTGGGATTTTATCCAAGTCTCAATTTGCATCATCATATTTGGTAAAACGTTAGATTATACCTTGGTGAATAAAACCAAACTAATCTGTGCATAAATATCATTAGCATAGTTGGACAACTAACCATCTCCAGGTCATCCTTTAATATCGGACAAGATGTGCTCCGTAGCACTGAAACACCACACGGTTCTAGTTAGTTTTTCCACAATGACCAAGAACTTGTTTATTTAGTGCCATGTTAACTAATATGAACCCAATATATTGGGAATTAAACATCCAAGACGAGGCTAACAATATATAATTTAAAAACTATTACATTTATAGTTTCACAAGATGACATGCCACATCTTGTTTGTTTCCATTACCGTGACTGCATTACACCAAAACCTCTCTCAGCACATCCTGCCGAGTTCCATGGATTTAATACACATTTATTACTTTCACTGGAGTTCAGCGTTGACTATATATTGTTATGGCGCTCAAATCATTAAATAAACTAGATCTAATCAGAACCTGCTGAGACATGTACAGGAATTCAGCGTTAGCCAAACAAAAACACACACACCTACAGCATGTCTGAGTCGCCTTCGTGCAGCTTTCTGTTCACCTTTTATTTTGAGCAACACGGACGCGTTAGCAATTTCTGAATGATGAAAGTTAATAATGAGTGATTCCACGCCACAGGTGGCTTCTCCAGTGAGGAGAGGGAGGAAGATCCTCCTTAAAAATTCTAAGAATAAAAAGTTGAAATTGTCTTGACCAATTTAATGAATTGCTGTCCTTGAATATTACTATTTTACTGCCAAATACGACATGTACATTATATTCGTTTCTCTGGGTGAAATTACATTAGCACCCCCTATCGCTCGCTATTAGAAATTACTGCACGGAGGATCTTCCTCCCTTCGGCTCCCATTCACTCCGATTCAAACAGTCTCCGGCACTGGCGGCTCGTGGTTAACATAGACTTCAATGAGAGAGAGGAGGAAAATCCTCCTCTAAGAGGGTGGGACTAGCTAAGAGATCTGACAAGTGCTACAAAATATCAACCAATAGGCTGCAGCCCTAGTTGCGCAATGAACCAATAAGTAGAGGCCTTAGCTGCCTGGGGGGAGGGGTTATCTTATCAAACTTAACTTCTAGATCCGGTGACTCGGGCACTTCGGCAGTCAGAGTGAGAACGGCGAGGTGGAAGTGGATTGACTATGTTATAGATATTCTACGAATAAAGTAATGGAAACAGAGGACGTGGTGAATGTTTTGCTTGCAAAACCCTTCCATGGGCTGAGCTACAGTGAAAAATTAGCCATCAAAGCAGCAGGTAGACCAACCCCTAAAATCGAAATCACAAAACCCAATGGCAAAGGCAGTACAGTGAATGCTACATGGTTTGCTAGGTACACATGGCTCACTGGTAGCGTTACCACCCATCGATTATATTGCTGGCCCTGTTTGCTAATGAACAATGCCAAATCACAAGCGTGGAGTGTTCATGGTTTCAATGATTTAAAAAATCTAGATAGGGCAACCAAACGCCATGAGAAGTGTCAAGACCACGTTGGTGCTGCTATCCGACTGTCCTTACTAGGCACCATGCCAATAGATAGGGTGGTAGACGAGGGTGTGCGGCTGCAAATCCAGCAGCACAATGCTAAAGTGAGTCGCAATAGAGAGGTATTAAAACGTCTGATAGATGCAACAGCCTACCTAGGCATGCAAGAGTTGTCACTGAGGGGACATGAAGAAGGGGGGAATTCGGACAATAAGGGCAATTACAGGGAGCTAGCGGAGGTTATTGCTCGCTATGATCGTGTTCTGGCAGAGCATCTGGAAAGTTCGACTGTCTTCACAGGCATGTCAAAAACAATCCAGAATGATCTAATATCCGCTATAGCTGGTTCAATTAATTCAGAAATCCAAAAGCAACTTAACACGGCACCCTTCTTCTCGTGGCAAATCGACGAGACCACAGACATAAGCTGTCATTCACAGCTGTCTGTCATCTTGCGCTATGTCGATAATCAAGGTACAATTCAGGAACGCTTTCTAGGATTTTTTGATGTGTCCAGTGGTCGCAGTGCACAATCCTTGTTCGATTTCGTGCAGACTGAGTTGTCAGGTTTCAATTTCAAGGATAAACTTGTCGCTCAGACTTACGATGGTGCCGCGGTCATGGCCTCGGACTTGAATGGCCTTCAGGCTAAAGTGAGAGAATTGGCTCCCTGTGCAACGTTTGTCCACTGCTATGCACATCGCTTAAACCTAGTTTTAAGTCAGGGTGTTAAGACCATTCCCCAAGCAAAATACTTCTTTGCTCACTTGGGTGGCTTCACGTCTTTTTTCTCCAAGTCCAGCAAGAGGGTTTCTTTACTCGAGGAGTTCAGTTGCGCCCGCATTCCCCGGAGCGCTCCCACTCGCTGGAACTTTTCCTCTAGGGTCGTGAACACGGTTGCTTCAAATTATGACGAACTACTTCAGATTTTCGAGAACATTACTGAGCGCCCAATGATGGATGATGAGACAATACGTTTAGCTGATGGTTTGAGGTCGAAAATGCAAGAGTTTGAATTTGTGTTTTTACTCTTCACTTTTGAGCAGTTGTTTTCGCACACTGACGTGGTGTTTGACATCTTGCAGCACAAATCCATGGATGTCGCCTTTTGCAAACGGCGAATAGAGAATCTCCTGCAAATATTGGATGAGCTAAAAGTACAGAGCGCCTTTGACAAAATCTACGCCAGGGCTGCCTCTCTAACAGAAGACCCTGACTTGTCTCACAGGGTCAAAAGAAGGCTGCTTAATCCCCGTCAGTCCTACAGAGCACTTTATGATTCCATCCACGACAACTTGCGCACTCAAATAACTCAGCGCTTTCAACACCTCGACCGCTTGCGCTTCATGGAGCTTTTGGATGCGGCGAAATTCGACTCGTTCAAAATATCATTTCCTACGCAGCTACTGTCAAATTTGATGGAGACATATGGCCACCTTTTTGATCAAGAAAAGCTGAGAATCGAACTGCAGCATTTTTATCACAATGCAGAAATAAATTCATCAAGAAAACTTTGCGATGCCCTTGGCTTCATGAAGTCCAGCGGTCTTGATGGGGCGATGCCACAGTTGTACAGGCTCATGTCCCTGATTGGAACAATTGGCGCAACCTCTGCAGGGGTTGAAAGGAGTTTTTCGTGCCTCAAGAGAATTAAAACGTACACACGCAACGCAATGGGGCAGGAGAGATTAAAACATCTGGCCATTATTTCAATTGAAAAAAAGATTCTCAAGACACTCCAAAAAGATCCAGCGTGGTACGATCAGGTCACAGATAGATTTGCAAATCAGACAGCACGGAGAATTGACTTGATATATAAATAGGGAGCCTCAATCAGTTGGCCTGAATCATTCCTTAACATCAATGTTTGTCTTAAACACGGCTATATCCCATGTAAATAGTTGTGAAATAATGTTATTGTTGTTCTTTTACTTGTTGACTGTTGCCAGTTGTTTGACACCGTGGAAAGGATGTTAATGAATTATTCAGGAAAAACTATTATCAACTCAACCTGTGCGTGTAACTATAGCCGGTCCAGCAGGTGCGGTCGCATTGGGGCCCGTGACCTTCAACCAAGCATTCCTTCCTCCCTCACTTTTACAAAAGCCAGCCGCCACTGTTCCACGCTTATGGGGACTGAAATGGGGACATGAACTTATTTTTAAAAATTCACCTAAAACCATTTCTTTTTTTACCATCAGGTCACAAAACATGTAATCTTTAATGAATGATATGTTAAAAGATAACTTTAATTTTCTGAGATGTAATAAAAACATATTTATATGCCAAAGTCAAGCCTATGAGTTCCAAAATGATGTCTGTTCTATTACTTCTGTTACGATTGTCCATCTCGCGTCTGTTACAAATTAATTACAATCTAGCTATAGACCATGTTAATCTTATTGAAAGAATGTGTATGTTTATTCTACTACACATGTTTATTAATTATATTTGCTAAAACATCACCTTCCTATGTTTCAAAAAGTAATTCTACATTGTTAAAATTGAGAATATATATGTCCACAACACTTCTGTTACGTTCTGACTTTGGCATATAAATATGTTTTTATTACATCTCAGAAAATTAAAGTTATCTTTTAACACATCATTCATTAAAGATTACATGTTTTGTGACCTGATGGTAAAAAAAGAAATGGTTTTAGGTGAATTTTTAAAAATAAGTTCATGTCCCCATTTCAGTACCCATAAGCATGGAATCACTCTCTCTCTCTCTCTCTCTCTCTCTCATATATATATATATATATATAAAAAATATTAGTGCTGTCAAGCGATTAAAATATTTAATCGCGATTAATGTCGCGACTGTCGTAGTTAACTCGCAATTAACCGCAATTTAATCGCACATTTTTGTCACATGAAAAACCATTTTAATTCTCTTATCAGCATAAAAAAGTGAATGGGCTTGCTTACCGTTCGAACTACGGGGGTACTCGGGGGATCCGAGATCCCCTGAAACAGACATGAGATCCCTTGAAAACATGATTTGGGAAATGTTGGGGGGTCCAGCGCTCGAAACTAACGGTGTCCCGACGTCCCGGGGACCATAAAAAATGTCATCGGGACACAAAATTATCATATCTGGGACAATCCCGGGACAATGGAAAAAAAATAGATCTAGAAAAAAAGTTCTACATTAATATTATTTACAAAGCCGTAACACATACGTAGACATTCACCTAATTTGTCAATTTTAATTTTAAAACGTTAACAGCGAAAAATACATAGTAGCTACACTTTCGATGCACCTGCATCAGCAGGCTACAGAGCAGCGCATTCTGTTCTAGAATCTTCGGCCGGAGTCCGCATTATATGGACTTGGAATGGAATTGCTACCGCACACGCTGCGCCGACTCTTGCCAGAACAAAAATGCTTAAGTGGTTGAAGCGGACCGACCGCGGGGAAGAAACTGAAAGCCCAGACATAACGTCTCCGGGACCTTCAGGATCCAAAGTGTCATCGCCTGGTCTGCAGGCAACGCGAGCAACTGAATGAACTTAATGAACACTGTTAGACACGTTATAAAATACAACAGGAATGATGTGGATGATATTGACGGAAGATACCGTTCAACAGAATAAGTGAGTTTTCTTGGTGTCTTTCTAGTTCAGAAAGTTTAGTCAGTCAGCAGCACAACTAGGCTCGGACCTGCCACTATGCTGATGTTGCTAACATTTGCACCCACGTTTCGGCAGCGAAAGTTCATAAAAATGGATAACGGTCATGGATAACGGAAAGTTCATAAAAATGGATAACGGTCATGGATAACGGAAAATTCATAAAAATGGATAACGGTAATGGATAACGGAAAGTTCATAAAAATAGATAACGGTAATGGATAACGGAAAATTCATAAAAATGGATAACGGTAATGGATAACGGAAAATTCATAAAAATGGATAACGGTCATGGATAACGGAAAGTTCATAAAAATGGATAACGGTCATGGTGAAAATTATAAGTTGGCCTTATAAGTGCCAACAGATATTCAAGGTATAAGTAGATGAAATGAACATAAAAGGGGTCTTATTTTCAGCTAAAGTGTACTGCAGATGTAGGGAGTTGAAACATTTTCTGAATGAGCTAGTTGGCCCCTTTAAATAAACGGGTATCTATTCATACAGTGAGATCACCAAAGTTTAATAAACTGAAAATGCAATAACTAATTTTGAAATAGATGATGTATAGGACATGTGTCACTTGTGTTTTGTGACTTATTGTAAAAATGATATAAAGGGTTCAAAATCGCATAGTTACAAATATAATAGTAACTTCATATGATAATATTAACCACTGGTTATTTCAGAGAGGAAAAAAAAAATGGGGACACTATTACTTCCATTCGGGACAATACAACACAGAATTCGGGACCACTGGGGGACACAAAGAAAAAAAGTTAATTTCGAGCCCTGGGGGGGTCTCTAAAATATTGGCAAAATTATGTTTATTGACATAGCAATTGTGTGCAACGGGAAGCATTTGCATATCCGAAGTGAGCGCGCGATGGAGATCCGCGCTCTGAGACAAGCGCAAGCACCCCCCCAAGGGGAAAAAAGGGACCCCCCGAAAATATTGGCATAGTTCGAACACTGGTTGTACCAATGTTTTTTTTTTATTACAGAGCATAACACGTCTTGTCACAGCCACTGCAAAGTGGGGCTGGAGCCGCCGATGGGAAAACGAAACCTAAGCCGAGCACCGTGGCTCTTCGGGGGAGGGCAGAGGACTCTGGCTGTGCGGGGCGTGGCATTACAGTCTAGCTGCTATCGTTAGTCTCTGTTCCAAGTTCCTGGCAGTTTCAAAAGCTTATGAAAAACCTACATCATGTCACAGAGTGTTAATCTCACGATAAAAAAATTATCGCCGTTAAAATTGAGTCAAGTTAACGCGTTAATAACGCGACATTTTTGACAGCACTAATAAATATATATATATATATATATATATATATATATATATATATATATATATATTTTTTTTTTTTTTTTCCACACACTCAAAAAGGGTCGCAGGCAAGCTGGAGCCTGCGACCCTGTAGAAGGATAAAGCGGCTAGAGATAATGAGATGATGAATGACACTCAAAAAGGTTCAGCTGACAAAGTCAGCATTTAAAAAAAAAAAAAAAAACACCTGAAGGTTTATAAGAATGATCAAAAGGTCTTTATGGACTTGAGTGAGTGGACTGGTTGAAGTCTGAAAACTGAGGGTGCGTAAAACATCATCAGAAAAGTGTTATTATATCATAAAATATAACAAAATAATCAAATCAGGTTAAATATGCGAGAGAGAGAGAGAGAGAGAGAGAGAGAGAGAGCGCGCTATGCAAATTACAGGAGTGTAAACGATACTTGTTCACATGAGCCAAAAAGGAAGCGGAGCTTAGTTAAAAAAATAATAAATTTAATAAATAAATACATAAATAAAAAGAACTGGGTCGGTTTGATTCACATACATTAGACGATGTACATGCATCAAGAAATTATAATATAAAGATCCATCAGAAACATTTAACCAGGACAAACTTGGGCAATTTTGAGATTCAGGAAAGTTTTATTCTTGAAAAGTGACTACCAAGTCTACACTGCATTGAAATTCATCAATATATTCATTTAAAAAAAATAAATAAATAAATAAACGCACACATACAACCCACAAAAGCCCGCCCACACTTCACTCTTATTCCTTTAATTAAAAAAACAAAACAAAAAACACCCCAAAGCGTGAGTGGTGGGTGTTTTATTTCTTTAATAAATAAATAAAATAAATAAATAAATAAAAGCCACCCACCATTCTCACTTTTTATTTATTAAAGAAATAAAAACACCCACCACTCACACTTTGTTTTTTTGTTTTTTTTAAAGAAATAAGTGTCCGGTGATGGCCATCTGTCACTCTGCTGACGAACATTAGTCGCTAGCAAACAACAAGCAGTGAAAGTTTAAATTTTGAAGTTCAGACGAACAGACACAGGACCAAAGGCTGATCTCTGAGGGACACCTTGTCTAGCAGATGTAAAGCAGAGATTTTCTAATGGTATGAAATCGTATCCATGATAAAGATCCTATGATAATATGAGGCATGCCAGAAATTTAAATATTAAAAAAAGGGGCCATGATTTTCCGTATAAATAGCTGCACTGAGATTGAATACAATTGATTTAAATCTAAAAATAAAATCAATCAATAAGACCGCTGAGGATATCAGTGTCAGCAGTACGGAGCAAATCATTCGTGACTCTCACAGGTTGTCACATAATTGTAGCTTAACACTTTCTCAAGGACTTTGTGCTATTTCATGCATGTATGATGGTCTGGTGTAGTCACAGGCTACTGGCGCAACTTGACACATAACTATTCCTGTTATTCTATCGCTGAATTCAAAATGACTCCCTCTTCTCTCTTGATATAAAAGGGTACGACAAGTATCATGAATGTTACAACTCCAATTCCAAAAACATTGGGTTGAAAATAGTACAAAGTAAAGACAACATATCAAATGCTGAAACTGAGAAATTTTTGTTTTTTGTAAAATGTTTGCTCAATTTGAATTTGATGTCAGCAACAGGTTTCAGAAAAGCTGGGACAGGGGCATGGTTTACCACTGTGTTGCATCACCTCTACTTTTAACACTACTCTGTAAACGTTTGGGAACTGAGGAGAACAATTACGCTACGTTCACACTGCAAGGCTTAATGCTCAATTCCGATTTTTTTGTGAAATCCGATTTTTTTGTGAGGTCGTTCACATTAACAAATATATGCGACTTGTATGTGATCCTCAGTATGAACGAAAAGCGACCTAAAAGTGTTCCGCATGCGCATTGCAGGATACGACAACGTCACACGCAGTGAGCATGGCCAGTGTTTACGGAAGTAAAACCGCCCGGTTGCGGTATGACCCATCCAATCTAGCTTGAATAGCTGTATCCCCCCAAATGGAAATCAGCTCCCTAACCTCTGCGTCCTTCCATTGAGAAGATTCAGAACCTTCACAGCCCGAAGCGTCCCTCGCATTGATGTCATGCGCAGGGGCGCAGATACGTTTTTTGAACTGGGGGGGACAAAGCTGCCAGCAAACCAACCCCAACCCCGATATGCCTGTCAAACTTGTTGTGGGTTACCATAGCAACCAAGCTCAAGCTCGCAACCTGTGCAGTCTGCGCAGCTCAACCAACCGAATATCAGTCTTTGTTTTGTTTTATGTGAGTTGTTGCAACTATGTATACACTGCTGTGCACCTCAATAAACCGAATGGTAATTAGTCTTTTGATTTTTCCGTGAGGTTTGCCTTATGCAAAGAAAGACAGCATAGACGTTTTTTCCTCCCTATAAGTGGGGGGGGACCGAGCGAGGTGAATTTAAATCTGGGTGGGACGAGTCCCACCCTCTATCTGCGCCCGTGATTATGCGCCATGTTGTAACGTTTTTTGAGAGACCCGCCGCCTACTTCAGCGCAGAATAGTGACGTTTGTGGCTTGTTGATGATGTGTAAGTTGGATGAATGCGACCTGGCGGTTCAGACTGAAGTCGCATATGAAAAGAGCGGATAGGAATCGGAATTAGGACCACATATCCAAACGGCCTGGGTCGGATTTGAAAAAATCGGATCTGTGTCGTTCATATTGTCAATAAAAGATCGGATACAGGTCACATATGGGCGAAAAGATCGGATTTGAGTCACTTCAGCCTGCAGTGTGAACGTAGCCTTACTGTAGTTTTGAAAGAGAAATGTTGTCCCATTCTTGCCTGATATACAATTTCAGTTGCTCAACAGTTTGGGGTCTCGTCCTTTGTCGTATTTGCGCTTCATAATGCGCCAAATGTCTTAAATGTGAGACAGGTCTGGACTGCAGGCAGACCAATTTAGCACCCAGACTCTTTCACTATGGAACCATGCAGTTTTAATATGTGCAGAAAGCAGTTTGGCATTGTCTTGCTGAAAGAAGGAAGGCCTTCTTTGAAAAAGATTTTGTCTGGATGGCAGCATATTGCTCTGAAACGTATATTTTATATATATATCTCATTCAGCATTAATGATGCCTTCCCAGATGTACAGGCGGCCATGTCATGCCTTTGTACCATTTTCAATGAAATAGAGGGTTTCCATGATTGGCAAAATTATCACATTGTTTTTATTTACAGTTTACACAGCATCCCAACTTTTTTTGGACTTTGGGTTGTACTTTGTATATATTCCGATTAGAAAAATCTTCAGGGCGGCACGGTGGTGTAGTGATTAGCGCTGTCGCCTCACAGCAAGAAGGTCCGGGTTCGAGCCCTGTGGCCGGCGAGGGCCTTTCTGTGTGGAGTTTGCATGTTCTCCCCGTGTCCGCGTGGGTTTCCTCCGGGTGCTCCGGTTTCCCCCACAGTCCAAAGACATGCAGGTTAGGTTAACTGGTGACTCTAAATTGAGCGTAGGTGTGAATGTGAGTGTGAATGGTTGTCTGTGTCTATGTGTCAGCCCTGTGATGACCTGGCGACTTGTCCAGGGTGTACCCCGCCTTTCGCCCGTAGTCAGCTGGGATAGGCTCCGGCTTGCCTGCGACCCTGTAGAACAGGATAAAGCGGCTACAGATAATGAGATGAGAAAAATCTTCAAATTTATGACAACTTTAAAAGCATGACCATGAATATGATCATAATTACAGCCCAAATATGTTCGATATTCACCAGGCATGAGAATGCATCCGTGTACGAGTGTATAAGAGACCCTACACACACACTCTGGTAAGCAGTGTCCTGATAATGAGGCCACTCATGTGAAACACAGCCTCCTAGCAAGACAGACAATAAGCTTTTTGGTGAGACAGACAATGAGGAGCTATTTGTCCACAGACAGAACGAGTGGCCTCCATCAACCCGAGTCGTCTAATTACCACACGGGAGCAGTGGCTGCTCGCCACCGTCTGTCACCCCACTGTTTGATGAACAGCACGGGCAACATTGCATAGATCTTAGTGTACAAACAAGACGGCTTTTATGAGGTGAAAGTGGGAGCATCTGCCTCTCTTCCTCCCTCATACATACACAAAAACACAAACAGCTGAAGATTCTTGGCAGCCTCCCTACAGCCTCGGCTATTTCAGTACCCAATTAGTGTTTTGGCTTCAGTGTCGATTAGGGGAAAGAAAGAAAATGAAAGCACTAGAATGATGCAAGCACTTACTTTGGATCTGGTTGGTATCTTAGAACGATGCTTCCCATTTCTGGAAAATGAAAAAAAAAAAAAAGTTTAACACTTCAGCAAAGCCGTGGATCACATGCTTAATATTTCTGAGATACCATTTCCAAATAGTCAATGACAGTATAAATTAATGAATTTTTAAAGCCTTAGTTGAAAAAAAATTTACACATTTCTACACAGAAAAAAAAAAAAAAAAAAGTTATTTTGTTGAACAGAGGAAAGAGTACACATTCAGAGCACTTCACGCGTCATCACTCTGCATAACGGCGGCCATTTTGAGGACTGAACCGAGAACTGACTGCACTAACAAAATGTACTTCACTTACCGATTGCAATAACCATAAAGGAAGCAAGGGGTTAACTTTTATTATTTTACTGTCATGATCATAAGGGTTGATTTACAATCAGGGTACAAAGTTTGTGTCACAGGGGTCCAAAATTCAAATTGATTCAAACTGAATCTGTGGTTGGTAGAAGAGAGCAACTGGACTTGCTTGAAAAGTCTTGAAGACGTTTCGCCTCTCGTCCGAAAGGCTTCCTCAGTTCTGTCTCTGTTCAGTGATGGCCGTTCCAGGTTGACAAAAATGAACGATCCTCTCTGGCTAAGATGTCTGCCAGTTTTCTGGAAGTCCTCTCATACTCCCGCACCAGTTGAAGGGAACTCATCCCAAAGTGCGTAGAAACATATCTGTGAAGATACTCAGTCATCATTTGGACGAGAGGCGAAACGTCTTCAAGACTTTTCAAGCAAGTCCAGTTGCTCTCTTCTACCAACCACAGATTACTATGTACCTGGATGACTGAGTATCTTCACAGATATGTTTCTACGCACTTTGGGATGAGATCCCTTCGACTGGTGCGGGAGTATGAGAGGACTTCCAGAAAACTGGCAGACATCTTAGCCAGAGAGGATCGTTCATTTTTGTCAACCTGGAACGACCATCACTGAACAGAGACAGAACTGAGGATGCCTTTCGGATGAGAGGCGAAACGTCTTCAAGACTTTTCAAGCAAGTCCAGTTGCTCTCTTCTACCAACCACAGATTACTATGTACCTGGATGACTGAGTATCTTCACATATATGATTCAAACTGGATCTTGTACCAGTTTTTAAGTGAAGGACAAGTTAAAGAACAGATTTCAGGTAATTTTTTGACATGTGTAATGGTACTGTAGTTTTGTGTAATCTGCTATAAGATGAAGATTAAGTGTAGCTTTAAGCAGGGCTGGGAGAAACGAAGTGATTCTCAGAGAGGACGTTTTTTTTTTTTTGACAATTCAGAATCCACTACTTCCATAGTGCTTTTAAATAGGGGTGTTCACACGGCACATATTTGCATCGATGCTGCACCGATGTCTTTTTTTTTTTTTTTTAAGATATTTTTTTTGGGCTTTTTGCACCTTTATTGGATAGGACAGTGTAGAGACAGGAAATGAGCGGGAGAGAGAGAGACGGGAAGGGATCGGGAAATGACCTCGGGCCGGAATCGAACCCGGGTCGCCCGCATTCATGGTATGGCGCCTTAACCACCTGAGCCACGACGCCCCCCCGATGTCTTTTGTTACAATATATCTTACACCGGTGTAAATTTTTTGGAGCGTTCATACGTCACAACCCTGCTTACTAGAGAGAAGCGCGTTAGCACCGGTGCAGCCCCACTTGCGTTCACGCGGCAGTTTTTGCGACTGTGCTATACGATAGTAATAATGCGGAAATGAAATATGCGCATGCGTGAAAATGTACTTCCTTTTCCCGGTTGTCATGGCATCACCAAGCGCCGGGAAAACAACGTAGATGAAGACACCAGTGTTGCCAGATACTGCTGACGTTTTCCAGCCCAAAATATGTTCAAATCTGCCAAAATGCACTTAAAACCGCCCAATCTGGCAACACTGGAAGACACGCAGTTCTGTTGTTGTTGATATTCGCCATTTTGGAAGCGCAAAATACCAGGATGCAAATTATGCAATGCCCGTATGTAATCAGCTCTCCTCACGCGTAGCAAGTCTACCCCTGTAGTGTTCAGACGTCCCATTTTATATCGGTGCTGCCCCACAAACTAGCATTTACTCCGGAGTAAATTTCTTAAACCACCTCCCGAGCAGGGTTAGACTTGCACCGGTTTAAGCAGCTTTCAGGGGCTATAGCCCAAGAGCATTAGCTCAAAATTGAGTCCAACCCGGAACAAATTAGTAACAAGCTGAATTTTTCAGAATATGTTCAGAATACCCTTAGGAATAACATACTAAAAGTCCCCGGGAATCCACCTTGTGCTCTCTGAGAAATTCAAGATGGCGTCCAAAATGGCTGCCAATTGGAGATTTTTCAATATCTCAGGGATAAAACAGAATATAAATGCAATTAAAATGTTAAATTATATGTTCTCTCATACAAGCAACGCAAATTCACCACTGTCACACTGTTAAAATTAAAATTAACCAAGATTACAAGGTCATTAACGTGGAAATTACATGGAATTTGATGGTTGACATGATTGACAGATTAGCTTAGTAGGCTACCTACATACATGAACAGAATGCAAGACAACAATTAGACATCAATTTCCTTAATATTTAGTGCATCTTTAAGCTTTGATAAAATATTAAAGGGAAATTAAATTTGAGAACTCTATCTTCTAAAACTACAATGGCAAGCTGTTTCAGTACACTTCAACATTCCGGCGACTTTCATGACAAAAAGTTCTGCCTCAATAAAAGCTCTTGCTTATAAACAATGAGTAGACTTAAACACTTCTCAGTGCCTCAGTTGTAATGCTCGGACCTTTGTCGTACCATCAGTGAAGTAGGGAATTTATTCAAGCTTGTTTAAGGGTGGAAAAAAATTAATCTTTGAGTTTCTAGCGCCAGTCTTTACTACTAGCAATGCCAGTGTGTTCGGACAAAAAACGACTAAACTCAGCATGACCTTTTAAAAATGACTGAACTCAGCATGACCTTTTAACATGCCATTTTTCATTTTACACCACCAATTTACTTTAATTAATATTAATGAAAATAAGTGCTCCAACCCCTAGTAATTGTGTTTGTTGTTTTGTGAACAGAACAGGATGATACGGAGTGAACGAGTAACCAACGGATCCACACTATACACAAATATACTGTTGTAATAATGTGTACATTGTTATTATATAATGTTAATACACAATGTAATTAATACACACATGTTGGAATTTACTCTCCTACCCTACAAAACATATATTCTGACCTTTTAATTGCATTAATATTTTGTTTTGGGCCTGAGATATGGGCAGATCTCCATTTGGTGGCCATTTTGGACGCCATCTTGAATTTCTCAGAGAGCACAAGGTGGATTCCCGGGGACTTTTAGTATGTTATTCCTAAAGGTATTCTGAAATGTTCAGCTTGTTACTAATTTGTTCCGGGTATAACCCTATTACTCCTGGGCTACTACACCGGTATAACTTTGTACCGTGAGAACGCTCTACCGGGGCAGCCCCGGTGCTACACCGGAGTAAAAGTTGCCGTGTGAACACCCCTAATATAAGGCTGGAAGCTTTGTGTTAGTTGTCTCTAACATTTATGTCCCAATATCTTGACCACATTTTAGGATGAAAATCATTTTAGATATGCTATTTTATATTGAAAAATTAGCTGTCTCGGAGAGGACATTTTTTTGACACAATTACATACTAATTTGATCAAAATAGTCTGAAAACTTACTGGCATTCAATATTAAAACTTGATGTTTCCAATGATATGGAGCGAAATATGTGTTTTATGGTATAAAGAATGATTTAAGTGCATCCCTTTTGGAGCTACCTGTGGTCAAAAAAAGCACTTTTTCTAAATGACACGAGTAATTTTGCTAAATATGACATATATTGCCATACATTCACCAAAAATAACATTATCACCAAATGTTTTTTTTGCATGGTAAATAGAGCTATCACAGGGCTACAATAAACAACCAAGTTTATTTAGTCAAGCCTTTTGATATTGAAGATAACAAGTGTTAAATGTGATTTTTAGCTTGCGTACCCTGATTGTCAAACAACCCATAACTGAACTCACTGCCGTAAAAGAAAAAAAATTAGCACTTTATTCAGGGCGAGATGCTAGCTAGCACAACAATTTTCTCAAACTCAATCATAATAAGACCGAAGCCATAGTCATTGCTACTCCAACACTGCTGAAGAAGTTCTTGCGCAGTTCACCATCCCAGGTTATTTCACCACCATCTCCTCTGAAGTGAAAAACCTGGGCGTCATCATTGACTCGGCTCTCTCTTTTGATTCACACATAAAACACATCACTAAAACAGCATTTTTTCATCTTAAAACTATCTCCAAACTCTGCCCCTCACTTAGCCTCCCCACTGCAGAGACCTTAATTCATGCCTTCATCACCTCCAGACTTGATTACTGCAATGCCCTGCTCATTGGGCTTCCAAGTAAATCAATAAACAGACTACAACACATCCAAAACTCTGCAGCTAGACTCCTCACCCATACTAGACCTTGGCATCACATCACATCACATCCGTCCTCCATCAGCTACACTGGCTTCCTGTTAAATATCGCATTCATTTCAAAATTCTCCTCCTTGTTCACAAGGCCCAGCACAACCTAGCACCCACCTAGCCTGGGCCCGCCCATCCTAAGTGTGACGCAACACAAGGGCCTGTTGCGAGCTTAGTCTGGCAAGGCAAGCTATCTACAGCTCTTCCAAGCTCCCGAAAAATCGGGAGCCAATCAACTTTGAGCATCTCCAACGGCCCTGGGTAGAGGCGTGTTCAAGGCACTGACGTAGTAGAACTGCGACCGGAAGCCATAGATTGTTTACAGAATCTATGCCGGAAGCGCTTCATTCACTAGAAACATTACGAACATGGAGCAAGTTCTCATTGAAAACGGAGCAAAGAGCAGCCCTGGAGGTATTTATTGAAAGGAAGGATGTTTTCGCCTTGCTCCCGACCGGCTTCGGTAAGAGTTTAATCTACCCGTTAGCCCCGTCGCGTCACATACGTCAGAGGAAAGAGTGATGTGATTGGTTTAAGCTTCGTCACAGCCTTTTCTGGCTTCGACCAGTAGCAAACTGAGGCATTTCAGGGAGGCGGGTCAACCACGCGCTTTGGGAAACGGTTGGGCTTAATATCTTTGCCAGACCAATAGCTTGGAGAGCTTTGAAGTCGTGTTAGCCAGACTAGCACCCACCTACCTCTCTAGTCTTCTCACTCCATACTTACCTACCCGAAATTTACGCTCCTCTGATACACTCCTTCTCACCACCCCCTCCACAAATCTACGATCTATGGGTGATGGGGCTTTTATGGCCCTTTTCCACTACCCTTTTTCAGCTCACTTCAGCTCGCTTCAGCTCACTTCAGCCCGACACGGCTCGCGTTTCGACTACTTCAGAACAGCACGACTCAGCTCGCTTCAGCCCTGCTTAGCACCCAAAACTCGCACGGTTTTGGAGTGGGGCTGAAGCGAGCCAAACCGAGCTGAGTGAGGCTGGGGGCGTGAGCAGACACTCCCCTGTGCACTGATTAGTGAGGAGGAGTGTCCTCACATGCCCACACACGCCCCGCGAGCACGCTGGGATCTGTAAACACCGCAAACCCGGAAGAAGAATAATTACGAATTACGAGAATTTCTGGAGCCTTATGCGCCTCGCGTCATCTATACGCTCTTGCCAGTATCTGTTGGCGTTGTCGGTGACAACAAGCCACAGCACCAAGACCAGCAACACTAACGACTCCATGTCCTCCATGTTTATTGTTTACTATCCGGGTCGTGAGACTACCATCACGTGACGTCCACCCACTTTCGCTAACTCCACCCAATGTGTCCACCCACTTCCAGCCAGCACGGTTCAGCGCGGTTGTAGTCGAAATGCAACCCCAACAGCCCCGCTCAGCTCGACTCAGCCCAACTCAGCACGGCACGGCTCAGCCCGACTCAGCCGCGTTTGTAGTGGAAAAGCGGCATTAGTGTGGCTGGCCCCAAACTCTGGAACAGTCTCCCACTTTCACTGCGTCAATGCACCTCCCTTTCATCTTTTAAAACCATGCTCAAAACTTATCTTTTTACCCTTGCTTTCTCATCATAATGCTGAATGATTGAGGTTATTATTTTTATTAATATTTTTTATATTATTATTATTTTTAATTGTATTGCTGCATCATCTATGTTTTTTACTTTGTTGTTGATTCTGTCTCATGCTTCTGTGCCTTTTAACTAGTTCTACTTTGACTTTTATTTACAATTTTTACACTCTTTGTAAAGTGTCCTTGGGTATCTTGAAAGACGCTCCAAATAAAATTTATTATTATTATTAACCGCTAAAGCAGTCTTGGTTTTGCTAATGATCATGCGAACACTCATTTTAACCAAACGGTCAGTAAAAGTTCCAGAACTGGAGCTGTTTTTCAAAACCATCGGACTTTCTGGAGATCAAAATTTTATATTTGAACAGAGAAGCGCAAACAAAAAACAGGACAGGTTTACCCAGCAAAACGTTAGCCAACTAGCTAGGTAGGAATTTACCTCTGCAGCAAATACTGCTGCCATTAGCAAGAATAAGTTTGTTAGCGTGCCAATATTGATGTAATGACCGTTTTTCTCCTTCATCCTAATAACATGTTCAATGCTTTGAGGCATTCTCCAGTATAGAAAGGGACTGTGTAGGAAATAAAACACAAATGTGATAAGTTTTCTGGTAGCTGAAGTGGAATCAGCAGCTCAGGGGGAAGAAAAAAAAAAAAAAGGCACAAAGATCCCAGCCCAGTTTAACAGCTCTGTCTAGGTACTTTTGATTCTCTTCTAAAGTAAAGGGACGAGTAATTTGTCCCATTTTTTTTTTTTACATTTACGCTGTGCAGCGAAGCCAGAAATTTGGTCTTAATACAGCAAACGTGACCGTGAAATCATGCCAGGATATAAAATGCTCATTTTTAGTATCTTTCAGTAGACATGCTAAACACAAAGCTGTCCAACCATTACAAACAAAAGCTATATAGAGAGAATAAAACACACGGTTATAGCTCTGTGGAAAAGTTCATCTTCGAGTGGTGAACATTCATGAGTGAAAATATTTTGCAACTCAAGAAGATAAACTTCATTTTTTTTTTTTGCGGTCCGGTTTCCATCAAATCGTGCGCTCTGATTGGCTCGCAAGCGGTCTGGAATCTGACGATCCAGACCCCGGTTACGGACCTTTCGTGACTCGCTCGTTCACAACAACAAACATCGTAGCAATTTTTTGTCAACATTTATTTTCGCATTTCTCAGGAGAACAGCATTAATTTTACATCATGGATAGCGATAACGCCAGTGTTCACAGCGAAAGCGAGTTTTACTACCCTGAGGAAGAAGAAATAAAAGAAAACATTTCAGGAGGAAGCTAAAAACCTCTAACTGCTGCTAACGCCGAGCAAAAACATGGCTGAATCCTGAATGACTCCTATTTGTATAAATAGGGGACTACATAGGCGGCAAAATGTATTTTTTTTCCTGCCATGGAAGTGCACTTGTATACCGAGGAGGAAGCCATTTGCATTACAGCCGTGAATGAGGATTCAAAATGGTGGCTCGGCTCGGTTTTCCCTTTCGGGCGCTCTCGTTTTCTGTTAGAATTTGGTAAAGAAAAAAATAAATATGTTATTTACCAGCTTAAGGTCGGTCCGTATGGTGAAATACCGTGACCTCGGCCTTGAATACTTTACCAGTAGCCTGGGCCCGCCCATCCTAAGCGTGACGCAACACGAGGGCCTGTTGCGAGCTTAGTCTGGCCAGGCAAGCTATCTACAGCTCTTCCAAGCTCCCGAAAAATCGGGACCCAATCAACTTTGAGCATCTCCAACGGCCCTGGGTAGAGGCGTGTTCAAGGCACTGACGTAGTAGAACTGCGACCGGAAGCCATAGATTGTTTACAGAATCTATGCCGGAAGCGCTTCATTCACGCTTCCGCATCTATTACGCATAGATGCTGTATTGAAAGCATTCAACGGGAGGTTCTCATTGAAAACGGAGCAAAGAGCAGCCCTGGAGGTATTTATTGAAAGGAAGGCCGTTTTCGCCTTGCTCCCGACCGGCTTCGGTAAGAGTTTAATCTACCAGTTAGCCCCGTCGCGTCACATACGTCAGAGGAAAGAGTGATTGGTTTAAGCTTCGTCACAGCCTTTTCTGGCTTCGACCAGTAGCAAACTGAGGCATTTCAGGGAGGCGGGTCAACCACGGGCTCTGGGAAACGGTTGGGCTTAATTATCTTGGCCAGACCAAATGCTCGGAGAGCTTTGAAGTCGGGTTAGCCAGGCTACTTTACGAGTACTTTCAAGACCTCGGTCACGGTATTTCACTATACGGACCTCCCAGCTGGTAAATAAGATATCTTCGCACCACTGTGAAATGTTCTTTATATGATATGGACACACCCACAAACAAACCTCACTCAAGTTAATCAAAAGAATTTTAATTCTGAATCCGTTCCCCATTTTGACAACATGCGCCTATTCAGCGGGAACACACCGAGAGTGATGTCATCAGAGTGAAATATCAAGAATTATTATACATACAGGACACTTTTTCGATGGAATAAAAACGTGTTCTATTCCCTTGTAGCGGGTTCCATTCATTTGGATTGATAGCATGCAATATTGTTAGCATATCGCTTATCCTATGTGTATTGCGTCACTCTATCCAATGGAGAATGAGCGTCGACTATGGCTTACGATACTGCACGTTGTCAAGACATGACATCACACGTCGGCGACGTAAAACTTCCACGCTAGCGAGCAACTGACAATTTGTAAACAAACATGGCCAACTGGTTTGCTTCGTTAAAAATGGAAGATTTTGAGAGAATTTTGTCTGCCAGGTCGCTCCGTTGTGTGTACAGTTGATGCTGAGTTTAAAAGTAACTCAGCAAATTACAGAAGGAAATGAACACTTGAGTCTGAGTGGGGAAAAAAAAAAAAAACTGTAGCGAGTGTGCAGCGTAGGAGTCTGGAGACAGAAATCTTAGTTTCTCGTTCGTTAGTTTGTGCTACTTGGTCTCTATAGATAGCACTGGCTTGACTGCACTAGCGTTGGCCTTCACTTACACTACTGCTGAACGCTACACCTGCCGGAAGATAACTGGACTGCCACGATAACAGCATCGAGTCATGGGTAAGCTAGTGTTGGCCTTCGAGTATGCGGATATGAAGAGAATGTGTACGTCTTATAGTAATTGGCTGACTTTTTTTTCATGGTATATCAGATATATTCCATTCAGCTAGCACGATATCTGATATACCACGAAAAAAGCCAGCCAACGTTATTTAAATACGTCACTCAGATCTACGACGGATTTTGTATGAAAAATGCGAGTTTTTCAACACGAGAAGATAAACTTCATATCTTTAAGCCAATGTGTGATTTTCTTTTTATTATATCGACACATTCACAAATAAAAAGTACCAAAATTTATCAAAACAATTCATTGACTTCCTCACGAGTGACAGAGATTTATGTCACAGTTTTGGTTCTCCATGTCCCGGATGGAGTTCGTATGAAAAATACGAGTGGCATATTTCGCAGTAAAACACTCGCGCTGTCACCTCACAGCAAGAAGGTCCGGGTTCAAGCCCCGTGGCCGGCAAGGGCCTTTCTGTGCGGAGTTTGCATATTCTCCCCGTGTCCGCGTGGGCTCCAGCTTGCCTGCGACCCTGTAGAACAGGATAAAGCGGCTAGAGATAATGAGATTATAAAATTTACCAGCTGGGAGGTCTGTATGGTGAAATACCGGGACCGAGGTCTTGAAAGTAGAGGGCCTTGGTCAGTATCTTCAAGGCCAAGGTATTTCACCATACGGACCGACCTTAAGCTGGTAAATAATACATTTATTTTTTTCTTTACCAAATTCTAACAGAAAACGAGAGCACCCGAAAGGGAAAACCGAGCCGAGCCGCCATTTTGAATCCTCATTCACGGCTGTAATGCAAATGGCTTCCTCCTCGGTATACAAGTGCACTTCCATGACAGGAAAAAGCTACATTTTGCCGCCTATGTAGTCCCCTATTTATACAAAACTGAGTCATTCAGGATTCAGCCATGTTTTTGCTCGGCGTTAGCAACAGTTACAGGTTTTTAGCTTTCTCCTGAAATGTTTTCTTTTATTTTTTCTTCCTCAGGGTAGTAAAACTCGCTTTTGCTGTGAACACTGGCGTTATCGCTATCCATGCTGTAAAATTAATGCGATTTTCCTGAGAAATGCGAAAATAAATGTTGACAAAAATTGCTACTATGTTGTTTGTTGTGAACGAGCAAGTCGCCAGAGGTCCGCATCTGGGGTCTGTATCGTAGGAAATGGACCCGTTCGCCAGCCAGTCAGAACGCAGGATTTGATGGAAACCGGACCACGGAAAAAATAAATGCTACTTATTACAGGAGAACGGTTTATAAATAGAAGGTTCATCCTTAGGAAGATTTGCAAACACCGTATTCCAAACATGATGAAAGGAATATCAAGGGTTATTCCCTCGATTAAATACAACTTTCTTAGAATTAAATTTACTTCAGTTAAAGGTTATATTTCTCTGCAAGATAAAGCTAATTAACCGCAGCGACATTTTGTCAATTTCCCCCCATTATTACCAAAGAGTTAGTAATTCTGGAGCTGTAGATAAGGGCTTTGAGATATGACTGAGCCACTGACCGAGTTTCTTGGCCTGGCTGTGAGCATCATCACCCAGCCTGCTGAGGAAAGGATTCTCCTCGGTTAAAAGAACCTTTACGTCCTCCATGCTAATGGTGATGACACGCGCCCTGATGTAGGGACACAGAGTGTAGATACCCTAAAAAGAAAAAGACAGATCAGGTTTCAGAGTGGTGCAAAGGTCTAAAGTTTTGCCCGTCATTTGAAGCAGCAAGTTTAAATCCTGATGTCGTCACTGGAGGTCCAATAGATGATTTCCACCAAGGAGTGACCCTTAATCTTCCACATTGTCACCATTTCCACCATCAAGTAAGCTATGCTGTACCATTCTTAAGTACCAGTGCTGAATTTGGGTACTCTTCTTACCCTGGTACCAAAAAAAGCAGAGCAGGGACGTGTAGGCGTAGCTAAAAATAGTGCACAGATATCACAGGCATCATAATTAAAATGTCTTTGACTGAATTTGTATCTCTACCAACACAAAAACAGGCCGTCTGCCCAAGTTTCTCACACTTAAATGCCCTTTTCTGGCAGATTTAATGGCAATATTTCATATTAACCGACGATAATACTTTCGTATTTCTCAAGGAAGGGGAAAAAAAAAAAAAAAACCCTTCCCTGTTATCTTCATAAAATGTGCCATTTTCTGACTATGAAAAAGCCAAAACAGGATTTTGGGGCTGTATTCTCTTTGTTGGTGCTCAACATAATATAACACGAGCTGAAGGCCCTACCTAGTGCTCTCAGTGACTAGTGGAGAAGGATATTTGGGCTTTGGCCCAAGGAAATGCACAATTACTCATCTCTGTATGCGCATGTGTATTTTTTAAATCATTATCTGGTAAAGTTAGTTTTATTTTCCATTACAGTTTAAAAGTATTGACAGCGCAGGCAACGGTGGTGTAGTGGTTAGCACTGTCGCCTCACAGCAAGAAGGTCTGGGTTCGAGCCCTGTGGCCGGCGAGGGCCTTTCTGTGTGGAGTTTGCATGTTCTCCCCGTGTCCGCGTGGGTTTCCTCCGGGTGCTCCGGTTTCCCCCACAGTCCAAAGACATGCAGGTTAGGTTAACTGGTGACTCTAAATTGAGCGTAGGTGTGAATGTGAGTGTGAATGGTTGTCTGTGTCTATGTTGCCCCTTTTCCACCAAAGCAGTTCCAGGGCTGGTTTGGGGCCAGTGCTTAGTTTGGAACCGGGTTTTCTGTTTCCACTGACAAAGAACTGGCTCTGGGGCCAGAAAAACCGGTTCCAGGCTAGCACCAACTCTCTGCTGGGCCAGAGGAAAGAACCGCTTACGTCGGGGGGGGGGGGGGGGGGGGGGGAGAGAGTTGTTAAGACCAACAACAATAACAAGACCGCGAAAGATTGCCATTTTTAAGCGCCGAGAAGCAGCAGGTGTACAAACGCTGTTTGTACAAAAGTCATCCATTATTATTTTTATTGTTGTTGTGTTGTTGTTGCTGCTGCTGCTTCTTCCGTGCTGTTTTTACTTTGATATTCGCGCCAAGGTTTATGTAAACGTAGCGCCGTAACTTCCATATACAGCGACGTAACTACTGACGTACACAGCGACGTAACGACGTGGCTCCGCTTAGGACCGCGAGCGATGGAAAAGCAAACTGGTTCTCAGCTGGCTCACAAGTTGAGCGAGTTGTGAACCAGCACCAGCACTGGCCCCGAATCAGCCCTGGAACTGATTTGGTGGAAAAGGGGTATGTGTCAGCCCTGTGATGACCTGGCGACTTGTCCAGGGTGTACCCCGCCTCTCGCCCGTAGTCAGCTGGGATAGGCTCCAGCTTGCCTGCGACCCTGTAGAACCGGATAAAGCGGCTACAGATAATGGATGGATGGACAGCGCAGGCAACCATGAGTCAAACGTGTCGTCCTCTTTATTTTCATTAAACGTTAGCATTTTCACAATTACACACTGCAATTAAAAGAAACCCTCAGTATCTCGTGCTCACTTGCACTCTATGACGGAGGCATACAGCAGCGACATGTGCGTTACATCGTCAAATGAGCTACGTCTGGTTACGTTTCAGAACAGTTTGTTAGAAATTAATTCCTTTTAGACGTACACGCCATGCTTAAGGTATAAAACGTGGACAGTTTCCACACTTATCTGTAAAGCCTAGGTCACAACCGGACGTACGATTTTTTGGCCGTGCGATTTTTGGCGTTTCCCAAATCGCTGCGGTTTTTTTGTTCGTGGAGAAAGACGCACGTTGGCCGCAAGTTTGTCTTGCAACCTGAAAAAAACGTAAGCGCCCGTTGAGTTTGTTTGACATGACAAAGAACCTCTGCGGCCGGTCTACGGCTCGAAAATCAGCACGTCACACGCGCGCCCTCCGTGCGTTTCTTGCACGTAGACCAGCCGTAGGAGCACGTACGGCCGGTTGTGACCTAGGCTTAACACAGATGCAGTGTATACCTATTTTTAGGGCCGTGTTGTGGTTAGTGCGGTTGAGGTGGTGAATTATTAATGCCATCTGATCTAACTGCAACCAGAACCATGGCTTGAGTTTATTATAAAGGACACTTCACGCTTTCTCAAAAAAAAAAAAAAAATTGGTTTATGCTGCTGTGGAAATTAAAAAAAAAAAAAAAAAAGGTTATTTTTCATAATTGGGTTAATCCACAATGACCAATGTCATCAGAACGGCTGTTCCTCTGTAATGATGTCTCCTTTGAATTAAATATTGATATTAATAAAAGCTAAACCAGCTACATCAGCGTGGTCAGGGATTGCAAGGTCCCTTGATGACGTCCCTCAATATATTACATTAATGGCATTTAGCAGACGCTCTTATCCAGAATGACATACAACATACCCAGAGCATCCTGGGTAGAAGATGGGGGTTAGATGCCTTGCTCAAGGGCACTTCAGCTATTCCTGCTGGTCCAGGGACTCAAACCAGCAACCTTTTGGTTCCAAAACTGCTTCTCTAACCTTTAGGCCATGGCTTTCGATGACATATCTGCTACGTTCTCATTATCTTGTTTAAAATGACAAAACCTGGATGGACTATGCCGTCTAGTAGCAAAGAATAAGATCCCAAAAACTTGTTGGTTTGAATTTTGAGTGATATATTTTACTCCACGCGTCTAAAGTCATCACTTGATATCCTCCATAAACTACTTTAACAGACAGTTATGCGCATCACGACATCTCTGACTGGGAAACGTATATAATGGAGCTTTAGAAAAAGAGCCGTATGCATCTATTAAAGCTAGACGGCCTTTCGATTTCATAAAATCGGTGAAATTTAGTTCCTTCTGAAACGTGGTCATTGTGATATACGTTTGTAATACCTCACAAAAAAACAGGCCATTCTGTGGCTGGGAAGTTATTTAATTTGAGGGGATTAACGCAAATAATGTGCATGAAATCGCTCACTTCGCGCAGTCAAGCAGACAGAGGAAGTCCGTGCATGTGCGCAGGTTTATCTTCTTCTTTTGGGTTTTACAGCAGCTGGCATCTACAGTGTCGCATTACTGTACTCTACAGGTTTACTTTGAGCGTGCACTGACCGTTCCATCATTCTGTCGCTAAACGAGCAGCTGATCACACCGAGGTGCTCACTGACCGCCGAGATTTATTAGTTTGGTCCTGCGTTTCCTTTCCTTCGTAAAAAACAATTAGCCCAAGAGCATTAGCTCAAAATTGAGTCCAACTCGGAACAAATTAGTAACAAGCTGAATTTTTCAGAATATGTTCAGAATACCCTTAGGAATAACATACTAAAAGTCCCCGGGAATCCACCTTGTGCTCTCTGAGAAATTCAAGATGGTGTCCAAAATGGCCGCCGATTGGAGATTTTTCAATATCTCAGGGATAAAACATAATATAAATGCAATTAAAAGGTTAAATTATATGTTCTCTCATACAAGCAATGCAAATTCACCATTGTCACAGTGTTAAAATTTACCAAGATTACAAGGTCATTAATGTGGAAATTACATGGAATTTGATGGTTGACATGATTGACAGATTAGCTTAGTAGGCTACCTACATACATGAACATAATGTAAGACAACAATTAGACATCAATTTCCTTAATATTTAGTGCATCTTTAAGCTTTGATAAAATATTAAGGGGAAATTAAATTTGAGAACTCTATCTTCTAAAACTACAATGGCAAGCTGTTTCAGTACACTTCTTCAACATTCCGGCGACTTTCATGACAAAAAGGTCTGCCTCAATAAAAGCTCTTGCTTATAAACAATGAGTAGACTTAAACACTTCTCAGTGCCTCAGTTGTAATGCTCGGACCTTTGTCGTACCATCAGTGAAGTAGGGAATTTATTCAAGCTTGTTTAAGGGTGGAAAAAAATTAATCTTTGAGTTTCTAGCGCCAGTCTTTACTACTAGCAATGCCAGTGTGTTCGGACAAAAAATGACAAAAAACTCAGCATGACCTTTTAAAAATGACTGAACTCAGCATGACCTTTTAACATGCCATTTTTCATTTTACACCACCAATTTACTTTAATTAATATTAATGAAAATAAGTGCTCCAACCCCTAGTAATTGTGTTTGTTGTTTTGTGAACAGAATAGGATGATACGGAGTGAACGAGTAACCAACGGATCCACACTATACACAAATATACTGTTGTAATAATGTGTACATTGTTATTACATAATGTTAATACACAATGTAATTAATACACACATGTTGGAATTTACTCTCCTACCCTACAAAACATATATTCTGACCTTTTAATTGCATTAATATTTTGTTTTGGGCCTGAGATATGGGCAGATCTCCATTTGGCGGCCGTTTTGGACGCCATCTTGAATTTCTCAGAGAGCACAAGGGGGATTCCCGGGGACTTTTAGTATGTTATTCCTAAAGGTATTCTGAACATATTCTGAAATTTTCAGCTTGTTACTAATTTGTTCCGGGTATAACCCTATTACTCCTGGGCTAAATGTCTTTTCTTCTCATGTCTGTGAAGATTCTCAGTCATCCAGGTCATAGTAAACTGTGGGTGGGAAAAGAGAGCAACTGGACTTGCTTGAAGATTCTTGAAGATGTTGGATGAGCGGTGAAACATCTTCAAGAATCTTCAAGCAAGTCCAGTTGCTCTCTTACCACCCACAGTCTTTTCTTCTCGCTTTCCGTTAGTGTAGTCGGTCTTGCACGTTTCATTCGCACGCTCACGTCCTCCATTTTTCTCTCCTGTTTCAAATTATCCCACAATGCCTTGCGCAAACGGGGAAAGCCCACCATGTCATTCATGACGTGGTGGATCTTGTATTGGGTCATGGTGAAGCAGGAAAAAATAGCGGAGGAGAAGTTAGGGCCACATGCGCATGGATTAAAGCAAAAAAAAAAAAAAAAATTATTTGACTGAAAATTTACGGGGGGGGGGGGGGGGGGGGAATTATGGGTGGATTTCGATGAAATTCTGAGAACGGTTAACTTAGAACTGATAACTTTATTATCAATTAATTAATGGATTAATATAATTCAATTTATTGCACTTTCTTTCCATTGCTCCCGTATATTATTTTTGGTGGCAAACCACACAAACGCAAGCGCCTGGAACGTTTAGTTTTTTGCACCATGAACTAAATGGCTTTCCGTTTTCACCTATTTCGTACAGCCAAGCCCACCTCCACTTGTTTTACACCTTTATCGATGGCAGACACATCAGTGCCTTCTTTCATGTAAAGCGCATCCATGCTGCCGAAACCGAAAGCAGAACGACATGCTCCTCTGTGCTCGACGTCAATATAGAAAACAGTTTGGATCTTCGCTTAAATTAAAATTATAATTTGACCTTACTTTGTGTTGAATACGACTTCAAAAACAATACAAGATTTTATTAAGAGAAATATTGTGGCCAACACGAGTGTTAAGTTACCTAAAAGATGGCGTGAAGTTGGCTGCTATCTACTTTGCGTTCGTTCTCATTTTCCTCCATCATTTCATAGGCCAGAAACAGATGTTTTGACGTAATTTAACTTAGTAGGCTATGATTATTATTTAACCGTAGTCTTCTAGACATTTTGACTGTTTGGGGCATTGAACGCTGGTGGATGATTTTCAGGGAATAAAGTTTAGCGCATGTCGGAACATCATTGCGCTCGCAGCCTCCAACTCCTCAAACGTCCTTTAAATTGTGATATAACGTAGGCTATAAGGCACGGTTCTAACATACCTTACACACTGGCCTAACGAAAATAATAATTGTTGGGGCGTCTGCTGATTTGTTAGTTATAAATTTAGGTCTAATTACTTCTGACAGTCTGCAAGCATTGCACCGTCGGGTCTTCAAGTCTGGCTGAAGCAGAGGAGCGGGCTTTCCGGGGTTTTTTTTTTCTTTTTTTTTTAAAACATGCTCCATTTCTATATGTCCAGATTTGAAAGTCATTTTGGCAAGATTTAATTTAATACAAAACAGAAATGGTCAGACACAAGCACGCCAAGCACATGGGAATGTATTTTGCCAATTTTGACAGCGCATGTTTTTTTAATGCCGCACCGTAGACAGCGAACGTTTAAACATGATCAAACACAGGAAATGAACGACACAAAGCATGGCTCAAAAACAAAAAAGTGAAATAAACCCTGCTGATAGTTGATGGTGTTGCAACACATCAGTGTTATAACCCAATCTCTACCCAACCACCCGTCATTTTAATTCTCCTCGGATCAGCACCGACCTCACATTTCTGCCTTGGGAGAGTTCAGTTGACGGAAATCCGTCACACGATGGAAAACTTTAATCCATGCATGCGTCAAAATTCATTAATTGCTCTGTTTTTAAAAAAAAATAATAATAATAAAATTAGAAGTCTGTGATTCAAATTCAGTAGGTTTCGGTGCACTCAACAAAAATAACTGGGTGTCGGGGAAAATTATTTTTATGACCCACACTTAAAATCTAAAAAGCGGTCTAGCTTTAATATTTTATGACCTTGTGATGGTGCGGACCATGAAGGTCCTACTTGTACCCGTTGTAGCTTGGTACACCGTTCATAGCACTAAATAAGTAGCTCATTGGTAGGTTGGATAATGTTTATTAAGACGGACAGCTATCCATCTACGCAGTGGCGGTGGTTGGGTTTAGAGAGAATTTGGTCAGGTTTGGATTTATAGCTCAGCAATATTGCGTCATGTGCAAAATTTCAGGCTGGTGGAAAGTACTACACATTTTACTCGGAGCACATTTCCTCCAATTTACGATCACGTCATACCTCCTGGGCCAGTCTGAAGGCACAACCAAACTGTTCTCCATCATTATTCCTCGACCACACTTTCACTCCAGTGTTGATCACCTGAGGAAGAAAACAGCACCACATAAATCACAGAGGAACATTACCGACTGAAGCTGTTGACATTTACAGACACACGCGTGTGTGAGTGTGTTCTCCTGAATGATCCATCTCAGTCTTCTAAATGCCACCCACCCCGTCCCGTTCTCGGCAGATGGCAAGTCAAAGTGCTAGTGCAGTGCCCAGAACACAGACGTAGCTGGAGCTGTTCGGAGGCCCATCTGCTCCAACGCCAAACTCAATCACTTCCACAGGTGAGGAGTGTTTCAGCGTTTATGATGCTTGCAAACTGGTCTAACACACCACACTCGCTCATGCACATCGGCTCCTTACGAACAAATATTTCTTCAAGCTTTTAAGTGCCTGGATGTTATGACTTATAACAAACATCTTAAATTTTTTTCCCTTTCCTGAAAGTATTGCAGGTATTTCCCTGCATTTACAGTACAACACTGACCAAAACAGTTGGTGGCATTCCTTTATAAGAAAATAAATCAACAACAATTTGAGTGAGTACTGTTAGCACTCTGAAGTTGATTATTTTCCTTTAACAGCATGCTCCGATATGTTTTATTCCTCTTACATCACAGCAACTTTTCAACAATTAACATACAGTGGTGCTTGAAAGTTTGTGAACCCTTTAGAATTTTCTATATTTCTGCATAAATCTGACCTAAAACATCATCAGATTTTCACACAAGTCCTAAAAGTAGATAAAGAGAACCCAGTTAAACAAATGAGACAAAAATATTATACTTGGTCTTTTATTTATTGAGGAAAATGATCCAATATTACATATCTGTGAGTGGCAAAAGTATGTGAACCTCTAGGATTAGCAGTTAATTTGAAGAGTCAGGTGTTTTCAATCAATGGGATGATAATCAGGTGTGAGTGGGCACCCTGTTTTATTTAAAGAACAGGGATCTGTCAAAGTCTGATCTTCACAACACGTTTGTGGAAGTGTATCATGGCACGAACAAAGGAGATTTCTGAGGACCTCAGAAAAAGTGTTGTTGATGCTCATCAGACTGGAAAAGGTTACAAAACCATCTCTAAAGAGTTTGGACTCCACCAATCCACAGTCAGACAGATTGTGTACAAATGGAGGAAATTCAAGACCATTGTTACCCTCCCCAGGAGTGGTCGACCAACAAAGATCACTCCAAGAGCAAGGCGTGTAATAGTCGGCGAGGTCACAAAGGACCCCAGGGTAACTTCTAAGCAACTGAAGGCCTCTCTCACATTGGCTAATGTTAATGTTCATGAGTCCACCATCAGGAGAACACTGAACAACAATGGTGTGCATGGCAGGGGTGCAAGGAGAAAGCCACTGCTCTCCAAAAAGAACATTGCTGCTCGTCTGCAGTTTGCTAAAGATCACGTGGACAAGCCAGAAGGCTACTGGAAAAATGTTTTGTGGACGGATGAGACCAAAATAGAACTTTTTGGTTTAAATGAGAAGCGTTATGTTTGGAGAAAGGAAAACACTGCATTCCAGCATAAGAACCTTATCCCATCTGTGAAACATGGTGGTGGTAGTATCATGGTTTGGGCCTGTTTTGCTGCATCTGGGCCAGGACAGCTTGCAATCATTGATGGAACAATGAATTCTGAATTATACCAGCGAATTCTAAAGGAAAATGTCAGGACATCTGTCCACGAACTGAATCTCAAGAGAAGGTGGATCATGCAGCAAGACAACGACCCTAAGCACACAAGTCGTTCTACCAAAGAATGGTTAAAGAAGAATAAAGTTAATGTTTTGGAATGGCCAAGTCAAAGTCCTGACCTTAATCCAATGGAAATGTTGTGGAAGGACCTGAAGCGAGCAGTTCATGTGAGGAAACCCACCAACATCCCAGAGTTGAAGCTGTTCTGTACGGAGGAACGGGCTAAAATTCCTCCAAGCCGGTGTGCAGGACTGATCAACAGTTACCGCAAACGTTTAGTTGCAGTTATTGCTGCACAAGGGGGTCACACCAGATACTGAAAGCAAAGATTCACATACTTTTGCCCCTCACAGATATGTAATATTGGATCATTTCCCTCAATAAATAAATGACCAAGGAGAATATTTTTTTGTCTCATTTGTTTAACTGGGTTCTCTTTATCTACTTTTAGGACTTGTGTGAAAATCTGATCATGTTTTAGGTCATATTTACGCAGAAATATAGACAATTCTAAAGGGTTCACAAATTTTCAAGCACCACTGTACGACATGTGTTTCATCTATTTATAATATTGTAGAAACTCCATGGTCCTTACTAAATATTAAAGGAGCAGTCTGTATTTTTTTTTAAAAAGACCTCTCTGCTGAATGTGACATGGTTTTGCAAATCAAATATTGTCAATACTGCCCCCCTTTTTTTTTCTTCACTCGAGCTGATGATCATATCATCAGCTTTTCTTTAGCTAATCAGACACAAGGTGTGCCACCACTCTTGCCGGAGCACTTGGGGGTTAGGTGCCTTGCTCAGCCAGTCCTGCTGGTCCAGGGAATCAAACCAGCGACCTTTTGGTCCCAAAGCTGCTTCTCTAACCATTACGCCATGGCTTCCCCATGCCCTTACATAATTTTCATGTTAATAATTTAACACCCTCTTCTGCTGAAAAGGCACAGAACAGTGATAACAGGACAATGATTCTTTGGCTGTGGGTGGAGCTTTTTTCTGGGTCAGAAAATAGTGAAATCAGATGATTATCACCCGAGATGAAGAAATGAACAAGATCCCTTGCATAAGGATATTACAAAACACCATTTTTCAAATGAATCTTGATGATTATTACAAATCTGGGAGGGGGAAAAAAAATACAAACAGATCCTTTAAACTTTGCTCTACCTCAGCCAAATTAAAACTGGATTTTTTTTTTAAATTTAAATCCTCTTGAAGACCTGTGTATGAGGAACATGGCTTTAAATAATGCGTTTTGGAAAACAAGCAATCGCTTGTTTTCGTACCGAGAGCCGAAGTCGACTCTCAAGCCCTTCTGAAATCTGTGCGTGTGCATTTGTTCTCACTTTCATTCTCTCACTGTTGTTGAGTAGGACATTGCGGAGCTCCTTGGACACCATGTACAAGTGCCTTTTCTTCCCTTCGTGCGTCCTCGTCAAGACGTTCAGCTTGGGGAAGTCTGGAGAGAGGTTGTAGAACGTTCTGGAACAAATACAAAAAGTCAGTTATTCAAACAACAGAACTAGAAAGACGGATAGACACGCTCTCGAACGTTCGTCGTTAAACAGCGCGAGGCGCGGCCTATTCAGCTTCATGCTCTCGATCAACTTGGAACTGTGCCAAGTTCACATCTATCCATACCATATAGAGTTTAATCACTGAGGAGGATTCCTCTCGCACTGTTTATTTTATCAAGGAGTGGCTGAAAGTAGTGAAATGTGTTATGGTGATTTTTAGAAGGAATAAACATATTACACACGTTTTTGTGGTGCATCCACCATGCAAGTCCCTGTTACTATAGAGACAATAACAGATTAGACCAAGCGCATTAAAGCAGAACTAAAGGCAAATTTTATCATCAAAATTCTATTTCTCATTTTATTAAATATCAGAATGCAGGTTTGATCGCTATTCTGTCGCTGCTATAGCAAGTTATAAGTGTTTGAAATATGCTCTGTAATATATCAGTCCATATATCAAAGCGATGGCCGTAAACGAGATTCGTTGAGACCTGTGCGAGACATCGTAGGACGGAAGTAAAACGTACAGCGGAAATCAAAGTCACCAACATCTGCCAACGTTGCCTGCGTCCGAAATTGCTCACTCATTCACTACTCCCTATATAGAGAATTTTGACGTGACGTCACAGGTGACGTGACGCCCCGGTGTCCGCCATTTTGAAGGTCAAGCTAGCTAATATCAACAACAGTAGCTAGTATGTTACTGTAGCAATGTTTACGTTCAGTCATTTGGATGACTGTTAAAACCTTTCAGTCTCAAGTTTTTCCTTTACTGGATTTACTAGTTTATTGAGCTAGCGTGCTTGCTCCCAGCCTGCCCGAGCGCGCTAGCTCAGTAAACTAGTAAATCCAGTAAAGGAAAAACTTGAGACTGGAAGGTTTTAACAGTCATCCAAATGACTGAACGTAAACATTGCTACAGTAACATACCAGCTATGTTTTTGACATTAGCTAGTGCTAACAGCTAGCTGCTAGTACACTGCTACAACACAGACACCGACCCTAATAATACAGTTCTTGGTCATTGCCTGGTAACAGCAAATTTATAACGGGCCATGTCTCAACAGACTAAGAAGTTATTTCAATGACATTTAATAACATTTTGTTTATCCTGAGGACCGAAAGTAAATGAAAATGTGAACAAACCTTAGCTGTAATAAGATGGCGACCACCGGCTCCAGGGACGACCCGCTGATGTAGGCATGTTACCCAGCCTGACACAAAATATTTGTAGGCATCCAAACTCGTATGCGCTTTCAGATCAATACCCGTGTATGGCGATGGGTTTTTAACGACATAGGTATACAGATCATGTGGGCCGAAGTCAGGTAAAGACGAGGGCTTCGTGTACTTCCGTACGTCAGTGAACAATCCTGGTGGAAGCAGGTAAACGTCGTTCTCTAAGCCTGCTAACCTCAGTTTTTGCAAATCCCTCTCCCTCTGCTCGCCCTGTAAATGCCCTACGTCGCTGGATAGTGAAGGTGTTTTCTGCATCTCGCTCCTTTTTCTTTTATGTTTTTTCCCTGGTATTTCCCACACGCCTGACTGCAGGTCAGGAAGATCACCCGCGCTGCAAAGCCAGAAAAAGCTAGCCTGGTAACGTGTACGGATCACGTACACCAGCATGATTGATTTTCTGGTGATATCGCTTCTTACTCGCGTCATCTAGGCCGGATAAAATACTCGACAATGAGACTTCGTCATGATCAACAGTGTATCGCTACCGGTAGTCGCCATATTTGTGACCGTCAAAATGGCGCCGGCTACTTGTTGACATGGCAACGGTCACGTGGGTCGAAAACCTCTATATAGAGGACTACAGTATATACTGAGCTCATTGGTAAAATGAAAAGAAAAAAAAATGCTTTCAGACACTAGTCCGTCGCGCTGGTATTTACGTCATTATTGTCGCACAATTAAAACGTGCCAGATCAGTCAGCTGGTGGGTTTTCAAAATAATAAAATACATGCATGTGTTTTTGTGATAAATCCGTATTACACTGAGCGCATTTCCCACATTAATCAATACAAAGTACCTGCAGCTTTCAGTTCTTTAAATCAAGGCTGAATACTTTCTTCTTCGCCGCTGCCTTTTATTAAATCAAATTTGAGACTTATTTCTTTCAGCGCGACCGCAAAAAAAAAGACGCGCGCTGAAAATCAGCACTCTTTCGAAAGCTGATGTAATCAAGCCGGAAGTGAGTAGGCAGTAATCGTCATTTAAAGGTTCCCTTGCATCGTTTTTTCATTAACTGTGCGGTGGTCTCTAGTATGAATGAATGCCCTGTGAGCCGCTTCTGGTGAAAAAAATGCGGTGGTTCTCCTGTTTCAGGCTGTTCTAGTTTGGTGGAGGAGCGGGTGGCGGGAGAACAACAAGATTAATATTAATATTAATATTCATGACATGTAAACGTGTTGCCTCTGATTGGCTAACAGCACTGTGACGCTACCTCCAGTGGGTCAGAACAAGCGGATGTGGGTGTCTTTGTAAAAACTGTTTCGATTGGCTATTATGGTCTCGACATCGATGTTTTGACCAATAACAATGTAGATGTGGCAGCGGGGGTGTGGCCGAGCATTGTTCTGTGAATGGAGGGCGGAGTCAGGGAAGGTAAGTGGCAGAATCACTGCACCTAACAGGAATTAACGTGTGTTTGTGTGTCTTCCCCAGTGACCGCGCCCTATAAGAGAAGAGGGAGAGCAGAGGAAGGGAGCTCTCTCCCCAACCAGAACACTTGTGTGTGAGAGACTGGGAGGGAGTCATTCATTCGTTCATTCATTCATTTTATTTATTTAATTGAATACTCCCTGTGGCAGCAGCTCTCATCAAGGCACAAGGCATGGAGTGGAGCTCGCCTCGGGGGTGTGTGGGAGGAATAACGTCCCCTGGCTGGGAGCTGACGGGCCCTGGCAGCACTGGTTCGTTCGGGAGAAGGCAGGGGTCGCTGGCTGCCAAGTCTGGGGAGGCTGGGACCTCCCCTGACCGAGTTACGAGCGTGCAAAGTCGGGCTGGAGCCGCCGTTAGAAACGAAACTGATGCGGAGCACCGCGCCGCGCCTCAGGGCGAATTACGTCTCTCTCCTCGCGCTTTCTTCCCGTGGGCGGTCGCAAGCCAAGGTGGGCGTGGCCATGAATACTAATTTTCGAAGTGACGTAACTTCGTATGGCTTTTTCTGATTCGCTCGTTTTTCCGACTATTTTCTTTCATAAGCTAATACAGGGAATGGGGGTAGAATTACATTTTCGCATGCATATGCAACTCGGAGTGAACTATGGCATTTCAAAAAGAGCCAGTATTAAAGGAACAGTCCACCGTATTTCCATAATGAAATATCCTCTTACCTGAATTGAGACGAGCTGCTCCGTACCTATCCGAGCTTGGCGCGACCTCCCAGTCAGTCAGACGCGCTGTCACTCCTGTTAGCAATGTAGCTAGGCTCAGTATGGCCAATGGTATTTTTTGGGGCTGTAGTTAGATGCGACCAAACTCTTCCGTGTTTTTCCTGTTTACATAGGTTTATATGACCAGTGATATGAAACAAGTTCAGTTACACAAATTGAAACGTAGCGATTTCCTATGCTATGGAAAGTCCGCACTATAATGACAGGCGTACTAACACCTTCTGCGCGCTTCGGCAGCGCATTGATATCTGAGCTCCGTATCAATGCGCTGCCGAAGCGCGCAGAAGGTGTTAGTACGCCTGTCATTATAGTGCGCACTTTCCATAGCATAGGAAATCGCTACGTTTCAATTTGTGTAACTGAACTTTGTTTCATATCACTGGTCATATAAACCTATGTAAACAGGAAAAACGCGGAAGAGTTTGGTCGCATCTAACTACAGCCCCCAAAAATACCATTGGCCATACTGAGCCTAGCTACATTGCTAACAGGAGTGACAGCGCGTCTGACTGCCTGGGAGGTCGCGCAAAGCTCGGAGAGGTACGGAGCAGCTCGTCTCAATTCAGATAAGAGCATATTTCATTATGGAAATACGGTGGACTGTTCCTTTAAACGTTTTTCGCGGAAGGGCACCTTTAAACTTGTTTTTGTGCAATATTTCGTTTGGAAAAAAAAACAGCCTTCAAAATGGCGGCGCTGACACTTCACGTTTCGAAGTCTCGCACAAGTCTCGTGAAGATCGCGCGGATAAGCGACGCCTACCGTGGACCAAACGAACTAAATTCAACATGGCTAAAAACCGAACAGGCCGATAAGTATAATATTTAATTGCCAATACGAGTCACGATATAAGGTTACTAAAACCGAAAACGTAATTGAATAACACGTTAATGAAGAA